>NC_140287.1:15315814-15318314 GCF_964030765.1 Micromesistius poutassou | reverse complement strand
CACTCATTCACTTATACATTCAGCCATTCATTCACAGTCACTCACATAGTCATCTACTTAGTTACACATTCGCTGCCGCATTCTTCCTTGCACTTTCACTCATTCACTGAAACACACAAAAAAAACATACAAACTCATACACTCACATAGTCACATATTCAGCCGTTCACACACTCACTCACTCACACATGATCATCACACATTAACGCGTTCATCCAAACATTACCTCATGCACTCACTTTTTCACCCATTCACCCATTCATTTATATAGTCCCCCCTTTCACTCTCACCCTCTTGCTGTGCTACGGTTGCCAGGCAACCTGCCTCTGGGTTTAATTTGAACCCTGTGTTCCGAATCTCTGAATATTAAAATGCGTCTACAGACCTTGTTTCTGCGAGTAAACATTATTCCTCATAAGGTTATCTTGTGGGCGGGGCCTAGGGCATGGCAGATGAATATTAAACGCCCGCTGTTGGGCTTAATTAACCCGTTTATCTGAACATGTGCATCAATAAAACTGCAGTGCAAAATTCTGCCAGTTCTAAAGAGCTACGGTTACGGTAACTAATGAACGGAAGAATCTAGCATCTCTCCTGCCTCTGGACACAGATTAACACGCATCGCATCACGTGTTTCGACACGGAGGACATAATGTTTATGGCGGCAGGAGTTTACCGTAGCGTCGTAGAGTCGTAGTGGGAGACGTTCCAGAAGCAATCAGCGAGGATGTGTCGGAGCACGTTGAGTCAGAGAGGACTCAACAGGTGTTGACGATGCGTCTCTCTGATGTGTCGGAGAGAGAGAGAGCGGTTTACAGTCTGTAATCTCTCACCACACCACTATTAAACCCTCTGGAACGGGTTATTTAAAATGACGCCACTCTTCCATCACACCACAACACACACCACCACACAAAACAAGACGCAACACACAAAGACATACCAGAAAACAACACACCGCACACCACAATTCACCACAACACACATTTCAACACAACACACACCACACACACAACTCAAAACAAGACGCGACGTGATGCAACACACCACACAATAAAGCGGTAGGACCTGGTAATCCTTCATTATAATAAATGTTATAATATAGATGATGTGTGTCCCCCCCCCCCCCTTCCCCCAGGGCTGATCCGGTCCAGGGTGCGGGGGGCCAACGCGGCCTCGGCCCCCATCCTCACCTTCCTGGACAGCCACTGTGAGGTGAACGCCGACTGGCTGCAGCCCATGATCCAGAGGGTCAAGGAGGTACGCTCACTTCCTGTTGGTCATGGTATAATCTCTATTGATCGATCGATCGATCTCACTCTCTCTCTCTCTCTCTCTCTCTCTCTCTCTCTCTTTCTCGCTCTCTCTTTCCCCCGCTCGCTCTCTCTCTCTCTCTATCTATCTATCATCCCCTCTCGCTCTCTCTCTCTCTCTCCCCCCCTCTCGCTCTCTCTCTCTATCTATCTATCATCCTCTCTCTCTCCCCCTCTCTCTCTCTCTCAACTCAATGAATCTACTCTAATGAATACTACAAAGGTCTACATGTTGGTGGATAAAGAACGCTCTGAGAAGTGATCGAGATGACGTGGCGCTCGGCAGCCATTTTGATTTATTTTGCACTCAACACAACGTTTCTGAAGGAGAATCAGTTGACTATTTATCCACACAGTTATAAATGAGAACGCTTCCATGTTTATTGTAGTAATACCTGGGAGCCCAAACCTTGACCAACCACTGGCAAAAAGACGATTGTTTGTCACCAATAATTTTCAATAAAAGATAGCAAATACTTCTCTCTCCGCGTTGAGTTTTAAATATGCAGCGCTCTGACAGAAAGAAAGAGCTACGATTGAAGATCAAAATCAAATTCCTCAAACAGAACTTCCAAAGCACAAATCAAACCAAATCAAACGCACGTACTTGCCAGAAGAGAAGCCAGACTCAGAAGAGCATATGGGGTCTGTTCTGACTCAATTCTGTTTTGACTGATATCTTGGCTGGGAACTCAGACCTCCTGATCACCATCACCTCCTTATCACACACCTCCTCCTCCAGACCTCAACCCCCCATCATGATTAACTACACTCCAGGCTCTGAACTCCGTCTGTGAAGAGCTAGCCTGGAGCTTCTCCTGGTCACGTGACCCTATGTTCTGATTGGCTACGTCATCAGCCTGGCCCTCCTCCTCCTCCTGTACTTTGACAGACAAGACTCCTTAAGCCAATCAGCGTAACAATCCAGAACGATCAGTTGCTGCAATAACTGCTCTTATGGCCGTGTTGACTTTGCTAATGCTTAGTAGCCGCTCGTTGCTAAGAGAGACACCGTTACTGTTTAGCCAGCAGCCAGCGCCAGCGTACTTGACGTCATCGAGAGAGAGAGAGAGAGAGAGAGAGAGAGAGAGAGAGAGAGAGAGCCGAGAGAGAGAGAGAGAGAGAGAGAGAGAGAGAGAGAGAGAGAGAGAGAGAGAGAGAGAGAGAGAGAGAGAGAGAGAGAGAGA
>NC_140287.1:15292280-15315614 GCF_964030765.1 Micromesistius poutassou | reverse complement strand
GATACTCGTGAAGTTCAATAGAACAGGTCCCCCCACAGAGTGTGGGAGAGACTGAACACAAACAGGAGAACCTTCTGAAGCTGTGGGTCCTCCAGGGTTTGAGCCAGCAGCCCCACACAGCAGCAGAGGCCTCCACACGGCATGAGAAGGACTGAGGAGACCTTGTGTCTGAGTAGCCGTGGTCGCCTGTAGCTGTGGTGACATCAGGCAGCGGCGGTGGAGCCGGTGACATGATGAATCCATTGGCCACCGCTGGCTGATGTGGTGGGGAACGGCCCAGACATCCTCCTGCTAGGACTGGTCTCTGTTGTCTGACGCCTGCCTTGTTCCCCACTCTCAATGCATCCTCTCTTCTGCCTTCCCCCCCTCTCTCTCTCTCTCTCTCTCTCTCTCTCTCTCTCGCTCTCGCTTTCCCTCTCTCTCTCTCTCTCTCTCTCTCTCTCTCTCTATCCCTCTCTCACTCTCTCTCTCTCTCTCTCTCTCTCTCTCTCTCTCTCTCTCTCTCTCTCTCTCTCTCTCTCTCTCTCTCTCTCTATCCCCCCCTCTCTCTCTCTCTCCCCCCTCAGGGTTCGACTGGAGCCTCCACTTTAAGTGGGAGCAGATCCCCATCGAGCAGAAAATGGCGAGGAGCGACCCGACGCTGCCAATCAGGTCACTGGGTTCTTCCGTCCCGCCCTCACTGGTCGCTACAGCCTCTCTCCTGGCACTCGCTCGCCCTTCATTAACGAGAGGGGCAGATTACAAACAATAAAGCTGCAGAGAATATATATACATGTATATACTATGTAGATATGAATAGATATAATGTGTCTCTGTATAAGAGTAGTAGAAATGTAGATCTATAAACAGTCAACAGCAGGATGATAAATGACTGATGAATGAATGATGCTGGTTGGGATAGAGACTCGGTTTGGCTCTAACTTTTGGGCGGCATGCGGCTCAGCAGGTAAAGCGGGTTGGCTGGTAACCGAATGGTTGCTAATTTGTTCCCAAGCTCAGTAAGTATCGAGGTACCTGATCCCGAACCAGCTGGCTGTTGCCTTGCCTGGCTGACACCGCCGTCGGTGTGTGAATGTGTGCACGAATGAGTCACTGGTTAGAAGGGCGCTGTATGTATGCAGTCCATCAACCTTTTCTTTGTTCTCGACGTATTTGAATGCCTATTATGGATGCGACGGTGGGTTGAAGGTGAGCAGGACCCAGAACAGGAGCTGGGTCTCTCTCTATGCATCATGTCCTGCCATCAGCTATTTTGAGAGGGCTTCCTGTATGTGATACTTTTTTTTCGTTGGAAGTCTGGGATTCTCGCCTCTGAGTGGTTAGAATGGCTCTCCTCCGATTGGTTATGGTTAGGGTTAGGGTCTGGGTAAGGGTTAACCCTAACCCTAACCCTAACCATAACCCTAACCCTCACCCTAAACCTAACCCTAACCATAAACTCCCGCATAAACAGCTAGGACTAATCGAAACACGATCTAAAGGCGAGCCTTCTAACCAATCAGAGGCGAGAATCCCAGACTTATCCTACGGAAAAAAACATCGCTTCCCGTACGCGTAGCCCGATCCACAAGCATGCTGCGCTTCTGTTAGCCTCACGTTTTAGAAGACGCACTTTTCTCTGTGGTTCGCGGGTGCAGCCACCGAGGGTGGGGCCCGTTTGCTGTTGCACACCGTGGTGACGGAGGCGTGTTCTGCTCTGTCTGCCGGGCCTCAGGACCCCCGTCATCGCCGGGGGGATCTTCGTCATGGAGAAGAACTGGTTCAACCATCTGGGACAGTACGACACCCACATGGACATCTGGGGCGGGGAGAACTTCGGTGAGCTCTCCTCCATATCCTCCTCCTTCTCCTCCTCCTCCTCCTCCTCCTCTTCCACCTCCTCCTTATCCACCTCCACCTCCTCCTTCATAGGTTATATCCTGATTTACTGTCTTTATATGTCATGGTTTATAGTATATATCCCCATTTAACCGTTTATAGACCTTATCTAATCTATAGACAGTATTTAAAGTCTATAGCTCTGGTTTGCCGTCCATCGTCGTGGTTCAGTTCCATGACTCCCAGTCTCACTGTAGACTGGGAGTGATGGTTTTAGTCCCATGACTCTCCCAGTCGACAGTGGAGCCTCTCCGTGGAGCTGACGTTGGGGGGTGGTGTTCTCCGTCCCCAGAGCTCTCCTTCAGGGTGTGGATGTGCGGGGGCAGCCTGGAGATCCTGCCCTGCAGCAGGGTGGGCCACGTCTTCAGGAAGAGGCACCCCTACGACTTCCCCGAGGGCAACGCTCTCACCTACATCAAGTGAGTTTGCAGAGCGCTGCAGGGGCCAAACAAGATGTGTCTTTATGTCTGCTTGTCTGTCTTTATGTCTGCCTGTCTGTCTGTCTGTCTGTCTGTGCCCACTTTGATGGCCCATTGTCGCTGTTGACCTGTCTGTTTGTTCTCTGTCTGTTTGCGTGTCTATCTGCCTGTGACTGACTGTCTGTCTGTCTGTTCGCTCTCGGTCTGTGTCTACCTGCCTGGGGACCTGTCTGTCTGTGTGCCTGTGTGTCCACCTGCCACTGACCCGTCTGTCTGTCTGTCTGCAGGAACACGCGGCGTGCGGCGGAGGTCTGGATGGACGAGTACAAGCAGTACTACTACTCCGCCCGGCCCTCGGCCCAGGGCAAGGCCTACGGCAGGTGAGCCCCGTCGGGACCCCGGGCCCCTAGACCCCCCCCCCCCCCCGGGCCCCTAGACCCCCCCGACCCCTAGCCCTGTGTTCTAGAACATAGAACATAGCTGCTACCCTGTGCCCCTTTACTTGGTATAATAGGGTCTGAAAGTAGTAACAGTAGTAACAGAAATAGGGCTTGTTCATCAGAATGCATCTTTCACTGTTGTACAAACCGGATAGTGTAACAGGAAGACATAGTGCTGGATCTCCTCGGAGGGTTCTGTCCGCCAGCCACACCCTAATATAATACACTTCATCTTTAATTCTGTAAGGACACATTAGCTCATTGTCTCGCTCTCTCTCCCACGCATGTGAACTACCTCAGAGTCAACGTCTCAAACCATGGCCAGATGTTGGGAGCCGTTGTTGTGAGTTCAGAGCTATCGGTTGAGGCTGGTGTATGTTGCTCTGTGTGACACTGGATCCTGCTGCAGTATCAGGTCGCTTTGTGAACCCCATAGACTAGAAGGTGGGGGAAGGTCCTTCTCCCATTGCCAGCTCCAACCCTGACCCAGACGTTCTCCGGGTTGATTCATAAGACAGGGTCAGATGGTTGTCAGAGAGCCAAGTCCTCCAGGATTTGAAGCATTCCTGGAGTTATCCTTTTGGCCGTGTCTGCTTTCTGATATAAATCTATAGCCATCATCAGCGTAAAAAACAAAATGCTATTGTTTGGATTTATTGGGGCCATACTAAAATGAGGTCAGGATCATAAAATGAAATGTTTGATGCTGTTTTGTGTTTCGTCCTGTTCTACCGTCTTCGACTCTGTTTTTATTTATTCTTGTATATATTTATTTATCTAGCGCTGTGTAATCGTGTGCACTCTATTAGAGTGCACATCTGAGCTCTATTTGAGTACACAAACAGTGTTTGGTTGGTTTCCATGCACTACTTGTAATGTAGTGAGTGTGTGAAGCACTATGTCAATAAAGTTTGATTGACAGATTAAGAGATTACACATGTAAAAATAGATCTAGATTGACACATGAATGACACGTCTAAACACTGATGAGTTCCCTTTATCGGTGGTTCTCAAATAGCTCTACTTATGTACCCCCTCAAAGATATTGTTTCAGCCAAGTACCCCTCTCAGTACCATCACAAAAAACATTTGGGGGAGGAAAAAGATTTCACTCATTTTTGACGCTCCTCTGCTCCTCTGGTTTCTCCAAAGCATCGCAGAGCGCACAGCGCTGAGGAGGAAACTCAACTGCAAGCCGTTCCGCTGGTACATGGAGAACGTCTACCCGGAACTCAGGTGAGCACCATGCACGCACACATACATGCACGCACACGCACGTGCGCGCACACACACACACGCACGCACACTGACACATGCATCCACGCGCACACACGCATGTGCACACATGCACACACACACACACACACACACACACACACACACACACACACATGCGCACACACACACACACACACACACACACACAGACACATGCATCCACGCGCACACACGCATGCACACACATGCACGCACGCACGCACGCACGCACGCACGCACGCACGCACGCACGCACGCACACACACACACACACACACACACACACACACACACACACACACACACATGTAAGAACACGCACACACAGTCTCACTCACACACTCCCAACATCTGCTCATAATATCTTGTTCCAGTGAACATGTACAGAAAAACTCCCCTAGAAACCCTGTTCCCCAGTGAGGTTTGGGGGCAGGGGGGCTCAAACAGGCGGGGCAGTGGGGGGGGCAGCTGGGGGGGGGGGGGGGCAGGGGAGACAGACCCTGGTGTGTCGGCAGGCTGATCAGAAGCTGGTGGAGTTGTTGACGTTTGGGCGGCTTGTCGCCCTAACGAGGCCGGCGTGTGTGTGGGATCAGGCGTGTGTGTGTGACGCGGTCTTTAGGGTGATTAGTGTGTGTCTGTGTTTCCCAGGCTAAGCCCTGCCTGTATCAACACACATAATAGAAATCATCTGTAAGGGTTTCTACAGCTTGCACATGTGTGTGTGCGTGTGTGTGTGTGTGTGTGTGCGTGTGTGTGTGTGTGTGGGTGTGTATACTGTGGCTGCTGCTGCTGTTGTCGTGGCAGTATGTTGTGTTGCTTGGCAACACTATGCGAATCCTCCAGATACAGATGAAGAGGGGGGACTGATGGGAAGACTCAGAGAGTGATGACGAGAAACAAAAAGACAGATATGGAAAGACATATAGACAGAATATAAATAGAGATAGATACAAGGACAGAGAGAGAGAGAGAGGGAGACAAAGAGGGAGAGATGAAGAGGGATGAGAGGCTAGACAGGAGAGTGAGATGGAATGAATTGTAGATATGGAGAGAGAAAGAAGTGATGAAAGGCGAGAGAGGGAGAGTGAAACAGAGATTGAGAGGGGGAGGAAATAGGAGAGACATGGTGAGAGGAGATGGGGGAGGGAAAGATAAAGAGAGAGAGAGATGGGGAGGAGAAGAGAGTAGGGGAGCAAACAAGAGAGGGGGAGGGGGAAAGAGAGAGAGAGAGAAAGAGAGAGAGAGAGAGAGCAGGGGAAGGCAGAGCGAGGTACAGGTGCGGAGACACAAGGATGAAAGGGAGACGATCCAGGGGTGGTCTGAGTCCATCTGCTCCACATGCTGGGTTCTGACTCGCCCCGTTGTCCCGGTCTCTCTCCCTCAGGATCCCAGAGCAGGAGGCGGTCTCCAGCCTCCTGAAGCAGGGGGACCAGTGCCTGGAGACCCGGGGAGCCGAGGGCCTGGCCCTGGGCGAGTGCAGGGGCCACGGGGCCAACCGGCCCGCGTCTCAGGTACACAGCCCCGCCCCCGCCCTGTCATCATTATGATTCATCATGTTTACGTAGCGCTCGATTATTGCACTCTGTCTACCTCTCTCCCTCCCGGCGCCATTACATTGTGTTCTGCTTCCTCCCTGTCTCTCTCTCTCTCTCTCTCTCCTTCTCTCTCTCTGTTTCTCTCCCTGTATCTCTATTTCTCTCTCTCGCTCTCTCTCTCTCTCTGTCTCTCTCCCTCATCCCTCCTCTGCTTTGTATCTACCTATCTGTCTGTCTCTGACTCCCTTACTCTCTCTCTCTCTCTCTCACTCGCTCTCCTTTCCTTGATTTTGCTAACTGTCTGTCTCTCTCTGTTGAGAGAGAAGAGATGGTGTAAGCCATGGTTAACACCATCGTTATATAATGACATGCAGTAACTCACTATATTGCAATCCATTGCAACCTTCCATGCTCCGGGTTGTGATGTCACAGTGGTGTTTCAGTTTGGACAGCCTGCCCCCTAAGCCCAGCAGGATGTGATGTCACAGTGTCACAGTCAAACCAAGCCCCACAAGTTGTGATGTCACAGTGTTTCAGTCAGACCCCGCCCCACTGGTTGTGATGTCACAGTGGTGTTTCAGTCACGTCCCGCCCCCAACCCTACAGGATGTGATGTCACAGTGGTGTTTCAGTCACGTCCCGCCCCCAACCCTACAGGATGTGATGTCACAGTGGTGTTTCAGTCACGTCCCGCCCCCAGCCCTGCATTAAGACACCGGCTGTGATCCTCCCAGAGTGAGGAGTGTAGCAGGCAGCACCGCCCCTCTGATGTGACCAGGAGGCCGGTCAGTCAGGACCACAGAGTTCATGATGAACACGGTGCAGCTGGGTCCTCTCTAAGAAGACCCTACCACACACATGCACGTGCACGCACATGTGCACACGCACACGCACAGGCACACACACACACACACACACACACACACACACACATGCACACGCACACACTCCCATCTCGGGCGAGGGGTGTGGAATGTCGACAGGCCACTAGATGTATCTCACAGACGTGTTGCCTCCCAGACCCAGCTGTGGCTCTGGGAGGCCTGCTGGCCCACACACCAGAGACTCTCAGGTTTACAGTGTACTGAGACTGAACAGAGTCCGTACGCACACATGCAGTCGGTTTTACGTGTTTAGTTAACAACGTCTTTATCCAGACAACACGTTGTCACCATGTTTGTGTTCAGGGGTTCAGGGGTTAAACCTGTGGTCATCTGGTTGTTCTCCTGCTTTGGGTGAGTTTCGTTGCTTCTCTGGTTCTCCTCCGTAGAAGTGGGAGCTGGTGGAGCCGTTCCTGAGGCAGCAGGACCTCTGCCTGGCCATCTCTGCCTTCACCGCGGGGTCAAAGGTCAAGATGGAGCCCTGCAGTACCAAGGAACCCAGACAGGTAGACGTCATGACGACAGCATCAAGCAGAACTCACCGATACGTACTACCACCACAGAATACTGCTTATACTAACTACATTGTTGTGATTCATTGATTGTGTTTCTTATTTTGCGACTGGAAAACGTGACCTTTCTGCTGGATGAATGTAGTGGTAATATATCCATCTTTAGATGCACACACAACTGAAACATAATACTGATAGCTTCAGGGCAGAATCAAACTGAAATGGCATCAAAATGAGCCAACGATAGACTGAGGCTCTGAGGTTATTATGGTCTGTCATACACCACTTCACCTCATTTACACATGTGATGAAAAAATATTTATAAGCCATCTTAACTGTTCCTGTCACTGGGCCCAGGGTGCCATTGATCATGTTGCTGGCGTTCCTCCCCTGGCCTTCGGAACATGTGTGTATGTGTGTGTGTGTGTGTTTCCTATTATATCTAGCGCTGCACAGTCCGATTCGCATCACAAGGTTCTTTCCACTGGGCTACAAAGCCTTTACAACACAATCGATCTGTTTGTTTAGGTCATCCATTTGTCATCAAACCTTTTGCCTCCATAAGGCTTGAGAAACTAAACTGAATCTCCTGAGAGGGTGACCCGGGAACCACGAGAGGATCAATATTCCCAGAAACAATTAGAGTGAATCATCCCAGAATCTACGAGAGGGTGATTATCTCCTGAGACAACGAGAGGATGCATATTCCCAGATATACTCAGAGAGAAGATTTTCAGAAACCAAAACACTTCCCGAAACCATAAATCAAGGAATATGTCCAGAGTGAATCTCTTCATAATGAATGAGTGAGAGCACGGATCACCCCAGAAACAAATGAGAGTGCTGTCTGCCGCCATGTGCTCTACACATGCCTCTCCGCTGGATCCACTCTGATCACACGGCGGTGGTAAATAAATCAGTGGAGGAGAGAGGCTTCTCTACCGCATCCCAGTGGCATAGACCCCAGTGGGTTGTGTGTGTGTGTGTGTGTGTGTGTGTGTGTGTGTGTGTGTGTGTGTGTGTGTGTGTGTGTGTGTGTGTGTGTGTGTGTGTGTGTGTGTGTGTGTGTGTGTGTGTGTGTGTGTGTGTGTTTATTAGTATTTTTTAAATAGGACAGTAAAACCCCAGCTCTCAGGTGTGCTACTTCCCCCACTAGTGCACTAAACACAAAAGCAAAACGTCTCATAGTGACCGCAGGTTCGATTCCCACCTGCAGACGAGCGCCCTTTCAGACCCCCTTGCCTCTCTGTCTCCCCGTCCAGCCCACAAAGGAACAAGAGCCCATGAAAACATACTTGAAATACACAACACATATATCAGAGCCCCCACCCCCTGCCTAGCTGGAGGGCCGGGCTGACCGGGAGAGGAGACCGGGAGGGGGAGGGGGGGGGGGGGGGGGTGTAACTGGGAACATGTGATGGTGGGGGTGGGAGTGTGTGGGCGACAGGAGCCAGGCTGCTCCTCTCTCATCCCCACAGACCAGGCTCCATCGGATGGTCTGTGGGAAGGAGAGAGGAGGAGAGCGGAGGAGAGAGGAGGACGATGGAGGCTGGTCTGTGGGGAGGAGGAGAGAGGAGGAGGATGGAGGCTGGTCTGTGGGGAGGAGGGAGGAGGAGAGAGGAGGACGGTGGAGCCTGGTTTGTGCGGAGGAGGTGGAGGGCCTGGCTCCCACATCGGCCTGACAGCTGGGGCCTCTCCCTCTGACAGACCATCCATCCCCTCTGCTCAGGGGCCTCTCCGGGCTCAGATCTACCCGGGAGGAGGGGAGGTGTTCTTCTTCCTGCGAAGGAACGCACACTGATAGTGTGTTTAGCCCCCGAGTCATACTCCAATGCAGGGGTAACCTGGGGGGAGGGGGGGGTGATATATCCCAGGCACACACACTCACTCCGATAAACTAGCAGTATAAAAACGAGCGGGAACAAGTTGTTTTTTGCTTGCGTCTCATTCTGTTTACTGTGTCATTGTTTTTAGTAAAATGATTCACTGAAACACACACACACACACACACACACACACACACACACACACAAATACACACAAATACAAACACACACACACACACACGTGCGCATGTTTTGAGGACCAGGATCAACACGCTCTGAGGAACCTGGAGAAACGTTCACAGACCAGGTAGCGTCTGGTTTGCTCTCGTCGTCTCCTCCCCCATGCCAGCGTTGAGCCGGCCCGGGCCTAAGAACCTCGTCTTCCTCTCTAATCCTGCTCATTCCTCTCGGAATCTCGGCTCTCTCTGTGATGTTCGGCGGCGTAATCCCGGCTCAGACGGAGGCGACGCGTCAGCCCTGAACCCTGAAAGGTTTATTAGACTCATCGCTTCATCTCCCAGACTGAGCTCCCCACTTGTACTTTCAACAGAAACCAGCCGCTTTCAACTCGACTAATAACATGAGATCAGGTGTGGCTGTCAGCGCTGTTCTGGGCTTTAGTCGAACACGCGCTTTTTTGCTAATTACTGATAACGACGACAATGATTAAATTCATTAGGATTATTGCAATTGCGTTGAAATACCTTTTTCTGCTACTTACGTTATCAGGAAATGTAGATTAAAAACATTATCTTATAAAGTCGATATATAACAAGTAATAGTATAATAATAATCACCGGCAGCCAGCCAGGAGAAATTAATTAATAAGTGCATTTATGAAAGAGACACTGGTGGCTTTTCTTTTTGTGTAATTACCCGAAGATATGTCTTTCTTTCATATTTTCAGGTCCTCACCTGCAACTGGCTCTCCATATTCTCTATGACATGAATTCATATAAGTTATATTAAATACTACCCTAGTATTATTTAAATATGTTATGTTATGGAGGAATTGGGCCTCTAGCCGAAAGGGTCCTTGGTTTGAAACCCATGGACTACCTTTAGG
The DNA here is from genome assembly GCF_964030765.1 of Micromesistius poutassou. NCBI lineage: Eukaryota > Metazoa > Chordata > Actinopteri > Gadiformes > Gadidae > Micromesistius > Micromesistius poutassou. The sequence goes on along the minus strand of NC_140287.1, from coordinate 15,305,800 downwards.
CATCCCTGAGCAAGACACCCAGGCATGGATTCACTAAAGGTCTAAAAAGTAAATATGAAGGACGAAATGACCTCCCATGTGATAAAGTGCTGTCACTTTTGACTTAGTCTTTAGGCTCTCCGATTAGATTAGACTCTCCGTATCAGCTCTGGGGCCCCCTAGTGGTGGCCTGGAGGTCTGCTGGGTCTTTATGATGAACAACTGTTACTGCGTCGATATCTCTTCATGGATCTGAAGCCATTCACATGTAACGACCCCGTCACCGTCCCATCAAACGGCTCCCTTTTAAGGGCTGTTCTGCTCTGCAGTTTGGCTCCACAACCATGCGTCCTGCTTTCCACTCCAAATCCCACTCACAAAAAACACAATACAAAGTCTCCATCTAACGAGTTTTTTCTGTGATTGCTGTGATGCAGCTGTGACTCAGACCTCGGATCCAGCCAAATGAAAACCAACAGAACCATACCCGCAATATTTCTTAACCCGTACTTTCTCTCCTGAGCGACATGTTCCCCAAAAGAATTAGCAAATGTAGGTGTGGCAGCAGAAAGTACAGGACCGTACAGTTTTTAAAAATAAAAAACAAAAGCAAAAGAAAATAATAAACAGAAAATTAAAACTGCGCGCAGTGATGAACGGGACCTCGCGCCGGCTTGCAGCCGCCACTACGAGGTCCCGTTCATCACTGCGCGCAGTTTTAAAAAAAAATCGCGCCGGCTTGCGGCCGCGTCACGTGCCGTCGTAACATGTGTGCTGGCAAGATGTGCACATGTTAGGACCGCACGTGACGCAGCCGCAAGCCGGCACGAGGTCCCGTTCATCACTGCGCTCAGTTTTAAAAAAGCGCAGTTTTAAAAAAAATTCGCAAATTTATGTAATCTGTAGAAGCAGAGGTGCCCTGTGGTGTCCTACTGATTGTTTTGACATTAACATGTAAGACCACATTTAACTGAATTACATGTTCATTAACCCTACATCAATGATGCGATAAATTGCCTAGGAGGAGTTAGTTCAAATACAAGGCGACGGAATTCAAAAATGGCCAACTTTTTGGCGACGGAATTCAAAAATGGCCAACTTTGACGGCACGCCACGGACACGCCCTTCAACGTACAGTCACAAATAGCACGATTTTGGTTCAGCACCACTTCATGACTGTACTGACCAATTTTGAAGCAGATCCGATAAATTCCCTAGGAGGAGTTAGTTCAAATACAAGGCGACGGAATTCAAAAATGGCCAACTTTGACGGCATGCCACGGACACGCCCTTCAACGTACAATCACAAATAGCACGATTTTGGTTCAGCACCACTTCATGACTGTACTGACCAATTTTGAAGCAGATCCGATAAATTCCCTAGGAGGAGTTAGTTCAAATACAAGGCGACGGAATTCCAAAATGGCCAACTTTGACGGCACGCCACGGACACGCCCTTCAACGTACAGTCACAAATAGCACGATTTTGGTTTAGCACCACTTCATGACTGTACTGACCAATTTTGAAGCAGATCCGATAAATTCCCTAGGAGGAGTTCATTCAAATACAAGGCAAAAAAGTGAAAAAAATTCAAAATGGCCGCCAAAAGTGAAAATTAGAAATGCAAATAGCCGACTTCCTGTGGGGTTTGGGGCATGGGTCCAAGAGGCTTTTCTGTAGGTATGGGCACATTGTACGTGATTACTGAGTTCCATACATATTGGTGAAACGTGGCGCAGGGGCTGCTTTTTAAAGTTCCTGTAGGGGGCGCTACACACATGAGAAACACGATTTTTGGTATGTGAGCTATCGGCACCAGTCTACACGTGACCTGTGAATTTCATATTCATAACTATTACGGTGTCCGCAGAGTGATCGACCCTCCTCTGGCGGCCATGTTGTTTTTTAAATCGACTTAATTTTAATTGAGCAGTTAGAACTTTGGTACTTAACGGCCACTGAGTTGGTCCCGCTCAAATCAAACATTGCGTCTATGAACTGTGGCTATTTTAGTAACAGGCCACGCCCATTTCGAAGCCACGCCCCATTTGAAAAATTGTTGACTTTATCTTGTTCAGAATTTGATTCTGAACAACTTTAGTAGAGGGGTCCAAAGTCCTAGGAGTCCAACTTCATGTAGATATGTGCAATTTACTATTTTCGGGGTGAAAAACACACCCATTTTAGAACTCAATGGCTCATGGGTACATTGAAATTTATCCTACAGACTAATCCTTATGTCAGATTGAAGATAATGGGCCATAGATGATATGTGCCAAAGGAATTTTGTCAAAGTCGAAAAACCTGGGATCCTTGGGGAATTTACTGTTTTTAACTAAATTCAAAATGGCGGGAAATCTGGCTACCGGAAGTGCTAAGTTAGTATCTGCAAATTTCTTCATTGTGAGGATTTGCATATGTGTGCAAAGTTTCATGAGTTTAGGTCCAACCGGTGACGAGTTATGCTTGTGCAAACGTTGAAATTTTGGCATAGTTGGTATAGCGCCACCTAGGGGCGAATGTGAATTTGAGGGCTAGAATATCAAATTTTTCACCAGTCCCACAAAATGTGCCAAATAAAAATGAGTTTTCGAATATGTGCAGGGGGGGAAAAATGCAGTCGAAGTGGCTAAAAATAATAAGAAGAAGAATTAAAACTGCGCGCAGTGATGAACGGGACCTCGCGCCGGCTTGCAGCCGCCACTACGAGGTCCCGTTCATCACTGCGCGCAGTTTTAAAAAAAAATCGCGCCGGCTTGCGGCCGCGTCACGTGCCGTCGTAACATGTGTGCTGGCAAGATGTGCACATGTTAGGACCGCACGTGACGCAGCCGCAAGCCGGCACGAGGTCCCGTTCATCACTGCGCGCAGTTTTAAAAAAGCGCAGTTTTAAAAAAAATTCGCAAATTTATGTAATCTGTAGAAGCAGAGGTGCCCTGTGGTGTCCTACTGATTGTTTTGACATTAACATGTAAGACCACATTTAACTGAATTACATGTTGTAACAACTTTAACTAACATTATTAACCCTACATCAATGATCCGATAAATTCCCTAGGAGGAGTTAGTTGAAATACAAGGCGAAAAAGTGAAAGTATTCCATTCAAAATGGCCAACTTTGACAGCACGCCACGGCCATGCCCTTCAATGTACAGTCACAAATAGCACGATTTTGTTTCAGCACCACTTCATGACTGTACTGACCAATTTTGAAGCAGATCCGATAAATTCCCTAGGAGGAGTTAGTTCAAATACAAATTCCCTAGGAGGAGTAAGTTTAATACAAGGCGACGGATTTCAAAAATGGCCAACTTTGACGGCACGCCACGGACACGCCCTTCAACGTACAGTCACAAATAGCACGATTTTGGTTCAGCACCACTTCATGACTGTACTGACCAATTTTGAAGCAGATCCGATAAATTCCCTAGGAGGAGTTAGTTCAAATACAAATTCCCTAGGAGGAGTAAGTTTAATACAAGGCGACGGATTTCAAAAATGGCCAACTTTGACGGCACGCCACGGACACGCCCTTCAACGTACAGTCACAAATAGCACGATTTTGGTTCAGCACCACTTCATGACTGTACTGACCAATTGTGAAGCACATGCGATAAATTCCCTAGGAGGAGTTCGTTCAAATACAATGCGAAAAAGTGAAATTCCATTCAAAATGGCCAACTTTGACATCACGCCACGGACACGCCCTTCAACGTACAGTCCCAAATAGCACGATTTTGGTTCAGCACCACTTCATGACTGTACTGACCAAATTTGAAGCAGATCCGATAAATTCCCTAGGAGGAGTTAGTTCAAATACAAGGCGACGGAATTCAAAAATGGCCAACTTTGACGGCATGCCACGGACACGCCCTTCAACGTACGGTCACAAATAGCACGATTTTGGTTTAGCAACACTTCATGACTGTACTGACCAATTTTGAAGCAGATCCGATAAATTCCCTAGGAGGAGTTCATTCAAATACAAGGCAAAAAAGTGAAAAAAATTCAAAATGGCCGCCGAGAGTGAAAATGAAAAAATTAAAATTTCCGACTTCCGGTGGGTTTTGGGGCATGGGTCCAAGAGGCTTTTCTGTAGGTATTGTGACCTTGTACGTGCCTACCGAGTTTCATACATTTTGGTGAAACGTGACGTAGGGGCTGCATTTTAAAGTTCCTGTAGGGGGCGCTACAAACATGAGAACCAGGATTTTTGGTATGTGAGTTACAGGCAGCAGTCTACACGTGTCCAGTGAATTTCATATTCATAACTATTACGGTCTCCGCTGAGTGATTTACCCTCCTCTGGCGGCCATGTTGTTTTTTAAATCGACTTAATTTTAATTGAGCAGTTAGAACTTTGGTACCTAATGGCCATTGAGTTGGTCCCGCTCAAATCAAACATTGCGTCTATGAACTGTGGCTATTTTAGTAACAGGCCACGCCCATTTCGAAGCCACGCCCCATTTGAAAAATTGTTGAATTAATCTTGTTCAGAATTCTATTCTGAACAACTTTTGTATTGGGGCCAACATCATAGGCGTCCAACTTGACGTTGATATGAGCAATTAACTATTTTTGAGGTTTAAACCACACCACTTTTAGAACTCATTAGTGCTCTAAACTTTATTGTACAGACTAATCCTTAAGTCAGATTGAAGATAATGGGCCATATATGATATGTGCCAAAGGATTTTTGTCAAAGTCGAAAAACCTGGGATTCTTGGGGAATTTACTGTTTTTAACTAAATTCAAAATGGCGGAAAATATGGCTACCGGAAGTGTTCAGTTCAAGAGACTTTTTTGTTCATCATGAGGATTTTAATGTCTGTGCAAAGTTTCATGAGTGTAGGTCAAACGGGTGACGCGTGCTGCTTGTGCAAAGTTTGCACTTTTGAACAGTTGCTATAGCGCCACCTAGGGGCGAATGTGAATTTGAGGGCTAGAATATCAAATTTTTCACCAGTCCCCACAATTGCACCAAAAAAAAATGAGTTTTCGAATATGTTCAGGGGGGGAAAAATGCAGTCGAAGTTCTGAAAAATAATAAGAAGAATAAACATGAGGGTTTCAATAGGGTCCTTGCCAAGTTTGGCTCGGTCCCTAATAATCATGAGGATTTCAATAGGGTCCTTGCCAAGTTTGGCTCGGTCCCTAACAAGTCTACTGACCTACTGACACAGTGAGTGCAGTAAGTACTAAGTGGTCGGTTAACTCAAAGGTCTCTCTTTTCTCCCCCCCCCCAGCGGTGGCGTCCCAAGGGCGCGGCCCTGCAGCACATGGTCAGCGGTCTCTGCCTGGACAGCCAGACCCCCGGCGGGCCCCCCGCCATCACTCAGTGTCGCCCCCAGGTGGCCAGCCAGTCCTGGGTGCCACAGCTCATCACCTGAGCCAGGGGGCGGAGCCAGGAGCCTGGGGGGGGGGGGTGGAGCCAGGGGATGGAGGGAGGGAGGATGGGGGGGAGGACCTGGCCCTGAAAATTACCTGGATAAAACTAGCTGGATGTTGCACCATGGAGGCGTGGAAGGAGAGAGAGACGGTGAACTGGACGGGCGTGGCTGGGCGGGTACTGGGGTACTTCCTGTCCCCCTGACAGGAAGTACCTAGTGAGTAGACCGTCGGACGAGAATGTTTTTTTTTTCTTCTGTACACTTGCAGTGCTTCAGCCAATTAGGACGCTGTGGCTACTCTAGATATTCTCTTTACGCTTTCCACTGAAAAACTCTTGCACATTCTCACTTTTTATTTTATTTCTTTTGTCTCTTTAACCGTCCGTCTCCCCCTGTTCATCAAGTCGCTTCAAAAATGGACCTGGTTGAGAATCTCGACAACAAACAACCTTAAGTTACGTGTTGTGCTGGCGAAGGTGTGGCGTTTGCACCTTTAATGTGATGGCCTCGTCTTGTAGCCTAGCATCCGCAACCATGCTATCTCTAGCCTAGCATCCACAACTATGCTATCTCTAGCCTAGCATCCCCAACTATGCTAGCCTTAGCCTAGCATCAACAACCGTGCTAGCTTTAGCCTAGTATCAACAACCGTGCTAGCTTTAGCCTAGCATGCGCATCATGCTAGCTTCAGCTAGAGGTATTTAAGGAGGACTCCACGACAACTGAAACTTGAGCTTTTCGTTTTCTTTTTGATGCAGTCTTGAAACTACCATGCAAGGCGTTGTCAGGAGCATACATTATTTATTGTTTTGCATGGTCAGACCTAAAGAATGTTTTCTTTACGCTCCCTCCTCTGTTTCTCTAGTTTGATGTAAATAGTTGGGCCGGATATCAGCTTGGTTTTGTGTGAAGTCCTTTATGTTGTTCGAAAAATAAAAAGGTTGAAAAAAATAAAAAAAAGTCTTGGTCTGATTTTCCAACTGAGATGTGAAATTGTGCATTTGGATTACAATTTTCTTTTGGAGAATATAATTTTTTGTATTTTTGAGCCTTGTTTTTGAGATTGCCTTTTTCTGACTGAGTATTTAGTGCTTTAGTGCTCTTGTTTCACAACCCTAAAACAAATTCGATGATGTGAACAGAATCCGTTTTCTACATTCTATATGACATCCTTTCTGTTGCGTAGGATCCGAAAAACGATTCTTTCCCCAATACTGTTTGGTGGAGCCAACTGATTGGTCCTAGCGCCACCTGGCGTATTTGACAAGTCAACGCATGAAATAACGTTTGCCGGTCTTTCTTTGACAACATAAAGCAAATGTTGACTAATGTGAAACAATATATACACCGGAAAAAAAATCACGAAAACAGGCCGTTACTGAAAATGTATGTATGTATATGAAATGCTTGGCCCTTGAAAACCCATCATGTCCAACATTGACGTCCCCACAGTGGCCACCAGGGGGCGGCTTAACACAACACACCGCCCAGCGCCGTTTCGCAGCGATTTATGGCGCTGACTTGACCTTGACAGGTTGATGAATTAATACTTTGTTGTGGAGGTAAGGCGAGATGGAATAGATATCAACACTAAAACAGGCCTGACAACTCTTGATAACTTTTTCCTCCTGTATGTGGCCACCTATGGGGGTTGGAGAGCGCAGAGCAGCGTTTTGCCCACCGGAGCCGAAGCTATGCGAGGAATGCGGGATAACGCTGATAAACTGGTGGCCTGATTAGGGGCCGGGTTTCATTACGAGCTCATTGGCTCGTATCTTGATTTATGCGCTCGACGAATGACCTGGCTCGCAGTTGGAGAAAGGGGATTACATGTCCCCATTATACACCTTTAGGCAGACAGTCGGGAGGAATAGTTAGCTTAACAGACAGGGATTGGTCACAATCACTGCTGATCTAAATTTAGATTAATATATATATATATTAAAGGTCCCATGACATGCCACCAGGTGTGAGTGATTAGCCGTTACAAGCCGTTTTGAAAATCTGGCTCTTGTGACATCACAAGTGGGCGTGTCCACCTAGATGTGTGCCGGATAGATGAACAACGTTTGCTGCAGTCCACTGGGTAAGGCTGGTGGACTGATCTATCAAGCGTACATCTAGGTGGACACGCCCACTTGTGATGTCATAGGAGCCAGATTTTCAAAAAGGCTTGTAACGGCTAATCACACTCACACCTGGTGGCATGTCATGGGACCTTTAAAAAAAGTACCAATAAAAATAATAAATCCATCAATCATAATCACAGGCTCTTGCAAAATTTGAATTCGGGATGCACAAGTTGCCTTCAATAAGTTACAACCTAAAATCAATATCTGAAGTCGTTCATCACATTCCGAATGACTGCGAATAAAAGGAAACTTTTACTGCGCTTTTCTTTGCCTTAGTGCGTTCATGCACCCGGAGTTTGGTGCAGAATACCTCCGCAACCGTCCCGACCCTGCGTCAGAGAAGGGCTTCAAGTGTGTGTGCGAGCGTGTGTGTGTGTGTGTGTGTGTGTGTGTGTGTGTGTGTGTGTGTGTGTGTGTGTGTGTGTGTGTGTGTGTGTGTGTGTGTGTGTGTGTGTGTGCGTGCAAGTGTGTTTGCGCGCGCGCGTGCGTGCGTGCATGCGTGCATACCACTTTGTAAATAATATCCATACATCCAACCGAAACTGCACTTGATTCTCGGACCCTATCGTCAATCGATCACCTTGACTTCGCCCGCGTCGTCCAATGAGCACTGCGCACAGGGGCGGTCCGTTGCCACGGGCGAAGTTTGGTTGAACCCGAGAGCAGCAGCCTCTCAGCGGCAGTAAGGTGTAGCGACTGGACGGTGCTGCTGCTGCTGTTGCGAGGCTGTGCCCGACGAGACACTTTTTTTTGTTTTTTGTGGAATTTGAATTATTTTTGCTCACGGTTCGGGAGACACCGGTGACAACGACGTCGACGCGACGACCCCGCCTGGACCCGGCCCGCGGATCACAGGTAGGCGGACACGGACCCGGAATGTAGCACGCGAGGCTACGCGACGTTAGCCGTGTTCCGGACGCGGTTCAGAGTCCTCCTTCGCACGGAGCTAGCGTTAGCCTCTCCGCTAGCCTCGGTGTTGCCCACTGTGTGGATCCTGGTCTCGGTGCCAGGTGGTGCTTCGTATTGGACACACGACAGCGCCGTTAAAACGCTAACCGTGTGGACGACACTGCGTTCACCGGGGTTTGGTGAACGTACCGCACACCGCGGCTTAGCGGTGTGCGGTTGTAGGTGAAACCGTCCCGGGCAGGTGGAAGAGAAGGGCTGCTGCTGCTAAGTCGTGAGCAGCTAGCTCGTTCACTAGCCGACATACCTCCCTGGTGCTGTCACTGCCCCCGACCAGGGACCTCCTAACCCACATTGGGCAGGTTAGACAGTCCTGGTGAGGGTATTGGTTTGGATGGGTGTCCTAGAAGGTCCACCTTAACGTACCCCGTTGAATGAGGTGTGTTGTGTACATAGGATGAATGTTTTTCTAATTAACCCCGACACACGCTGTCACACTTACCTGACCAGTGGTACGAGGCTCACATTCAGAAGCCTTCTCACCTTCTTCACTTTACACACCCCTATTTACGCAACATTGTTCAGCTTTCTTACAAGTTCCTCATAACATTGCTGAATTTTGGGGTTGGTGTAAATTGGATTTTACGAAAAGTTGTTCCAGCTGAACCAAGAACCGAGTTAAAGTTAGAAATATGAAATAATGTAACTAGAAAAGACCATCCATCTGAATCACTGAAACACATTGATCCATACTGTGGAAGCGCAATGTCACCGTTTGTCCGATGCCCAAGTCTCAATGTCTGCATTGTTTGTCTCTTTGTACGTGGTTGAGTACTGATATGACATAGTAGTGATTGTGTACAGATATGACATAGTAGTGATTGTGTACAGATATAACATAGTAGTGATTGTGTACAGATATAACATAGAATTGGTTGTGTACTGATATAGAAGTGGGTACTGCTATAACATAGTAGTGGTTGTGTACTGATATGATATAGTAGTGGTTGTGTACTGATATGATATAGTAGTGGTTATGTACTGCTATAACATAATAGTGGTTGTGTACTGATATGATATAGTTGTGGTTGTATACTGCTATAACATAGTAGCTACAAACACTCTCTTTACGCTTTCTACTGAAAAACCCAGTTGGCCCAACTGTGTTGTCTGTCGTAATCATCAAACGGGCCACTCACCTCAACCGGTCGGTCGGTCACATTCTACCAATGATCTTCGCAGCGGTGCAGTCTTTACATAGGCTTGCAACATTTCATCCCGCAATGTGATAAATCGTGTCGTGGGATCGAGGCGACGAGGGAGGAGGTGGTTCAAAAGGACGTGTCATTCATGTGGTAATCAGAAACCGTGCCTCTCTGCAGCCCCTCTGTCTCAGGTACAGCTCTGGAGACGTTGCGAGGTATTTGGGTATCGGCCCTGGAATCAAACTGACCGGTCTTACGGCACTAGTAGTACAGATGGATACCTGTTTGGGTCCATTTATGCGTGAAGTGTACCTTTGCTCTCTCAGTATCTCCCCCAGTATCTCACGTATCCCACACCACCCCCCAGGGTGTGAGCCATTACCACAGTGTAACAGTGGCTCCAGAATCAGATAACCTCTGTACCGTGACTGTATTCGGAAGGTGTCGCAGGAAGTTTCGTACGCACTCAGTCTTACCCAACTCCACTGTGTTTTAATCACCCAAGTAATTCGTTTTGTGGACGACACTGGTTCATAAGAATCAGCCTGTACTACTCACGCTTGTATTTACCAGCTGGTCCTTCATATATCATGGTGTGTAAATAGTGTCCTCTTTGTGTGCTGTGCCTGTATACTTGTGCAAACTCATTTACATTGGCATTTAGCAGATGCTTTTATCCAAAGCGACTTACAATAGGTACATTTCTCAGAAGAAGAGAAACAATATATCTCTGTCGGTACGGTTTGGTATGGTTCAGTACAGGATGTTCATAGAACCAAGTGCCAAACACTAACAAGTGTTAGGTTAACCCATTCCCCGTATACAACAAAGATAGGTAGGATAGGATAAGATGCTACGATAAGTACGATGTACGTAATGAATAGGATGGAACAGACACACTGGGCTTCAAAACGCTGCAGCTTTCAATCAAAACATGGAGGGAAGATCAACGTGGTCTGAAGCTTACATTGTGTACCGTTCGCCATGGCAACGAGACACTGTGTATGAGCGGAAACCCTCATCATCGTTCGAGGCCACATTGCAATCAAGGCGTCTGCATCACCAGGAAATACTCTACACCACCATATTCTGAGATGATTAGCAGCAGATTCAACAGAGAGAGGGAGTGATAGGGCGTGAGAGTGAGGGATAGGAGAGGGAGAGAGAGAGAGGGAGAGAGAGGGAGGGAGAGAGAGAGGGAGAGAGGGAGAGAGAGAGAGGGAGAGAGAGAGGGAGAGAGAGAGAGAGAGAGACTCTGACAAGATTTCCGAGACAAGTCAGAGCTCTCATTTGCCACTGACCCCGTTTCAACATTAGAGGCCTAAAATAGACCTGACGGAACCACAAGGAGGCTGTCTCCGGTTCTGTTTGTGTGTCTGCTCCGTTTGTTGTTGTTGTGTTTAGCAGCTTGTTGTTTCTGGGCTGTTTGGTTCGTATCTAATCCCTGACACAAACCTTGACTCCCTGCTCCCGACCGCCGGTGTTAACACTGTGAAAACACAGACCACTGCCGTAGGGAGCAGACGGGCACAGAACCATTTCCTTTTATCTCATCCATCTCTGTTATTGTTGTTATTGTTATTAGCATTAGCTTCTTTAGCCCCATGTGCCTCAGACCCCCTGGGTTCTCTGTGGCTGTGGGGCGTCTCGTCCTTCCTAACGCTTTGAACTCAACAGCGTGTTCCACCGTGTTCATCCCAGGGACCTTATCAACAGTCCTAATGAGCTCCATCGGGCTTTGGCTTTCTTTTCTGTGCTGCTGTGTTCCGTCAGTGGATTAAGGGCTGGGTGGTGGTGGTGGTGGTGGCAGGGCTGGGTGGTGGTGGTGGGGCTGTGAGCTGGTGGTGGGGCTGGGTGGTTTTCGGGCTGGGAGGTGGTGATGGTGGGGCTGGGTCGTTTTGGGGCTGGGAGCTGGTGGTGGTGTTGGTGTGGTGTGCACCACTGTATGCATGGAGCTGTCTTTCAGGTTTGCCTCTCGGTCTCTGGAGGGCTGTCTGTGTGGGTCTCACAGGCTCCCATTGTCTCAGGAGGCCGGCCATGGGCCTGATTCTCCTCCTCCTCCTCCTGCCTCTCCTCCTCCTGATACCTGAGCCTCCTGGGCTCATGTTTTATTCAGCCCTCTGATCTCTGCTCAACTCAGTCCAGGAACCCGGGCTGGTTAGTCTGGACTATCCAACCCAGGCTAGTTGACACATGCTAGTCTGCCTGTTGTGGTTAGAGGCAGGACTCTCTTCTATAACATAGTGGTGAGTGTGATGGTTCCCCTCATCACCAAGGCCAGGTCCACCATAATTCCAGCGATCGGTCTGATTAACCCAGGCTACCTCCCCCCCCCCCCCCCCCCCACGGAGTTGTTACCGTGTGTTTTTGGGAGTATGGTGCTAGGACGTAGCAACGTGCTAACCAGATTGAACCCTCTGCTAGCATGCTGTGGTGCTGCACTACAGTAGATGTAGGTGTACATCAGAAATTAGATGCAGCGGTGTCTACTCTTTGCTTTGGCTACTAAGATAGGTCTTTGGGCGTTACTCAACTGTATTTGTTGAGGCTCCCAAGGAGTTTCCCCCGTTAGTAATTCAGTGATTGATTAATTATGCGAAGGCAATACGAGAAGACTAGGCCTGAAATAGTTTTGGGTAAGAGGCAGAGCCAATCAGAGACGAGCAGCATTAAACCACCCCGTATCTCACTATACAGATCCTCCATTACATGGTTTCACAAGCACCCTGTGGTTGTTGTTAAGGATAAAGTTCTACCATGTATTTGAGAGACACGGTTCCAGTGACAACCCCGCCCCCCCCCAGTATCTCTCCGTGTGTGTCCTCATTTCCCCCCCCTCCCTCTCATCAATGCCAGGCTTCCCCCCATGGAGGGACCCCCCCCCCCCCCCCCCCCCTCTCTTTGAACCCTGCCGTGGAGATGATTGCCGTGGCGATGCCTCCCTGTTGCCCTCTCCCTGGCTGGCTCCTGTTCCCTGGTAACGGGCCGGCGTTGCTTGGCGACCTGATGATGGAAGTGCTATGACCCAAGGGCGACACACACCAATCAGAGGGTCCCCCCCCCCCCCCCCCCCCCCCCGACCCGACCCATCCCATCCCCCATCCCAAAAGAGTACGGGCCAATCACCCCGCTACACTAGAGACCTGGTCCCCACCTGCAGTAGACCCAGAGAGACCAAAGACCTGGTCCCCACCAGTAGACCCAGAGAGACCAAAGACCTGGTCACCATCAGAGGTTGACCCAGAGAGACCAGAGACCTGGTCCCCACCAGTAGACCCAGAGAGACCAGAGACCTGGTCCCCACCAGAGGTAGACCCCAGAGAGACCAGAGACCTGCTCACCACCAGAGGTAGACCCCAGAGAGACCAGAGACCTGGTCCCCACCAGTAGACCCAGAGAGACCAGAGACCTGGTCCCCGACAGCAGTAGACCCAGAGAGACCAGAGACCTGGTCCCCACCATGAGGTAGACCCCAGAGAGTTTGCCCTGCCCGTGTGTTATGCCGATCTAACGAGGGGGAGAGACGTATGATGTTAATTAGCATCAGGGTCATTTGATAATGAGCCTGCGGCCTGAGGTTCTGAGTGATGGCCGGTTCGGTTCTGCATCGCTGCACGCATTGATATTTCCAGTGACCTCCAGAGGTGGTGTCGGATGGCACCGGCGGGAGGTCCGTGTCACTATAACTTTAATGAAGCTGTATGATAATACTATGAAGAGATTGTGTTGTTGTGGTGTCTTCAGCCGTAGCATTCTGAGCTGGTGTCTGGGTTAAAGACGTCTGGGCGGCAGGCTGGGGACAGCACTGCATTTCAGGGCCTTTCTGCTGCGTGATCAGGTTTGTTTCTTTCCTTCTGGGTTGTGCTGACTCACGCGGTAGGAAGCTCCTTTCGGTCCATCTGGGCCC
>NC_140287.1:15209742-15292080 GCF_964030765.1 Micromesistius poutassou | reverse complement strand
GCTTGTCTGGTTCCTCTCTGCTAGATGCTGGTCTGGTTCCTCTCTGCTAGATGCTGGTCTGGTTCCTCTCTGCTAGATGCTGGTCTGGTTCCTCTGCTAGCTGCAGGTGGTGAACAGGTCTGGACCAGGAATCTGGTCTCTCTGGGGCTTCTGCTGGTGGTCACATGTGGTCCCTCAGTGATGCTCTTGTAAGGATCATTTAAGGGGTGGAGGGTTGGATGGTGAAGGTTTGGGGTTCTTTTACTGACATCATTAAGTCATCCATATATTTGGACCAAATATCTCTGTGCTGATCTGTTATTGGTTACCTTTAAATATATATTTAAAGGAACCTCAGAGAAACGGTTATGGTAATGTGAATGTGAGGACCACACCAATAGAGGACTTTAAACAATTTCTATAACTCTGCAAGATCTGTTTATTGACGGCAACACGGCCTGTCAGATCAGGACAGGACAACTCCCAGGACAATGTTATGCGCACCAGAAATATCTGTTTCCACAATATCACTGTTGTGGTTTGGTGGGTGAAGGCGGGCAGAGCCTACTATGTCTGCCTGCTCAGAGACCAGGAGACCCAGTAGGACACTGGCTGGTGGGGGAGTGGCCCTGCTCAGGTGCCAGTAGACCCAGTAGGACACTGGCTGGTGGGGGAGTGGCCCTGCTCAGGTGCCAGTAGACCCAGTAGGACACTGGCTGGTGTGGGAGTGGCCCTGCTCAGAGACCAGTAGACCCAGTAGGACACTGGCTGGTGTGGGAGTGGCCCTGCTCAGAGACCAGTAGACCCAGTAGGACACTGGCAGGTGCTCTGGGAAGCCTAGTTTTGCTACGTTGTTATACAGTTGTACTTGGCGTGCTACAGTCGTACCTGTACTCACTGCACTGTCACTGTAACGACACAGTTGTATTTGGCGTGTATTTGGCGTGCCAAATACACAGGCGTACCTGTGAGGTCACTGCACCGACACAGTTGTACCCTTTGTATTTGCAGTTGTACCGGTAGTCACTGCAGTCGTAAAACACAGCAAAAGCTTTTACTGTGGACTGAAACATGACGGGAGCCACTGAGAGGAGCCAAGCAGACGTAGATCCAGTCTTTGGTTGATTAAGGAAATCCGCAACAGATATTCAACTTGCTTGACAGGAAGTACAGTAGGCCTTCCCTTTTGTTATTCCCTTAGTGTTTCTGTGTGACTTTCCTCAATAAAGATGTCAGCCAGCCAAAGAAGGTAGGAGTCTAGTGGAGCCACAGGCCATGTCTGCCACTTTTTCATTTGGCCTCCAGTTCCACGGCCCAGCTAGCGTTTAGAGCCAAGATGGCCGCGAGGGAAATGAGGCCCATTGTTGCATCTCTGTGGCCGAGGAGCCACGGCAGAGGCCCCGCCCCCTCACAGTCAGGTGACCATGCCCCCACAGACGCATTCCTGGGGCGGATTACGCAGCTCGTCAGCTGGGCTCAGTCTGGCACGCCGGGCCTTCTCCAAACACGCAAACCTGCTGCACCGGTTAGCCTGGACTGGTTAGGCTGCACCACTGCCGGTGCGGCCTTGCGTCAGCGTGAACCCCCCCCCCTTCCGACACACACACACACACACACACACACACACACACACACACACACACACACACACACACACACACACACACACACACACACACACACACACACACACACACACACACACACACACACACACACACACACACACACACACACACACACACACCGTACTTCCTGAGTAGTAGAAACGTCCTGCTAAGCATTTGTTTTGATACATGCCCCTGAATCTTTGTACATGCCAAATGGTCCACTCTGAGGACCCTAAGCTCGCACACAATCAGGGGGGGGGGGGGGGGGGGGGGGGTGTGGGTGGCTGGTCCCTGACGTAGTCCCTAGAGCCCGCTTGGTGGTGGGAGGGGCGGTCTCATGGGCGTGTGGAAAGAGGTTAGTAGGTGTGTGGTCGTGGGTGTGTCGCGATAGGATTTGCATGAGTACTTCTCCTAGATAGCATTCTGTTTCACCCCGATTGTTTCGTCACACACACACACACACACACTCGTCACCCATTCCTGCCTCTTGGTAAATATTCCGACACAATTGCAGCACACTCAAACGTGCGGTCCCTGCTGGGCTTGGTTGTCCCTGACACACACACACACACACACACACACACACACACACACACACACACACACACACACACACACACACACACACACACACACACACACACACACACACCCCACACACACTAGAGAAGACATTACACACTGGTGTGGTTGGATTACATATTAAGCCCTTGCCCTGGCTGTGACTAGGTATGCTGTTCTATAAACTGTCAACACTCGTTTCCGCTGGGTGTTAAAGGACAAAGTATTTTCCTGTTATTCATTTTGGCCCTTGGATAATATTGACCGTTGGTACTGAAATACACATCCCCACCTCCCTTCCTGTTCGGATGATAATGTGCATCATATATTATAAAGACCACCTAATATAAGAACTATATAGGTTCAATGTAATGTTCAACACATTGAGATGGTGCCTGGAGAATCTCTAACCAACCAGAATGTAGTGAAGGCTTATATTAAAGTATGATTAACAATATCCATACTTGTTTTCTCCAGTTAGCTCTGACCTTCTCATGACTGTCTGGTTAACCGAAGGATGAACCCAACTGATCCTCTGTCAGTTCCTGACGGAACTGGGAGTCATCTGCTAGCGCTGTTTCTGCTTTCTTAGCGGTTAAGGTGAAAGTATACTACTCCGTATCCGTAATCCGTAATCCGACTCCGTAACTACGGAGCCTCCTCGAGTATTCGCAGTTCTCCGTCGGGATGTCAGATATGCAATGCATTTCGCCGCCCGAGCGATCTTACAGTATATGCTGACTACTACTCCTGTAAATAGTATTGAAAATAAACTTCCAAAGCTTTTCAAATCTTATTTGGTGTTTTATTTGTCCTTAATGTGCAAAGTAAACAATGTTCAAAGTAAATAAGGTGAAAAGTCAAAACGGGAAAAGTGATTCCGGAAATTATATTGTTAGAGGACCAATCACAGCCTTTGCCGTCTCCGTCCGTCTCCATTATCCGACGGATAGTTAAAAAATATTGGATGCGCACGTAGAGCTACGGGGAGGGTCTCCGACAGGCTCTCCGTCGACGGAGAAAGCTCTCCCTGTCTATGTACAGCACTTTACAGAGTAGTATAAATCCAGCTTTAGTCATTGGAGGATTCAAAAGTTAAGTCTCTTGCTATTGGATTAGACAGACACATGATCGTAGATGAGATGTGCGGTGTGATTGGCTGTCGAGTACAAGATACCGGCTGTGTTGATAACGGTGATTTCCATGAGTCAGCTATGAGTCATATCATCGGAAATGGACAGGCTGTGTGAGGGCCAGTGTATTTAGTAAAGTCTACTCAATACCACAATGAATAAAATAAAGGCAAATTACACTCTACCATACCATTTTCCTTTTCATGTCTTCCTTCAACTATATATAGTGCACATCTTTATTCATGTTCCTGTGCAGCCTGGCGGTGTAGTATGGAGTAGTGCTGGTGACCTCCAGCCCCTGAGCCTGTGTTTCCATCCCCAGCTGGAGAGCCTCTAAGTGGGGCCTGGCCACCAGGCGAGGCCAGCACTGTGTCATTTGCTAAAGCCTTGTAAACGGCAGCACTAGCTGCTACACTTAGCCACGGTGGGGTTAGCGCCGCAACAGGTTGGTTCATCACTCAGCGGCGACCGGGATTGACGGCAATTGGTGTTTCTGGGCTAGCATCTGTAGTACTGACGTGAATGGCATAAAACCTGTACTTACACACCATGACTACAGCTAATGCAGCTACAGGCCTAGCTGACATGGAGACTTCTACACCGTTCTACTCTGCTGGGCCTGAGTGACTATGCATTTTTCTTCAACGCAACAGTGTCTGGGTCAGAGCTGGGACGGCAGTGACTAAGGAGGTAGAGCAGGCCGTCTTGCGACCGGAAGGTTGCTGGTTCAATCCCCGTCTCGTCCTAGCCAAATGTTGCGGTGTCCCTGAGCAAGACGCCTGACCCCAACTGCTGCCGACGAGCTGGCTGTCGCCGTGCACGGTGAACTACGCCCTGTATAAATCTGTGTATGAACGGGTGGATGCAGGCCATAATGGGAACAGCCTATGAGTGGCCGCAGGTCTGAAAAGCACCGCATGAATGCAGACTTTTTTCATATACCGTTGTTCACACTGCAATGCATGATGGGAGGTCTGGCATGGTGGGCCTTAACGAGCCCCTTAGTAGTTACTTCTAATGAATAATTGAGCGGTTAGTTGGCCTTGGCTCTGGACCTGCAGCCCTGCTCCAAGGTCGATTGTAGACCTAGAATGACCTCACGCCCAGCAGGGCAGAGGGCCTTGTGTGTAGGAGAACTCTCCCTGGCCAGGTTTAATACATCACGTATTAACAGCTCTGAGCCCCGAGGGACACGTAACGTGTGTGTGTGTGTGTGTGTGTGTGTGTGTGTGTGTGTGTGTGTGTGTGTGTGTGTGTGTGTGTGTGTGTGTGTGTGTGTGTGTGTGTGTGTGTGTGTGTGTGTGTGTGTGTGTGTGTGTGTGTGTGCGTGCGTGCGCAAAACACCCCTAAAACACCCCCTCCAAACTTTTTTATTTATAAAGTGTCGGAATAGGAGACGGTGAGGGGAGTTAAATGTTAAAAGCCACTTTTAAAAGGTCTGTTTTGAGGTGAGGCATTAAAGGCTAGGAGAGGTGGAGTCTCAGATGTTTCTGGTGAACACACAACCACTGGTGCCTTCAGTCGTACAGGGCAGACCTGCTGGTATCAGCCCCTCTTAGCATCAAACTACTGTAAGCATGCGGCTGTTAGCATGCGGCTGTTAGCATCAGCCCTTGCTAGCATGCAGCTGTTGGCATCAGGCTCTGTTAGCATCAGGCCCTGAAGGCAGCAGACGGCTCCAGTGTCCCTCTCCGCTGTGGGGGCCGGAAGCAGCCGCAGCGTGGGCACCACCCCTCTGCTGTGTGACTGATGGAGCTGCTGGGGCCGGTGTACGGCACGGCCGGGGCCTCAACTCAGGCGTTCCTATCGACAGCCGAGCGCCCGGTTCACAGAGTGCTGATTGGCCACTCTGTCCGGGGCTGTCTGTCCATCACAGACGGTTCTCTCCCTGGTACCGACTCATGGAAAGAGGATCAGAGGGCTGGCCCCCCGCCGCGGGCCCGGACGCAGGGAGAGCCAGCCGGGGTATTGATCCTGTCTGGGAGTGGTGGGCTAGGGGGTAGGAGACGTGAGGCCAGGGGGTAGGGGACGTGAGGCTAGGGGGTAGGGCACATGAGGCTAGGGGCCAGGTTAGGGCTGCTTGATTATGGAAAAAATATGGATCCAGATGAAAGATATAGATAAATAAAATAAAATAAATAAATCGTTGCAACTCTATTACCGGTATATTAGTTTGGAGATTGTTTGACGCAAAATTCGAAATCACGATCAAAATTTGATTAATTGCACAACCTTAGGCCAGGTGGTAGGGGACAGGAGGCCAGGGGCTAGGGGACATGAGGGTATGGGACAGAGGCCACAGCGCTGGGGGGGGGGGGGGGGCAGTGGTGGTGGTGGTGGTGGTGGTGGCTGCCCTACTTGTTGGTCTTCTATATTATTTTGGATCCATCCCCATGGTGCTGATATGTGGCAGCCGGCTGGATGACCTACTGAGTGGCCTACTGCAGCACTTACTGCTCAATTTACTGCATCACACACACACACACACACACACACACACACACACACACACACACACACACACACACACACACACACACACACACACACACACACACACACACACACACACACACACACACACACACACACGAGAGAGCTGCTACCGGGTCTTCCTGTGGGTCCACCCAGAGTCACGCTGTTCCACTCAGGAACCGCGGGTCAGCAGAACCGGGAGCTAGCTTCCTAGAGAGCATGAACAGGAAGACACACACACAGACAGGAACTCCCTCCCTCTTCTCTAGCCTCTAGTCTCTCTATGATTCCCTCCTGCATTGCTCTCGAAGATCTCTCTCCCTGCCTTGATAGTAATTAGAGTAGCGTCCGCTCCCAGTGGATTGTACGTTTGGTGTGTGTAGCTCATTTCCCTGCCTGCCACACGTCTTGTATTTAAATAAGGTCTTGGGAAGCAGCACTCATCTGCATATATGGGTGAAGCACATTCTGCTACTGCTACTACCACACACTAGTACCACTAATACACATGATACTAGTCCTGTACTTCTAATACACATACTACTACTACTACTACTACACTACTATAAATACCCATAAAACCACCACTGCTGAAGTCTTTGCCCCACGTGGATATAAATGGCAAGATTCACATTCAGCTGTAACACCAAACGTCACAGAAACCCTAACAAGATTCCTGTTAGATCACGAGAGGAAGGTGCAGTCACGTAACCATAATATAATCATTTACTTTGTATCTTAATCTTTATTTAGGTGTTTCCCAGCCCCGAAAGGTCACCCTAATGGGTGCCAGGCCCGGTTATCCCAGAGTCGCCGGGAAACCAGTTCTGTGTTCTGGCCGGCAGAGCGTTTGGACCTCGAATGCCCGTCGCTCTGAGTCACTCTCTCCCCCGACTCTCTCTCCAGCCCCTGACCTTTCACCCTCATCCCACCCTGCATGGCCCTGCGGTCATTAGGGATCGTCTGTCTGTCTGTCTGTCCGTATTCCTCCTGGTGTGTTCTCCTCACGTCACACCGCAGCTCAGGACCTGTGTAATTGGATTAGCGAGTTAACTGCATATCTCTGACCCCCCCACCCCCCCCCCCCCCCCCATGCGCCCCACAGCGGTACGGGTTGGGGGGGGGGGGGAGGGGTTGCCTTGACAACATGACACTAGGCATCCCTAGTGGCCGAGAGGGATGGACTGATTGATCGGCGGCTGTCTTTGTTTTAGGGGTTCAGGAGAGAGATGGAGAGGGTCCTGAGCAGCACAGATAACCGTACAACCATGGAAAGGACAAGCAAGGGGGGTGAGAGGGAGAGGGAGGGAGAGGGAGGCAGAGCAGGCGGACTGCAGCTTGTTTCGTCACTTGGCGTCTCTCTCTGTCTCTCCCCCTTCCTTTCTCAGCGCTACTTCCCCCTCCCTGCCCTCCCTCTCACTCCCTCCCTCTCACTCCCTCCCTCTCACTCCCTCCCTCTCTCTACTCATCCCTAGTTTCTCCTCCTCCAGGATTAATCAGTTTTCCATTCCTGGAGAGATTATTCAAATACTGTAAGGTCTGGAGCCAACAGCACTCCATGATGCCCGTGCTGCAAGGAATTATGGGAAATAATTCTCCCTCTCCCATTCCGGTTCTCTCTCTCTCTCTCTCTCTCACGCATGTCTCTCTTTTGCGCATTTTCCCCAAGTTCTCATTCTGTTTTCTACCGCTCCACCTCGTTAACTCGTTCTCTCTACCCCTGTACCCCTCTCTCTCTCTCTCTCTCTCGCTCTCTGTCTGTCTCTCGGTCTGTCTCTCTCTCTCTCTCTGTTCTCTATCCCTGTCTCTTCCTCTCTCGCCCTCATTACCCTTGGTCTTGACGTTAAACTCTGCGTTGTTGCAGTAATGTCCAGCAAGCAGCTGATTGTGTGAGAGGGAGAGAATGGGCCCTCTGTGTTGGTACTCATTAGGGATGGCTGGTGACAGCACACACACACACACACACACACACACACACACACACACACACACACACACACACACACACACACACACACACACACACACACACACAGAGCCTCTGTCGCCCTCTCTTCCTGGTTTTCTCTAATGTTCTGTCTCACTGCGTCTCAAATTCCAAATGCTTCCTTGGCCTGAAGGATTGTGCAAAATCAATAGCATAAAAACAAGTTTTATCAAAACAATTTGAAAAAACAAGAGGGCAAAGCAATACAAAACAAGACGTAGATCAATCAATCTCTCTGTGTGTCTCTGTTTGTCCCATAGACCAGCCATCCTGCCTGGACTAAAACCATGACACACACGCACGCACACACACGCACACATGCGCGCAGAACCATGTAACTCAATATACATGTAATTTCCCTGCGTGCATGCTCTGAATTGATGTAAATGAAGGAGCGTGCATTTGATCAGATCAGAGCGAGACGAGAGGCTGCACCACGAGGGACCGGGGCCTGTCTGGCTCTCCTCATCTCTCGCACTTCCTCTCTCACTCGCGGTCTCCTCGCTTTGGTGCAAACGTTTGGTACATGTGTGTGTGCTGTGGCAAACCACACGCTTTAAAATGACTAGAAGGTAGCAGCGATTTTATTATGGTCTGTATTTTAGCTTTATTCTGACGCCTGCAACAAATATAATACTGTTAAATTCAGATTTGATTGACTATTTACCAGTAATGGAATGAATGAATGAATGAAATGAGTGAATCCATGTGTTGCATGCTCTCTGGGTCTGTGATAGAGGGACGGTTTGTCTTGGAACATCCGTGCCCGTCGGGCCAATGCATGATAGGCAGAGCCTCCCGAGGGGCTTTTATTTTGTTAAGTGGCTCGCCTGACCAAAAGCTCTCAGCAACCCATCCTGACTTCCTGTGGCTGTGAGCTCATGTTGTGGCCGGTCGCCCTCCATGGCCGGCCGTGCGTAACGTTAAACCTGTCGAGTGGACGCAGCGACGCGGTGAAGGTCGGCAAAAATCCGATGCCCGTCGTCATGGCGACCAGGTGTCTCCCAGCGGGGGTTCCGCCGTGGTCGAGGTGGCCGTGAGTCACCACCACCATCATCGCTCGCTGGCGGTTGGGATAAGATTCGTCCTGTTGTGTTAATGATCTCTGGTCGCCTAGCAACCACAGGGCATCGCGGCCCCGTTCTTTTGATGAAGAGCCATGTGCATAAAAAACACAACCCCACGCTTTTATACTGAAGGCGAACATACAAGGTCCCATGTTAAGCCCATATAAGGTCACAATACAGCGCATGAACGTTCAGATTCGGTGTGAGGATGATGTCGGCTCTGAGCTCCGACTTGATGATAATCCAAATATTGAAGCCTATTCTCTCAAGCCCCTTTCGCCACAGAGAGACAGTCCTGCTCCCGGGATATTAGTGTTGATTTTGACCGAGGCCTTTTCAAACCATGACTCTTAAAGTTCTTATCTGTTTGCGCAGAGGACGCTTTTACTGTGAAGAGCAGCATGCATTATACGCCGGAGAGGAAGAGATGCAGCACTTCCTGTTAACGTCTTCATTTATCTTGTTTACTCTGCTGCAGCCGCAGGCCACATGCACGCACGCACACGCACACGAACACACACACACGGTAGACCGACTGAGGCGTTAAATCAGCAGGTGTGTTTATGTGATAACACCATCCGGAACGATTTGCTCTCATCAGGATCCTTGTCCAGGTAGCGTTCTGGTGACGCTAGACGGATTCTGGTCTTAACGAATTTCTCCTACGGGGGATTAATAAAGTTGTATCGTATTGTCTTGGACCAGGGAGCAGATTTCTGGTGAAGCTAGCAGGATTCTGTGCTGTGTTCCAATATCCATACTATCCATACTCACTATACTTAGTTTGAGTACGTACTAGGGCGTTCCAATTCAGATCGGGGCGAAAAGAAGTGTACTGAAAGGACCCGGATGGTGTACTCAAAACGGTCAAACCGCAAAGTGTGGAGCGATGCACACTTTTCGTACTCAACCGCAGCCATCTTAGCCACGTAGCGGAAGAGGGTGGAGCCAGGCTGAGCCAACGTCGGCGCATTTTTCACATAGCCTGCATTAATGGTGTCATTTTATAGTTTTTATAGCTTTTTATAGCTACTAAGCGTAAAGAGTTCACCGTTCAAAGCGGGATATTTATTGCGGGGGAGGAGCCGCGGCGGCAGTCGCGATCGTAATTCTCGGTCAGTGCACCACAGAGTATTCGATTTGGAACGACACTGACATCCGAAAATCAGTGCACTCAGTGAGAGCGGATAGTGTATTACGTTTAAGTGTACTCATGGAACTATGGATATCGGAACACAGCACTGGTCTTGGTCCAGGTAGCAGAGTTGCAGCCTGGTCTAGATAGCAGAGTTCTTGTCCTGGTCTTGTTGCAGAAGCCCCTCCTGAGCCGATCCACAGCCCACTGGGTGACCCCCCCCCCGCAGGGAAGCTGAGGTGTGTGTTTGTAGTTGTGTGTGGATGTGTTGAACTACATGGTGTTGAGCAGGCTGGCAGAGGCAGATAAGGCATCCATCTCTGCCTCAGGATCGCTCGTACCGTTTGTACCTGGGTCTACGCTGTACCCTGGTCTGTACCCTGGTCTGTACCCGGGTCTATACCTGGGTCCTTACCTGGGTCCTTACCTGGACATGCACTCTCTCCTTCGGTGCCTGAGCATGTGCACCAACGCTCCCTAGTCTGATCAGAGTAATCCATTCACATCCCCATTGGGGGGCTCTGAGGTCCCCCCCCCCGGGGCCACTCGTAGCGTAGCCTGTAGTGGCGCCCGTCAATACGCACCGGGATCCTGTTTGTTTTCCGTCTCCCTCCCCATGAAAACCCTCACAACACAGCGGGACTCCACCTGCTGGGGCTCCTTCTGACCACATAGTAAGCCTTGTAGGCCTACAAGGCCGCTCCCGGCGTCCCGGCGCGTATTAACCTAGAAGAGTATTTGCAGGATAACACGTGGTGAGCGTGGTGTAGGCAGGTCAGTCGTGTGGGGGCCGATGCTGCAGTCGCCGCTGTGTGTCTGGGCCTCAATGGACCGTATAACTGTGAGACAGGAACAGGCCTTGGTTAATCAAGATGTATCTTTCTCTCGCTCTCTGTGTGATCTTTTTTTCTTCATAGTAATTAATTATCAGTTTCAACCCCATTCATTGCCTGTGTGTCGCTCTCGCTCTGTGTCTCTCTCTCGCTCTCTCTCTCTCTCTCTCGTGCTACTTTTCATCATTCCTATAATTAACCTTTCTGCCGTTCCTCATTAAATCTCTTTATTCTCTCAATGTGTTAAACTAAGAGATTAACCTTTCACTTTAACACATGAGTCCTTCTGGAGGTCCTGAAGTCTAACCGTCCAGCCTTTGTCTTTGTGAGGGGGTCTGTCAGTCTGTCTGTCTGTGTTTCTCTCTGAGTGCCGAGTCTCTCTGCTCGGAGCAGGTTGGTATGCCGCATCCCAGTACGCATTGGGATGAATCAGAGGAAAACACTCTCTCTGTATCTGTCCCTCTTTCTCTCTCTGTTTGTGTCTGTCCCTCTTTCTCTCTCTGTTTGTGTCTGTCCCTCTTTCTCTGTTTGTTTGTGTCTGTCCCTCTCTTTCTCTTTGTTTGTGTCTGTCCCTCTCTCTCTCTCTGTTTGTATCTGTCCCTCTCTGTTTGTGTCTGTGTGTGTGTTTGTCTCCCTCCCTGTGTCTCTGTCTGTGTGTCTCTGTCTCTCTCTCTTTCTGTCTGTCTGTGTGTGTCTCTCTCTGTCTGTGTCTCTCTGTCCATGTCTTTCTCTCCCTCTGTCTGTGCCTCTCTGTCAGTCGCCTCTCCACCACGGGTGTGAATGCTGCAGTCTGTGGGTGGTGGTGGAGGTTTTTTCGGGGGCAGGGTGTGAAAGTGGGTTACAGTGATGCGGTTATCCCACAGCTAATTGAGGTGAAGGAATGAATTATAAAAGTCTTTGGTACACGATCAAATACATCCTCCGTCAACACTGAGCCGCTGTCGTCTGTGACGCCGGCGCCGGGGGAGGATGTGCTCTGAAAGCGCGTTAGAGACGACGTTCAGAAGGCGCCCCGCTGTGACGTGACCCACACTTTCTAATGAAAAGGTTAACCAGCGTGGAACCGAGCGTAGGCCAAATAGGATCCGATCCTCAGGATGTGGTGAGGTTAGAGAAAACAGCTTAGTTTCGTCCGCTGCTGCTGAAGGGTCCATGTGAGGGAGAAAGAGCGACATGTTTACGATGGGTTGCTGGCACGTCTTTGTCCTCGGCTAAACGTTAGCAACTGTTTTTTTTTCAGGACAAATGCAATTGAGCCGCAGAGTAAGTGACGCTTTACCCGAGTTTACTTTTCCGAATTTCGGAAAAAGCAATACAGGGTGTGTACTTAAGTATCATCATTGTTTTCTTTGTTTGATTCCGATTTCTTAAAACCGACGCACTGTCACTTGCTGACCGCTCGATCCCTCAACCCCGCCTCCTTGTGTCTTTTGTCCCCGTGGCAACAGGAGGCTCAGCGATGAACAAGCTACGGCAGAGCTTCCGCCGGAAGAAAGACGTGTACGTCCCGGAGTCCAGCCGACCGCACCAGTGGCAGACAGACGAGGAGGCCGTCCGCAGCGGCAAGTGCAGCTTCACCGTCAAGGTAACACTTCCTGTCCACTCCACCTCCTGTCCGTCTCAAAACACATCCTGTCCACTCCTCTTCCTGTCCAACCCCCTCAACGTGTCCTGATCAAACTGTCTCAAACTTTAAGAGCCTGCACATACACACAGGGGGTTGGCTATCTCCTGTATCTCTCTGCTGGGCACCTGGGGATGGTCAGTTAGTCACTGCCGTAATCCTACAGATGAAGAACGCAGGGCTCTTAATGTCCTAACCCTCCCCAAAACATGATGAATGCGGGGTCTTTTAATGTGTTAACTCCCAGCAACACACTAGTCTTCGAACACCAAACATTATTAATGCAGGGCTTTTAATGTCCTAACTCTCGGGAGTCCATAGCTATCTTCACGTTGAAATAAACGAGGCATGCTAGAAGCGTTAATGTCTTTTACTTTCAGGAGCATAGTACAATTTCCCTGTTGAAATTAACAGTGAATTGGTGCCTGGGGCTTTTAATGTCTGTAATCTCAGGGGAGTATTGCTATCTTCACATCGAAATAAACAATGAACGCTTTAATGTCCTAACTCTCAGGAGTACCTTACTATCTTAACTCAAAAAATTATGAACGCCGGCACTTTTAATGTCCTAAATCTCAGCAGCCCTCTAAAACCTCCAGTATTACAAGCCGCACATGGAGACGAACAAGGCATGCTCAGACTTCAAATGTCCTAACCAACCATAACGAGTACACATACAATCTGCTCACTACAACACGGCAGTGAAAGGATCACTCGTCAATATGGAGCCACTATCAGGTGCTACGGGGCCGCTGCGGCAGAGTGAGTCACCGCCGGGCTACGTGTTGCTGCTTCCTGGAGCGAAGGAGATTGAGATTAAGCCAGAGCGCGTGCGCGCGTGCTGTGACTGCTTGTGGTTTAGACTCGCCTAATCGCACGCACACACACACACACACACACACACACACACACACACACACACTCACTCACTCACTCACTCACTCACTCACTCACTCACTCACTCACTCACTCACTCACTCACTCACTCACTCACTCACTCACTCACTCACTCACTCACTCACTCACTCGACTGTTGTACTGGGCGTCCTGGATGAACTCGTCACTATAGCCGAGCTGTGAGCGCGTGTCTTTTGGCTGGGAGTGTGAAACGCAGCGAGGAAAGGCCACCGGCTAACGAGGTTGTCGAGCATGGGGACGGAACGACGGGGCCGTGCGCATCATGGGCAGCACGCCTGGTCGCCACGGTGATCAGCAAGCGCTGGCACATGATATTTACATCCTGCAGTCGGGCCGGACCTGCTGTCAGACGCAAGCCGGCGTGACACGCAATTAACGTGGAACGGAAAGTGTGTGTGTGTGTGAGAGCGCATTTAATGCATGTGGGCATTGTGCAATTGAAGGCTCCCTCTTTGAGTCAGCCTCCTAAAATACCACAGGCAGGGAGGGGGGAGGGGGAGCGGGGGGGGTGATGCACGTCTCAGACCGGAGGGGGTGAGGCCCGGGGCGTGGGTTCACTGAGGAAAGGGTAAGGACTTCCTCAGTGACCTTGCACACACAATGGACCCCCCTCTCCCCCCCGCCCCGCCCCATGCCCTAGGAACTGGGAGGGTCAACTGGTGACGTACTGGACCCGTTGGGAGGCCCACTGGAGAACAGTGAATACCAGTGCAGCCTGAAGAGCAGTATTTTTAGTTTGAGGCTTCGTGTGGAGCTCAGCCTTCCTGGTCCACCGAGACCTCACCTGGTCTGGTAACTCCTCCCCCCTGGGGGGGTCAGGTAACTCCTCCCCCATAGGGGTCAGGTAACCCACCGACGCAGGGTGGGGGTGTTGAAGCCGGTTTATTGTATGGTTCTGGATAATGATGCATGAAGATGATGATGCTCCATGCTGCCATGCAGGACATCTCCCCGAGTGTGCGGCGACGTCTGGTTCATGCTGGGCACACTGATTGCTCAAAGTGCAACAGGTGTGCAGTCTCACCCAGCCCCAGAGTCCAGTCAGTCTGACTCTGTCAGTCTGGGCCAGGTGAGGCTGCTTCAACCGGCCATCATCCACACACTTTTTGGGGAACTAATGGTAATGCCGGAATAAAAATCGGTGATGTAATACTCTGCTATTTATTTGGAGATGCGTTTGGTAACCGTCGCTGTGTGTGACATGGATATGTGTGGTGAAGTATTTATAGTCTCGGATGTGTGTTTGGTGATGTATTGTGGATCCTGCCTGTGTCTCTGGTGAGGCACTGGCAGGGCTAACTATAGGCCGTGGAGTGTACATTTCTCCATGAACCCGATGGACGCTCTCCGCAGCGATGAGTAATCCACTGGGAGGGAAATACCGAAGCCCTCGCTTGGGCCTTCAATGCAAACAGGAGGATGAGTCAAAGTCCAGGGCTGTGCCTACCCTATCCCCTTATCTCTGGGACCCAGATACAATACAGAGCACACACTGTGAACAGCTTTACACGATCAGAACATAGTCCATACAAGCAGGGGAAACGTACAACTCACCCTACATTACAACACGTTATGTTTTCATTTGTATCACTGTCCTGTACTTCATTCAGTGACACCCTCCTTTCCTCCCTGGGATTAATTAAATACAGTCTTATCTTATCAATGTCAAAACGGAAAAGTTATGATTAATAGTAGGGTGTGAAAAATGTGTCTGATCGTCATTCTCTGTCTCCCTCTCTCTCTCTCCTCATTCTCTGTCTCTCTCCTCCTCTCTCTCTCTCTCCATCTCTCTCTCCCTCTTTCTGTATATGTCTCTCTCCCTCGCTCTCCTTCTCTCCCTCTCTCTCCTCCCCCTCTCTCCTTCTCTCCCTCTCTCCTTCTCTCCCGCTCCCCTCTCTCTGTCTGTGTCTCTCTGCCTCTCCCTCTCTCCTTCTCACCCTCTCTCCCTCTCTCTCCTCCTCCTTCCTCTCTCTCCTCCCCCTCCCTCTCTCTCTCCTCCTCCCCCCCCTCTCCCTCTCTCTCCGCCTCTCTCCCTCTCTCTCCTCCTCCTCTCCCCACCTACAGTACCTGGGTCATGTGGAGGTGGAGGAGTCGCGGGGGATGCACATCTGTGAGGAGGCGGTGAAGAGACTCAAGACGGTACGTTCTCCACCGGGCACCAGACACCTCCTGCTCCTCCTCTTTCTAACCCTCTGTCTGCTCCTACTCCTCCTTCTCCCCTTTCTACTCCTCCTGCCTCTCCTCGTCTCCCGGGAATCCCATTCTGCTCTCTCCGTCTTGTGGTTCTCTACGTACTCATCTGCCTTCTCTCCCTCCCTGCCTCTCTCTCTCTCTCTCTCTTCCTGACTTTGGTTTGTATCCGGTCTGCCATCTTGGTCCCAGTTGGCCATCTTGGGCCGGGTCAGTCTCTTCTCCTCTGTTCTTAGGGGGCCAAGGAAGTGGTACCACAGCATCAGATGAGGACGGTGATGATGATGGTGGTGTTGCTTTACTACTCTTGGCCCAAAAGACACACTCTCTATCTCTCTACGTCTCTTTCTTTCTCTGTCTCTCTCTCAGGGTGAATTATTTTTGTTTTACTCAGGGCTTCACCCCGTCCCGTTTCTTTCCCTTCCTTCTGTTCTCTTCACTTAAGTCGATACTTAAGTCTCAAACTGCGTTGTATTATCTGTTCCTCACACATTTCATGTCGCCAACCTGTCCGTCCAGGCCCGGCCCTAGCTCCGCCCCCCCCCTTGCCATAGTAAAGGTCAGCTGACTCGTGCTTCCTGCTGTAGGTTATTGCAACAAAAGAGGGAATTCCTTCACTGGCGAAGGAAACAGAATAATGGCTCCTCCAGCAAGGTCTTATTCCCGTGTGTGTGTGTGTGTGTGTGTGTGTGTGTGTGTGTGTGTGTGTGTGTGTGTGTGTGTGTGTGTGTGTGTGTGTGTGTGTGTGTGTGTGTGTGTGTGTGTGTGTGTGTGTGTGAGAGATATCAGTAGGTCCTCCTGTGGTTAAGAATACAGGTGAGCTTCGCATTAAATGGATGACTCCACCGTCGGTGTGTATGAACCGTTCCACCGTCGCTTTGGATAAAAGTGTCCGCCAAAAGCCCTCGATGTAAATGTCTGTAGCTTGGTTTTCTTGTTGTGGTTTTGAGGCTGAACAGATAGTAATCTACCCAGTGAGGTGTTTGCAGCTTTGAGCTCAGTCTCACGCAGTTGGTTGTAGCCTAAATAAACCAGTAATGAATCCTGTTCGCTGGTCGTGTAATTGCATCGAGCTGAGATTATAATTACACCGGTGACGTCAGGTCACACACACACACACACACACACACACACACACACACACACACACACACACACACACACACACACACACACACACACACACACACACAATGTCCCCGCCGGTCACATGCTTTGGGCTCCTGCGTGGTGGTGGCAGTGATGTGTAATTTAATTAGTCTGCCTGTGACCGGCCCCATGAGAGGGGGGCCTGCGTCCCTCGGCCGTCCCTTGGGGCCCCCGCACTTCCTGGACTCACACTCTGTGTCCGTCCCTCTCGCTGTTCGTACATTCACCAGGCCTGTCTTCCAGGCGAGTCCTGGATCACTTTTTATACGCCTCATAGTATAAAAACAATGTCATTTATGGCACCCGGTGAAATGCTGAGCATCCCTGCCAGGGGGGATCCCCCGCTCTGCGTTCCCTCTCCAGGTTTCCTCCTCGATCCCTAAGGGGGTCTCTCCCCGTTGCTCTTTGGGGGGGGGGGGCGAGGGTCAGGGGATGGCCTGTGAAGCCCTGAGAGACTGTTATTAAGGGCTAGGTAGAAACAACACTGGGCTGACTTAGACACAGCAGGCGGGACCAAAGGTTGACGCGCCTCACGTTCTGAAATAACACTGAATAAACAAGAAGCGAGACCGTGTTGATAATCATTTGATTGACTCACTCTATTCCTGGCCTGAGGAGGTTTATCAACAAGCTAGATGATTCAGGACGCCTTTCACGATAGATTCAAGATTCGAGAGTATTATTGGTCACATACATATACAAGAAATGCAGTGAAATGGAAAGTTGCAGTGCCTACAGAGATTGTGCAACATTCAGAATATTAAGTATTAAAATAATAGAAAAAATAGAATAGAAAAAAAAAAATATATATATGACAATGGAAACAATTATCCCTATATAGGATAACAAATATGTAGCAGTTGAGAAATTAAAAATGTGCAAAACTGTTACAGATTTGTTATTCTATATAGTGTTATTGTTTATAACACGTTATGAGTCGGTCTCAGTGGCTCGACCAATCAAACAACGCCATGGTGGGGTGTAATCAGGGTTCCTGAGCCGTCTCCGGCCCTGGAGACTGGAGACCGTGTCCCTCTGTGCTCGTCTGGGGGCCCCTCACGGCGTTTTAAGTGGCCCTCATCAGATTACCTTCTCCTGGCCAATGTCAACACCCTGGTCACGTGACCCCGCCCAGGACGTGGCAGTTTTACCTGCATGCCCTACGGCGGGACTCACCTGACAGGAAGTGATGCGGGGGACAGAGCAGTGCTTCCCCCTGGTGGTCACCTGGAGGAACTGGTTCAGGCCGACAACCTGTTGGTGGACTGAACAGGAAGTAATCTTTTTTTCTGAGAGTACCGCCAACTAGTCCTAGTAGTCGTTAACGAGTTTGACTCCCAGCCTTAAGGTACTGGGTTCAGATCCCCCATCCCGTTGCCGACAGTTCACCTTCGGGAAGATGCAATTACCCCATCATTAATGACATGCATCCAAACCAAAATCACTGTTGATTGCTTTGGACTAAGAAGTGAGTGGCAGTAGCGGATCCTCATTGAGACAGGTTTTTATTAGCTAGGCCAGCTGAACAAGGCAACAGTCATCAGTGTTAATGGCTAGATTAGCCAAAAGGCTAATATACCTATTGGTGCTGATGGCTTTTGCTAATGGACAAATGAGCCTTTTGGCTACTAGCCGTATTTTCCCATTAGCGGTGGTGTTAATGGCCCCCCTTGTATATTAGCCATGAAGCTATTATGGCATTAACACTGAAACGAATTGCCCTGTTAGCTCTCGTCCTGTTTTCTTTCTGGCAGAAGAGAGCTCTAATTAATGCTTGAGTCTCCAGAGGGACCAGACAGCCCAGATAGGAGAGCTTCTTCCCTGGGGGAGAAAGGTGTGCTCTGAGGCTGCCGTCTGGTTGGTCCCAGACCCCCTAATGGTCTAGTCACGTCAGACTCCCCTGTCCTCCCAGCATGCATTTGGGTGGTGGTGGTCGTGCTGGTTATGAGAACTTTTCCCCCAGCCCTCCATGTGACTCAGAGGTGCGGGGGGGGGGGGGGGGGGGGGGGGGTGGGAAGTCTGCACTGCGGCACCACCAACCTCCAAGCTGCCCTTCCGTTGTGATGTCCTAGTGATGTCACTTCCTGCTGCTCCTGGCCTGAGGCCCGGTTCCCGGGGGGGGGGGGGGGGGGGGGGTAGGAATACTCTGTATTCCGGGGGTGAGTCGGTCTGTCTGCATGCTGGAGTCGCTGAATGACAACGAAGCCGGAGCAAAGAAATATATCTGATATGAATATAAATGTGACAACTAAGCACTGCATGGGCTTCCAAATCAGGGAACCTACACACACACACAACGGCTGCTGTGCAACACGGCGTCGCTTGCACAAGCAGCGATGTGTTTTTTTTCTGACCTAACCAACCACTTGTCCCGGGCCGTGTGGTTGCCGTCCCCATGGAGATGGTTCTCTGGGGTCATAGGTCGTGTGTGTGTGTGTGTGTGTGTGTGTGTGTGTGTGTGTGTGTGTGTGTGTGTGTGTGTGTGTGTGTGTGTGTGTGTGTGTGTGTGTGTGTGTGTGTGTGTGTGTGTGTGTGTGTGTGTGTGTGTGTGTGTGTGTGTGTGTGTGTTGGGTTTCCTGATCCACGGCCGCACAACACCACATTGCCGTACTCTCGCATTGACATTCTGTGCACACGGATTAGGAGTGGTGTCGGCGCCCATCATACCGCAGGCTGCCGGTTCCTTAATGGCATCTGGATTCACTGCGAGTTGCTCTTGGTTCAAGTGTGTGCTTAAAGACGGTATTATTACGATATTATTAGAACGGTATTAGTAACATGTGTTAAGGTATAGAGCTGCCCCCTGCAGCTCCTGAAATGGGTTCCTGAAATATGGTTTGCTCCGGCCAGGAGATGAATACCAGAGTGGGACCCCGAGAACCAAACGGCAGGATGGAGTCTAAACGGTCCTCAACGTTGAGATCAGTTGAGGCTCAATGAGTCTGGAGCGTCGACCGCTGCGACCGCCGCCGTCCAACCCCCTGTCCGCCTGCTCGTTAATGACCTGTATCTAAAACCACTAAACACAACTAAATGCTAATCTGTCAGTCCTACGACATGACGGCCCAGTTGGGCCATGTTGGGAGAGTGTATGGTGTCCCCTTGGACCAGCTAGCCCCGCGGTTGACTCATGTTGAGAGTGTGGAGCTGGATGTTATGATGGAGCGGAGGGTTTAGGATTAAGGAGGTCTCACTGTTCAGGAATGTCCTCCTGATCTCCGGGTCTTTGAGAGTCAGCCTCCTCTTTATGAAGCCTCTTGTTCTTCATCCCTCAGACCGACCCTGCTCCTCCTCCTCCTCCTCCTCCCCCCCCCTCGCACCCACATTTAATCGGTTGTGTGTATTCCTTTGGTTGTCTTTTGTTGTTTTATATATACTCTGTTGTCTTTTTAAGCAGGTTTTATTTGTGCGGTTGCCGTAAAACAAAACCAAAAACATTCCCCTGATTCCCCTCCCAATCCTAAACTCCGTCTCAATCTAGTTAACCCATACTAGTTAGCCTAACCCCTTTAAATGATTCATCTGAATTACCGACTAACTAATA
The DNA here is from genome assembly GCF_964030765.1 of Micromesistius poutassou. NCBI lineage: Eukaryota > Metazoa > Chordata > Actinopteri > Gadiformes > Gadidae > Micromesistius > Micromesistius poutassou. The sequence goes on along the minus strand of NC_140287.1, from coordinate 15,271,875 downwards.
ACTAAGAGTTCACTCACTCACTCACTCACCCAATCCCTCACTGTCTCATAACCAAACCCACCAACCAACCAACCTCACTCACCCACTCACTTTCACCAAACCCACTCCACTCTGTGAAGTCACCCAACTCCCTCACCCACTCACCCACTCCCTCACCCACTCACACAATCTCACCAACTCTGTGTGAATAAGGGGGAGTGGGGGGGGGGGGGGTGGTGTATCAGGTCAGTGTATAATCATATTCAGTTTAAATACACACACGCAGATGCACACAATGCAACACACATTTCAAAACACACACGCACACATTTCAACAAACAAACACTGCACCACCTACCGCAACACACACACATTTCAACACACACACACATTTCAACACGCTTATAAACCTGCAATCCTGCCACCCAGATAAACACACACATCCCGCCATGCACACGTCTGACGGCTGATGTTGATGTTGTTACGGCCATGCCATCCCTGTGGCGTGGCGTTGCCCATAGTGACGGTGGTACTGATGCTGTCCTGAGTGACTGGGGTCCGCCCCACTGGGAACTCAGGTGACTCTGATGAGCCAATACCAGGACACTCACTTGTGACAAGTACAGTCCCTCCCTTGGGCCGTACTTGTCCCTCTGGGTTCTGCTGGTCAGCGTTGAGAGTAGGTTGACTCTAAAAACAAAACATGGGACAGACTCCGAGCTAGACCGGATCTGGAGTCTCCACCTCTAATCCCACTGCTGATGCCCGGGTCATGATGTCATCCCAGTAACACCTCGCCCAATAACACTTCCTGTTTTTGGAACACCAAACAAATCAAATCACCTCCCCAGCTTCTCATCCACTAATACCACGACACCCAACACCCCTCTCCCCCTGCACCCTAACCCTAACTCCTCCCACCCCACTCCCTCTGGGCTCCACAGAACATGTAGACCTCATCTGTAACATTCTCATGCCTTGTCCCCTCCCCCTCACCCCTGACCTCCCCCCCCCCCGCCCCCTGTTCTCCCACACACCCCCCACCAACCCATTCCACTTCCAGGACAGGAAGTTCTTCAAAGGATTCTTTGCAAAAGTAAGTTACGCTTCGTGTGTCCTCGCTGTGTGCCTCCCTCCCTCTCTCTCCCCCTTCCTCCCCCCTCCCTCTCTCTCTCTCTCTCCCCCCTCTCTCTCTCTCTCTTATTTTTTTGTTTGTTTTGCAGTTTTGTTTGTTGTTGACAGATCTTCTCTCCTTACGTAACATGATGTCACAACGGTTTCGTCAATCAGGATAGGAGCGCACATACGCACACGCACACACACACAGAAAGAGAGTGACTGAGAGAGAGACATTGAATTTGAATGAGAAAGAGACAGAATAAGAGAGAGCGAGGCTTCTCCAGTCTCTCCTCCTCTTCCTCAGAACCCCTGAGCTCCAGCTGCTGCTGTTTCCACTACAAGCCTTCATCAAGCCCTCCTCTTCCTCCCAGTCTATCCCCACCAACACTCCCTTCACCTCAGGGGTGGCTCCTCGTCCTCCTCCTCCTCCTCCTCCTCCTCCTCCTCCTCCTCCTCCTCCTCCTGCTCCTCCTCCTCTCTGAGAAAAAAACTTACTCTGTACTTTCTCACTCTTTCAGGTCAGGTGTGTGTGTGTGTGTGTGTGTGTGTGTGTATATGTGTGTGTGTGTTCGTGTTCATCCACACACAGCTTTTTACTCCGAAAGACGTCATAACGGGGGCCGCGTGTAGCGGTGGCGTGTTGCGCTGGCGCGTCTTAACGGCGCTCGTCTCTGATTGGCTTACAGGCGGGGAAGAAGGCGGTGCGCGCCGTGCTGTGGGTGTCGGCGGACGGTCTGCGCGTGGTCGACGACAAGACCAAGGTAGCGTCTGCTCTCCCGCCGGCCCTGTACGCCTTCACACCCTGGGCAACAGCGGCCCCTGCTGGAGGGAGCTGGTATTGTTGGTTCAGTTCTGCCGTGTGACAATGACGCTGTTGTTCATTTAAAGCCGGCAGCTGGCGTTTATTTTCATCATTCAGGTGGTGTTTTATCTAAATGTATCAATACATATTTTTGGATGAAGTCCATTGATGCATTTTTTTCTTTGTTTAAAGGCCGGGTCCCCAAAAGCAAAAACGGTAAAAAAAAGAAAACGGGCATTAAAAAAGTCAACGCAAAACCAAAGCACATGAATAAGACTGACATGGGGAGAAAAAAAAAATGCAGACTGTTCAAATCAAAGCTTTACCAACGATGCGTTAACAGAAACATCTCAGTAAGTACGGCCTCCCTCCACGCCCACAGGACCTGATCCTGGACCAGACGATAGAGAAGGTCTCGTTCTGCGCTCCGGACCGCAACTTCGAGCGGGCCTTCTCCTACATCTGCCGGGATGGCACCACACGCCGCTGGATCTGCCACTGCTTCCTGGCCGTCAAGGACTCGGTAAACGCACTATCTATAGATTATGATGATGATGATAATGATAATAACATCTGTGTGGGTCATGTGACTTGCGTGTGAGTCATGTGAAGGTGTGTGATGTGCGTGTCGGTCATGTGACGTGTGTTGTTAATGGGATGTGCGTGTGTGTTGTTAATGTGACATGCGTGTGGGTCCTGTGACCATGTGCGTGATGGTCCTGTGACCATGTGCGGGTTCATGTGACCACGTGTGTGCGGGTTCATGTGACCACGTGCGCATGCGTCTCCCCAGGGCGAGCGGCTGAGCCACGCGGTGGGCTGTGCCTTCGCCGCCTGCCTGGAGCGGAAGCAGAAGCGGGAGAAGGAGTGCGGCGTGACGGCCACCTTCGACGCCAACCGCACCACCTTCACCCGGGAGGGCTCCTTCCGCGTCACCACGGCGACGGAGGCGGCGGAGCGGGAGGAGGTGATGCGGCAGCTGCAGGAGGCTAAGAAAGGTCAGAGTTCGGGGGGCGCCGTGGGGGGGGGGGGAGACCCGCTTGTGTCCATGACACCCGAGGACATGCGACAATCGTTGTTGACACGCTAGGCTAACGCTCAACGCTAACTATAGCTATGCCCAGTGAGCTCACACCCTGTTGGATGCACTGGCTGGCAGAACGACGAGCTAAAAGATGTACAATACTAGTGCACTATTCGCCTTCACTTCCCAGTGTGGTGAATCGTTTTAACTCAACACGGAGGCTGTGCTCACACTGCACCCCATATGGTGTTGGGGGGGGGCTAGGCTAATGGCTAGGCTAACGGCTAGGCTACCGGCTAGGCTACCGGCTAACCGTCTTAACACACTGAACTCCTCCCAACAGCCGAGGCCGACCCGCGGGCCGCACCCCCGCTGCCGAGCTCCGCCTCCAGCGGCAACGGCTCCTCGGGCCCCTCGTCGGGGGGCTCGTCCTCGCCGGGCTCCTCCCCGCCACTGTCGGCCGCCACGCTGGGGCCCCAGGCCATCCCGCGGCGACACGCCCCGGCCGACGCCCTGGCGCGGCAGGGCTCGTTCAGGGGCTTCCCGGGCCTCAGCCAGAACAACTCGCCCTTCAAGAGGCAGATGTCGCTGCGCATCGGCAACGAGCTGCCGGGCGGCGGGCCCCCGCGGAAAGACTTCCCCCACAAGAACAGCGGTGAGCGGCTTGTGTTGTTGTGTTTAGTGTGGTTGGGTTTAGTGGTGTTGGGTTTAGGGTTGTTGTTGTGTGGTTGGGATTAGGGTTGTTGGGATTAGGGTTGTTGGGATTAGTGGTGTTGGGATTAGTGGTGTTGGGATTAATGGTGTTGGGATTAGTGTTGTTGGGTTTAGTGGTGTTGGGTTTAGTGTGGTTGGGTTTAGTGTGGTTGGGATTAGTATTGTTTTGCATAGTGTTGTGTGTTCAGTATGGTATGGTATTGTTTTGCATAGTGTTGTGTGTTCAGTATGGTATAGTATTGTTTTGCATAGTGTTGTGTGTTGAGTATGGTATAGTTATTGTTGTGTAACGTTGTGCTGCTGTCTCCATAGCCCTGTTGTCTGCTGCTGTGTGTACTGTTGTCTAACGTTGTGCTGCTGTCTCCATAGCCCTGTTGTCTGGTGCTGTGTGTACTGTTGTGTAACGTTGTGTTGCTGTCTCCATAGCCCTGTTGTCTGGTGTTCCCTCCCCAGTGGTGGAGGTGGAGGGCGAGGCCGACAGCATCAGCTCCCTCTGCAGTCAGATCACCACTGCCTTCAGCGGGGGGCCGGGGGACCCCTTCGCCTCCGCCCCCATGCCCAGGCCCACCTCCTCCCCACAGTCGCCGGTCGCTCCAGGTAACCCCCCCCCCCCCCCGTCTTCCCCTGCTGGCCGGGCCATGTACTGCTCCACTTAGTCCAGCGAGGTGTGTGTGTGTGTGTGTGTGTGTGTGTGTGTGTGTGTGTGTGTGTGTGTGTGTGTGTGTGTGTGTGTGTGTGTGTGTGTGTGTGTGTGTGTGTGTGTGTGTGTGTGTGTGTGTGTGTGTGTGTGTGTTCGCTCGCTCGCTCGCTCGCTTGCTCGCTCGCTCTCTCACTGGGCATGAGTTCGATCAGAAGCCGTTTCTGACTCAACTACTTCATCCGTCACATCTGCTCACTCTTAACTCTTCATTTGACATTTGTTTACATTTGCATCCACCGCCTAACAAAGCCGTTCGCTCACAGCATGTGTTCGCGGCGTGCGTCTGCATGTGTCGCGGCGCGCGCCTAGCCTAGCCTAGCATGCCCGGCTCTAGCGTCTTGTCTCTCTCTGTGCCGTAGTGAACGGCTCGTCGCCTGCTTACCCCCCAGCCCTGCCCCCTCCGCTGCCCGCCCGGGACACTAACCCCTGGGCTAGGCCCCCAGCGGGCCCCGCTCCGGCCCCAGGTAAGCACCACAGACCCCCCCCCCACCACCACCGGCTCACCGGAGGTCCGGTCCTTGTGTTTGTCCGGCCTGAGAAATGTGCATGATGTGTTTGGTGCTCGGCTTGCCTTTTCATTAGTGATTTAGCATGTATGCTATGGTCTCTTACCTTACATGCTAAAAGCTATGCTATGTCTGGCTATGGTCTCTAAGCATAGCTTTTAGCATGTAAGCCATGTCTGGCTATGGTCACTTAGCATATATATATATATATATTTTTTTTTATATATATATATATTATATTTTTTTATCAAAGCCAAGTTGGTTTGACAAAGAACTGAAGAGCCACTGCCGGGCCCCTAGCTATATCTCCATTCTGCCTGTACATCATCCATACATCATTACCTCATCCCATGCACTCTTCCCTTATGTGGAGATTTACTGCTCTGTTTACCAAAGGGTCACGCCTGGGGTCATCCAGAGGCCGTTGTACTAGAGGGAGAGTGGTGCCGTGTTTACTCAATGTTTCGCCACACTTATTAGATTCATACAGCAAGATAATAAAAACATTTCTCCCAGAAAGCCCTGACCCCTACCTGCTCCTTCAAGGGGACATATTACACCACCAGGTGTGAGTGTGATTAGCCATTACGAGCCGTTTGAAAATGTGCCACTTCTGACATCAGAAGTGGCACACACATCTAGGTGGGCGTGTCCACCTAGATGTCAAAACGGCTTGTAACGGCTAGTCACACTCACACCTGGTGGTGTAATATGTCCCCTTTAATGAATGAATGTCTGAATAGTATTGATATGGGGAACCCCCGTACCTCCACGGGGATCAGTCCTCAATGCGGTTCTGTTCGCCGCCACCACTCCCCTCCTGATGCGTTCTGTCCCCCCCGAACAGGAAGTGACTGGTCCACGTCGGCGGCGGCGACGGCGGCCCTAGGGGGCCCCGGCTCCTCCCCCGCCCTGCCCTCCCACCGCCGCACCCCCTCGGAGGCGGACCGCTGGCTGGAGGAGGTCACCAAGTCCGTCCGGGTGCCCCCCCAGCCCGGGCCCGTCCTGGCCCCCGCCGTGGGGCCGCACCCGGGGGCGCCCCCGCCGCCCATGGGCTTCCTGCCCCCGCCCATGCCCATTCTGCCCCCCCGCCAGCCGGCCTACCACGCCCAGCCGGCGGGCCCCTACCCGGTCTCCAACGGGCTGGCGTTCGGCCCGCCCAGCGTGCCCGTGGTGGGCATCACCCCGTCCCAGATGGTGGCCAACGTGTTCGGCTCGGCCGCCCAGCCCCCGCCCCCCGCCTTCGCCCCCCACCCCCACCCCCACCCCCAGATGCTGCCGCCGCCGGCCCTCCCCATGCCCCACTACGACCACGCCCACGCGCTGGCCCCCGCCCACTACAACAAGCCCCTCCTCCTGCCCCCCGCCCTCAGTCCCGCCCCCCTGCTGCAGCCCTCGTCCAATGGCAGTGCGGCGTTCAACGGCGGTGGCGGTGGTGGCGCGGCGGGGGAGAACTGGGCCACCGCCGCCGCCTCCCATCAGCTCCCCTCCCTGGCCCCGCCCTCCCCGGCCGTGGCCCCGCCCCAGACCTCCCTGGCCCCGCCCCCTCCCCCCGGGCAGGTGGACGCCTTCGAGGCCCAGTGGGCGGCGCTGGAGGGGCGGTCCCGTCAGCACGCCTCCCCCTCCCCCACCAACCCCTTCTCCAGCGAGCTACACAAGACCTTCGAGATCCAGCTCTGAAGCCCCTCCCCTCTCCCCCCTTCTCCTCCCGGATAGGAGGGCTCTGAAGCCCCTCCCCTCTCCCCCCTTCTCCTCCCGGATCAAGGGGGGGAGTGCTCTGAAGAACCTACTCTCCCCCCCTTCTCCTCCCGGATAGAGGGGGGGGGGGGGAGTGCTCTGAAGACCCTACTTTCCCCCCCCCTCCCCCTAGAGGAGGGGGGGGGGGGTGGTAGGAAGCTCTGAAGCCCCTCCTCTCTCCCCCTAGAGGGGGGGGTTAGGGAGCTCTGAAGCCCCTCCTCTCTCCCCCTAGAGGGGGGGGTTAGGGAGCTCTGAAGCCCCTCCTCTCTCCCCCCTTCTCCTGGGGGGGGGTTAGGGTGGAGCACCCCTACAGCAGTGGGAGAAGGAAAGACTTGAGGAGTGAAATATATAAAACTGTAGAGGCTGTTGTGGCGGCTAGAAAGGAGGGGGAGGAGGAGGAGGAGGAGGAGGAGTCTTCTGAAGCAGAGGGGGGGGTGGGGGGGAGGGGGGGAGTGATGGACGAGGCGTGTGGCGGCCCCGCCCACCCCAGCATCTCATAAGCATTTGCCTGTATCTGTTTTTGTTGTTATGACATCATGATCGTCGTCATCATCCTTCGCCGCCGCAAAGTGGTGTGGGAGACTCCGAACGCTGACCTACGACCTCCCTCCCTCCCTCCCTCCCTCCCTCCACCGCCCCCCCCCCCCCCCCCCACTGGCCTTCGGACCGCCGACAGCACTGAGAGACCCCCAGCTTCCAGACAGGAGGTGCCCCTCGATGACTTCACAATCAGAAGGAACGCGACCGAATGCCAAAATCTTTATTTTTATGCATCGAGTATATTTTAAATAGCTATGAAATCTAAAACGGAGAAGTCGTAAGTTATCTTTGCCAAAGGCACAGGCTAGCTACAAGGTGTGTGTGTGTGTGTGTGTGTGTGTGTGTGTGTGTGTGTGTGTGTGTGTGTGTGTGTGTGTGTGTGTGTGTGTGTGTGTGTGTGTGTGTGTGTGTGTGTGTGTGTGTGTGTGTGTGTGTGTGTGTGTGTGTGTGTGTGTGTAAGAAGTGACCCTATATATATATATTACGCATAAATATATATCTATAAAGAATCTATACTGAACACACCGCTGGTGGCAGTGGTAGTTTTCCATGTTCTGTAGAGAGGTTGTGTGAAGGGACTGCTGCTTTTACTCGTTTATTTAACGATTTTTATTTTTTAAAACGAAAAGCATTGCCGTCAAAGGTGTCCTGTGATTGGATGCCAGGATCGCATTGTAAATAAAGGGGCGTCATTGCAGCAACAATCAGTTTGGACCCGACAATGGCGGTGGCGCCCCCTGCTGGTGACTCCTCCACTAGCGCCCTCTTTTCAAACTATCATTTAATTTTAAATAGTTTAGTACTCGCCATAGTACTTAACATTTGATTTTTCCTCATGATCTTCCTTTTATTTGTGTTAACATTCTATATTTTTTCGGTATTTCCATGATTTTTTTTTATTTTGCACAAGCACTAAAATAGATAAAGGACCTCACAGGTGACTGTGATCCGCAGTAAGCGACGTGGCGACGGGATTTGTAGTTCTGCACAAGCTACGGCCCAACGGTCGGACCGTGGCGTCACCTCAACACGGTCTTCTCTCAATCTGGTTCATCTCTCAATGTCTTATTTTCCCTCGTCAAACTCTAGATTCTTTTTTTCTTTTCTTTTTTTTATCAAGCCTGTGAATATGATTTTACTCTGATTTTATTTTATTTTATTTTGTAATTCATGAATTTATTCCACTTTTCAGAAACATTGAAGCTAAAGGAATGAATAAATCTATGGTGGTAGAGGAAAAAAGGCTGCCTGTGTGTGTCTTATTTTGGCTCTGTGAATAAATCTACATTAACTGTAATAAGCAGTTAAAATCCTTTGGCTGAACAATCCAACGTTACTGAAGTCCGCCGCATGACTCACCGGGATGACGGAGAGAGTGGGAGCGCGTTCGTTTTCGTCCTCGACACCGTCCGATGGGCGGCGCTACGCGGAACGGTCCCGCCCCCTGGCCGCTGTCACTATAAATAAGGACCGGAAGTGCTTCATCACACAACTGCAAAGAAACGAGCGTGCATGTAGCCGGTTCTGGCCTCTTGGCTTGTCCTACACAGGTAACGGTTTGAACCTTTTAAGTCTATACTTTTTAGGTTTTACACGGTGAAGCCAATGCCAGATAAGGACCAATAAACGCACGTTTCGTTGATACGTTCATGAAATAGTTGTAGGAGAGCGTTAGCATGACTCACATTCTGACATGTCTGTCGTCGATATGATGAACAAATCGACGATATGATAAACAAGCATGTGCGACATGACACCATTGAAACGTCTGACGCTTGTCGTTGACGTTTGTCGCTCTGTTCATGACTAGTGCCCGTCTACATCTGCAGCTGACTGACGTACAGGTGTTTGCAGTCATCATTAGCCACATGGCTAGCGGTGGCTCAGACCTCAATACTTCTGTTGACCTACTAGTCCCGAGTCCACACGTCTAACCGCGTCGTGAGTATCGATTGTAGCTGCAACGAGTTGACGTAAATCATTAAAGATCGCCAATTAGGCAAACTGAGTGCTATCTGAACGCGTACGACCTGGCATGGCAGGCTCGTTTGGTTTATAATTAGTTTTCCAGGGGAATGCTGAGTCGCAAAGTATCATAACAGAGGATATTGATTTCCAGAGGTCCCCGGTGACAAGGGCAACGCCGATATCTCTCCATCCGGCGAAGAAGCACGTTGAACTCTGCCCCACAGACTGCATGTTTTGATTCACAGTCCAGAAACCTCCTCTACCCCCGTCCTTTTACCCCACTCGAAGATGTCTCCTCGCGGGTCCATCTCGACAGTCATAACGACGGTTCTCGGGGTGACTCTAGGCGGGCTGCTGATATGGCGCGTTTACCGGAGACAGAGGAAGCGGCTGCCTTGCAGTCACAAGGCAGTCGACCCCCCAGCGGTGGAGGAGGCCTCTCCGCCTCTGTCGGTGATGGAACCCAAACTCGAGTTCAAGGAGTCTCCAGCCACGCCGGTTTCTTCTCCTCCTCCTCCTCCGCCAGCTCCCTCCACCCCGGCGGTAGACCTACCGTCTCCAGAGCAGCTGCTGAGGGTGGCGCCTGTGGTAGTGGGCTCAGAGGAGGAGTGGGAGCGCGCCTGGCCCGCCCTGCAGAAGGACCTCGCCGTCTTCCCCGTGTTGGGGCTGGACTGTGAATGGGTAAAGAAGCGCGGCGTAAGAACAGTATTGCATGACCGTTTAGATCAGCTCATGTTGTTGTTGTGTCAGGCCCTCCTCACCCCGTCAGATTGTCGTCCCCCCCGGTCCAGGTATCAGTGAAGGGCCGGACCTCCATGGTGTCCCTGCTCCAGATGGCCTCCTACTCGGGCCGCTGTGTCCTCGTCCGCATGCTCTCCCTCCGAGGTGGGGGGGCGCGGTCTATCCCCCTCAGCCTGATGGAGGTCCTGCGAGACCCCCACGTCTTGAAGGTGGGGGTGGGCTGCTACGAGGACGCCAAGCGGCTGATCCGAGACCACGGCCTGGCGGTGGGGTGCACGGTGGACCTGCGGTACCTGGCCCTCAGACGGTGGGTTAGACCCCCCCCCCCCCCCCCCCCCCTTCATGTTGTGGGTTTGAACCCCCACATGTCCACAGGCTCATCTGTAGACCCTAGAGCGAGATGCCCCCCTAACCCCTGCATAGTTCTGTAAGAACACTCTGGATCACTGCTCATTATCCAGTGGTGTGGTGTCTCTATTCTGAAGGGTTCTCCGTGTTCTGAAGGGTTCTCCGTGTTCTGAGGGTGTCTCTGTGTTCTGAACGGTTTCCCCCCGCCCCCCCATCCAGGAAGGTGCTGGTGAACAACGGCATGAGTCTAAAGTCTCTGGCGGCCGATCTGCTCAGCGTCTCTCTGGATAAATCTCTGGCGCTGCGCTGCAGCGACTGGGAGGCCAAGAAGCTGACCGCCGAACAGGTGACCTCCTTCTCTTCCTCCCTCTCCGTTCTCCTTGTCACTTTAAGTTAACTACAGCTAACTCCTCCATGTTGGTAAGTGCATTCAATCGTGTGTGATGAGTCAGAAAATGCAATGTGGAGTATTGCATTTTTTCATATGTTTTTAAGTTGTTTTGCGCAGGTATATTTATACATTTATTTTATCATTTAAAAATGATATCACTGTCAGTTGACTGGTACAGTTTGCTTATTGTCATGTTTAATTTTATTTAATCTGAACTATCTCCCCCTGGTCATATTCCTCCACCCACCCCCCCCCCCTCCCGACCCCGGTCATGTGACCCGTCTCCCCTGGTCCATGTGACCTCTCTCTCCCACCTGACTGCAGGTGCGCTATGCGGCGCGCGACGCCCAGGTCTCCGTCGCTCTGTTCTTCCACCTGCTCGGTCTGGGCGGAGACTCAAGCCCCTCCCCCTGCTCCTCCTCCTCTAGCCCCGCCTACTTCTCCACCAGCCCCGCCCTCTACGCCCAGCTGGCCGGGCTGTGCCAGGGGCTGGTGGACGTTCCATACAGGGAGGGGCGGGGGTCCGGGCGGGGGGCCGCGGAGGGGGACGAGAACACCCCGTCCACGGGGGGCGGCGGCGGCGGCGAGCGGAGGCCGAGGAAGCTGGCCTTCGAGAGCCCGGAGACTGGAGACCAGCAAGTCCCAGACCCCCGGCGCAACCAGAAGAGGAAGCCCCTGGGGGTGGGCTACTTCGCCAGGTAAGGCGTTTGTCACCTCCGCCTTACCTTTGGGGGGGGGGGGATGGTGATGTACCGCTGATGTTATATAATTTTGGACCCACCCCCAGACTTTAACCCCAATTTTAAATGTGACCCTGCAGAGACCCTGGTTAGTAGAGAGGATTAGGGGCGGGCCACATTGCATTTGTTTTGAGTTATGAGAATAGTCAGAATTCGAGAGGGAGGGGGAGAGAGAGAGATCCTGAACTTGTTTCCAAATGACCCTCTCCCTTCCCAACAGGAAGTCTCCTCTCTATGACAACTGCTTCCTGTACGCCCCTGACGGAGAGCCGCTCTGCACCTGCGACAAGAAGAAGGCCAAGTGGTACCTGGACAAGGGCCTGGGAGGTACCGGACCACTAGTTACTACTATTACTAGTACTAGTCCCGCTAAGCAGGGAGGGGGACAAGTGGTACCTGGACAAGGGCCTGGGAGGTACCGGACCACTAGTTACTATTACTAGTCCCGCTAAGGAGGGAGGGTACTGCAGGATACTGTAGTACCAGTACTACAGTATCCTGCCCCCCTCTGTGTTTGTGTAGCCACTCAGGCCTTTACTGTAGTAGACTTCAGTGTGTGACTCTGTGTCTGTCTGACTCTGGGTGATCCTGTGTCCGTGTTCCCAGTCCTGGAGTCACAGGACCCCTTCGTGGTGCGTCTGCTGTTTGAGCCGGCAGGCCGGCCGGAATCTAAGCAGGACTACTACCTGACGGCCAAGGAGAACCTGTGTGTGGTCTGTGGCAAGGAGGACTCCTACATCAGGTGCGCCAGGCTCAGGGTTTAACGTGGAGGTGGCAGTCTGTGGTAGAAACCCAATGACTGGGAGCTAGATCTGAATCACCGGCTCTGATTGGCTGCTGAACTGACAATTTTCCACTGTTGACGTCTGTTATGGGGATCAGCAATCCTGACAACTAGGGCTGAACAATGTTGTGTTGGTTGTACTATAGAATGATTTATTGCTTGTTAAGTGAATAATACAGAAGATAAGGAACTTTAAAAAGAAAAATCGAGTGCTAAATCGCAATCGCAATATTGGTCTAAATAATCGCAATTTGATTATTTCCCCAAATCATTCAGCCCAACTGAGAACTAGATTATGTTTTCAAAAAGCTTTAAAAAAAAAAAGAATACAACCATGCATTTTCCATTGAGCAGCCATACTTGTAGTCCATTGTCCCAGTCCTCCTCCTCCTCCTCCTCATCCCGTTCACCCGCTCCGCCCTCCAGGAAGAACATCGTCCCCCACGAGTACCGGCGCCACTTCCCCCCGGAGCTGAAGGACCACAACTCCCACGACATCCTGCTGCTGTGCACGGCGTGCCACGCCGCCTCCAACGTCCACGACGGCTCCCTGAAGCAGCTGCTGGCCGAGGAGCACGGCGCCCCCCAGGGGTGCGAGGAGGGGGTGCGCGTCCTGGAGGACTCTGACCGGCGTCGCGTGCGCTCGGCCGCCCGGGCGCTGCTCACGGCCGGCGACGCCCTGCCGCAGAGGCGGCACTCCGAGCTGCAGGCGCTGATCCGGGACTTCCTGGAGCCGGACGGACGGCCGGACGGCGGGGAGCTGACCCCCGAGGACCTGCAGTACGCAGCCGAGCTGGAGACCAGGTGAGCAGGGGCGGGGCTTCAGGGAGAGGGGTGGGGGCTTTCCAGGTGAGTGGGGGAGTGGGCGGGGCTTCAGGGAGAGGGGTGGGGCTTTCCAGGTTAGTGGGGAAATAGGCGGGACTTTCCAAGTGAGGAGGGGAAGGGGTGGAGCTTCAGGGGGATGGGCGGGTCTATCCAGGTGATCGGGGCGGGGCATCAATGTTTGGTTGAGTCCCGGAGACTATAGTACCATCGTTGTGTAACTCTTATCAGCGTTATAATATGCAATGTTGTATATGAAATCTGCCACACACCGTAGCATTATACAAAATGTTTCCGGGAAGTCAAACTGTCACTCGAACGCGGACAGTCACAGTGATAAAATGGCATAGATTACTATGTTTGCGATCATATAAGACAAGTGACCATGTTTAAAACAAAATTAGTGTGGTTTCGGGTTCAACGGCTTTGTAAGACCTGCAGGACGGGAAACGTGGGAGAGGTTTAGGAGAGAGTAACCTGTCACCGACATGGTAACGACATGACGAGGTTAACGATGTTAATCTCATTAATCATCGCTGTCGGCTAGCGCCAAACAATATGCCCGTCTGTCTGCCATCAACGAGCGCAGCTGTGGACTCCAACATGGTTTTACTTTCTAAATATATTGGGTTTTCTGCCCACACCCACCTCCTCCTCCTCCTCCTCCTCCTCAGGATCTTCAACGCGTCCTACGTGCCCCACGGCCTGAAGGTGGTGCGTGCGCAGGCGGAGGGCGGCGGCCTGCGGGGCCTGATGGAGCTGGAGCGGCGCTGGCGGCAGCACTTCCTGTCCTCCATGCGGCCGCGCCACCTGCCCCCGCTCTGGGCCGTCGACCACAACCACAGGAAGTTGCGCCACAAGTATGGCGAGGACCTGCCCGTCCTGCTCCTCTGAAGAACCCGCCCACCCCCACCCCCATCCCCTGTTGCTCGTGGGCACCACGGCGGCAACCAGCACGGAGGAACGCTGACTGGAACCAGGGCGGTTGGTGGGACCGTTGCCAAAAACTATGTTCAACACGGAGACCCTCCCGGTGTTCCGAGAGCCCCCCCCCCCCCCCCACACTCGAGGGCCCAGCGCTGGACTACAGAACCTGAATGTACCAGAGCTCGTTTCTGATTGGACCAGGGGCGACCCGGTCCGGTGCCAAAGACAACCCGTCGGATGAGGTGTACAGTGGGCGGAGCTTGGTGCGCACATGCTCAGTCCACGGCCCTGACGGCTGTCCCTTTGCCCCTCCCCCCCCCCCCTCCACATGCAGGCCAGCAGTCCTCATCTACGGATCTATTGAACCGATTGATTAACTTGGTTGATTTTAATTTTTTTCGGTTCATCTGGATATTTATTCACATCCACAGATAAGGGAACATAATCAACTATATAAAACGGAAACACTCATCCTCATTGGACGGATGACTTAACGATATCAGCTCTTATTGGACGGATGAAATGACTCTCTTTTTCATTGGACAGATAAAACAACAGCAGGGTTCAAAGGCACCAATCAAGAGCATCTCACTCCCCTGATGGTCACTCCGTAAGGTGACCTCGGAGGACCTCTCTCTGGTTGGTCCTTGGGGCCCCTGAGACTGGGGTGCCCCTGGAGAAGGTCCAGGTGGACCCTCTCGTACCACGCCCCCTCTGTGTTCCCAGGCTCCCCCTGAAGGCTCGGATATTTCCCCGGCCCCTGCACCCAGGGGCCCCTAAACCTCCGAGCACGACCGAGGGACCGGGTCCAATACTTCACCTCCGCCACGGTCTAGATAGTCCGCTTATGTTTTTTTTAATGGGATGGAGTGAAGAGACGTAAGGATGTAAGAAGTCTGCGCCATGAAGTTTATTTTAAAAGAGATTAAATGTTTGGCTCAACATTTTAAAAAAATAAATAAAGTTGTCTTTGTATTCTGCTTCCCAGTTTTCTCTAGATCTCTTCTGTTGTCTCCATTGATTTGAGACCTTTTCAAACATCCCGTAGCTGAACTTGAAGCGGTGACACTGTGCAACCAGGTGTGATTAGCCGTTACACGCCGTTTGTAACGGGAGAGGAATCTGCCCTTCCCTGCACCTTAGTGACATCACAAGTGGCCGTGTCCACCTAGATGTGTGTTGGATAGATCAGTCTACCAGCCTATGCAGTGAACTGTGGCAAATGTTGCTTGTCTATCCAGCATACATCTAGGTGGACATGCCCACTTGTGATGTCACTAAAACAAAGGAAGAGGTGGAGTTTTAAACTGCTTGTAATGGCTAATCAGACTCACACCTGGTGGCATAATATCACCCCTTTAAATGTCTCTGTAGCACTCACACTGGGCTCAACCAGCAAATGATTTAATGGTTTAAATCTGCAGGTTACAAGTTAACTGACTGTGACTGATGTTTATGTTGTCATATTTTCAATGAAAGGCCATGAAATATATTCTAAAAATCACTTTCACAAAACAATGTTTAAATGTATAGACCATGTGCATCAAATCATCCATGGAGATCATCTCTGCTCTGCTGAATTCCTTGAATCTTCTGTTCGCTACTTGAAGGTAAAAAGACAAAAAAAATGCAACTGACAAATGTTTCCCATTTAATGTTTTAATTTCTTACAAAATCACAGTTTAATAAATAGTCTGTAAAAATGAGTAGAAAAGTGGTTTTAATATTTAATATATGAATCATTCGTGACTTTCAGGTCAAAGCAGTCTTTAGTTGAATTTCTTTTTTTTTTTTTTCTTACAATCTAGTTTTGCTGAATTAAGGCCTCTTGATTTTGGCATTGGAACAATCCGTCAGTCGAATGGTTTGTATCTGGAGTTGAATTGGGGAGATGGCCTCCCTCGGTTCACAGTTCAGTCACAAATAAAAAACAATAAACCTCAAAATAGGACAACGCGCTGATTAACTCCTGGACGACGTTCGACCGAAATATCACGTGCTGATCAGACGCATACCGACCAACGGCCACTTCTCTAAAGGAGAATTGCATCGGTTAGAATAGTGATGCACCTTTCTGCAACTTCGTAAATTAAAAGGAAAGTGTTCAATATCGAATATGTTTCGATAGACGTTTGCTAGTATGTCTTTGCATTATATTAATTGGTCTATCTGTAATTCTCCTTCGAAGGAAGTGTAACCGTTGACGACGGCGTTGTAACGTGTGTTCTGAATGACATTGCTGTCTAGTGACCTCGTTACGGCGTCACACCCTAGCCACGCCCCCTCTCACCCACAACACTAACCTTACTGCATATTATTGAACAACTTTGATCATCCCAGCTTTAGAACAGAACAAATACAAGTAGTTTAAGGACAAAGCGACATGGTAAGGAATGAGAAGGCCTTTTGTCAAATGTCCCTAAATCACTATTTCACATGAAGGGGGCAGTTTGGTTCAAATGTTTCACATCTTATAAACCACGCGGTAGAATAATGTTATCGCAGTATTTAAAACATTAATCTTAATCTCTAAAGACATAGTTCACTTAAGTAAGGCATATTCTGAACACTACATTTAACCTTAAAGTTGTCTCCAAAGAGCAAGAATTTGACACTTTTAATTCATAATACATCACATTTAGATTTAGATTTGACAGCGAATAGAAAGATTCATTCCATTTTCTGAGAACCTTTTGCTCAAATTTCATAATAGGGTTTGGCACTTCTTATGCAAATCATCTTTCTATGACTAAGGGATTAAAATGTCCCCTGGACAGGATCCACCTTATTATACAGGAGAGAACCAACAGATTGTCAATGTCATGTAAAACATTGCAAAACATTGCTTGGAAATACAACAAAGCACAGTGGGCAAGTGCTGCAAATAAATAATGTTAAATATAATGTTCAATTGTGATATTGTCTTAATTACGGTTGTTTTTTTGGTCAAAGGCTGTATGCTGCAGTCAAAGTATTGTCATACATTGGAAGTGAATATTAAAACGACCAAAGTGACTGCATAACCTTGCTTGGTTTCTCCACTTCCCAACTGACTGCTGGTCTTACTGGTGTGGTGACCTGTTCTGTGACCCCTGAACGCAGGGAACTGCCTAGAAGACACAGTATCTGACCTTTACTGAAATACATGGGCACCAAACGATAAAAAAAACACACAAACACACAGTTCCCTTGTGTTTGTCACATGACGACAACATTTCCCTCCATTTGTTACGCGCCGTCACTGCTCTCCCCCCTCCCCACCACCCTCCCACCCCCCTTTTATTGCTTGCGTGATAAAACGTACTGCTACTTTCTTGGTCTTTCTCAAAACACGGACATTGAACTACAGCTATCTCACGTCTGGCCTATCACGGAAAGACGGACTCGTCGGCAGTGGGGGAGGGAGAGGAAGGGACAACGCTGACATTTGCTGGTGATTTCAGAAAGAAGCTCACGTATTCTTTGGGGTTCACTCCATGAAGACAAAATGGAGCCTGCTGAGTTCAAGATCAGCCGTGGCCACCGGGGGGGGGGGGGGGGGGGATTTTACAAAATGACGGACAAACTCGACCACCTCAAATCACACCCTAAGTTCAGGCACGCAAAGTCAAGATAACTATTCAATATTTTAGACACACACACACACACACACACACACACACACACACACACACACACACACACACACATTAACCTACTGCATTTCTCCGTCTTCCTCGCCACAACTCAGTTTTTAAAACACGTTTGGCACGGATTATCAAAATAAACACCCTGGAAGCTTGGCACTATGCAAAGTAAAGTTCACATTTTAAAGGAATCTTATTAAAAAACTTGTGAATCGTTTGTCTACGCCACACGTGTCGGTTCTGCTCACTAATATTTAAATACTATATGCTGATGACGCCGGTCCGTGGTGAACCTCTGGATGAAGTTATGAACTACCACTGGAACTGTAGAGCTGTTCAAATAGAACTTTGTTTCCACGAACATGTACACCAAAATGAAGTATCTAACATCTATTTACCGTAGATAGTGCTGTCGTCTGCTTTGCATCTGGGTCCCAGTGCCCCTCTAGACCCCGCCCATACAAAGACCACCCACTGTGGTCGCGATCGGTCGACACACAGAGTAATCTCTTCAATCTCTTCTGGCTCTGGCCGCTCTGTTTCAGGGCGCCCACGCCGCGTCAGTCCGCCCCTGTAAAGGCAAGCACGCCTCTCTTTAACGCAGTGAGGCCAGCGTTCACCATTGAGACCCCCACGATGGAGACCCCCACGACGGAGACCCCGACGATGGAGACCCCCCACGATGAAGACCCCCACGATGGAGACCCCCACGACGGAGACCCTGACGATGGAGACCCCCACGACGGAGACCCCCACGACGGAGACCCCCACGACGACATGGGCCCGCTGGTGGAGGTCAGCCTGCCACGCCCACGCCGGTCAGGCTACCTCACTGGTTTCCCATCCAGGATGCCGGTGAGGGCCTGGTCCAGGGAGGGGCCCAGCGGGGCCCTGGACTGGACCCCGCTGGGCCCCTGAAGACGCTGGAGCTCCAGGATGCTGTCGATGGCGCTCTGCAGATGTTCAGTCAACACGTTGTCCTCCTGGCGGGGTGAGGCCGCTGGGCTGGCCCTAAGCTCCGCCCACAGGGGCACCTCCGGCCTATTGCGTTTCACACAAGGGCTGACATCACGAGGCGGCGAGACGGACCGCGGCTCTGAGGCGGTGATAGGACCGGCGGGCTTCGCCTCGGGCCCGGGGGCGGTCCGGGTTTCAGCGGCCTTACTGACGGGCGGGGGCGGCCCGGCGGCGGCGGCGGCGGCGGCTTTAAGGGGCGGAGCTCTGTTGGATATCCCCTTGCCATTCAGAGGCCGTGGAGGCGGCGTGGCCTCTCCTAGCGCCTCCATGTCCCGCCCCCTCACAGAACCACCGCCGCCGCCGCCATTGGTCAGCAGGCCGGCGTGGTTCCGTTTGCGCGCCGGGTCGCACGCGGCGTGGCGGACCACCTTCCGGGACCCGGACTCGTGCTTGATGGTGAGCCGCAGGCCCCCCCGGGAGCTGGAGCGGTAGGTCTTCAGACCCGGGGGCCGGTCCGACAGGCGGGTCCAGGTGGGCGGCGGGGACGGGCTGGGGAGCGGGCCGGAGGGGCCGCACGGCGAAGAGGCGGGACCGCTCAGGGCTGCGATGAAGGACTCTGGAACAGAAGCAACGGCTGGTGTCAAGACGGACCCACGGGAGTACAGAGGCCTTATGACTCCTCTCTCTGTCAGACGGCTAAAGGCAGACGTATCAAGACATGTTCAGATGGTTTCATGTGAAACCCCTTAACCCCCCGGGGTCTGGTTCCCCCGGGGTCTGGTTCCCCGGGTCCTCTCCGGGCTCACCTGGGTCTCTGCGGGCACGCCTCCGGTCCTCCCCCAGAGCGAAACGCTCGGCCTGCAGGAAGAGCCGCTCCAGCATCACCATCTCCGCCGAGGGGCTGTCCTGCTGTGGGACCCCCAGTGGGGGAGCAGAAGGTGAGCTCAGACTAGAGGAGACTGGAGACCAGACGGTCACCAGGCGTTTATCTTACAGCACGAAGAGGCAGCGCTGTCTCACCTGAGCCTCAGCGACCAGCAGCTGTCTGTATTTGTTGACCATGTCTTTGGTTCGCTTCAGAAGAAACCCGGACACAGAGTCAAACTCCTGGTCCACTGGAGAGAGGGAGGGAGGGAGAGAGAGAGAGAGAGAGACACTTCATTACACTGGAGTTATCAAGTGGAACAAAATCTGAGGCGGTGTTATCTGCTGCTTTCAAAGATGCATTAAGGTCCATTTTGTCCTTCCTGTCTGCTAGTTTAGTCCCAAAATCAATCAATCTGGAACTGACGTTTTCAGTAATTAAAGTCATTAAACTATTCCTGGACCCGGTCTGAGAAGGTGCAGTCAATGCTGTCTGTGTGACATTTCTAAAAGAGGAGGGAGGGTTTTTTTTAATGACTGCATTGTGTGAATAAAGAGTCCCTGGAGGAGACCCAAAGCCCCTGCTGACCTGGGTGGAATTGGTCCTGGGGGGGTAGGGGTCCAGCGCAGGCGTGGTAGGGGAGCAGGCGGCCCACGGCCTCCCCCAGCGTGGAGAAGGACGTGTGGGTGTAGGGGGTCTGGATCGCTGCCTGGTCCAGGAGCTGCTGGTTCTGGAACCTGAGGAGTAGGAGGGTTACACAGGGAGGGAAGAGGTACTACTGGTTCTTCAATCCATCTTTTAATATATAATATACGATATGATATAAATTACTATACATAATATATATGTCATATATATGATATAAATTGCTATACATAATATATACAGTATGTCATATATATGATATAAATAGCCTAACAAACACCTAACAATCATCTGATTGGCTAGGAGATTTCTGCTTGCCAGCAGCCCCTGTGGCCTCCATCTGCAGGCAGTGGGTTTGGTCCATGCTGCTGGGAGTGCATTCTCAGAACAAGGAGGATAGGCCTGTGATTGGACAGGTGCCGACAGTGATGGTGATGAGAGGAGGCGTGATTGTGCTGAAACCGGTCGTTTGCAACAACCCTCCCGTTCACCGTGCTGCTTGGGTGTCAATCACTTTTATGGAGCCAGAGGGAACTGTGTGGCGTGGAGCCAGAGCGGTGAAGTCCCAGTGCTGTGTGTCTCTACCCAAACCAGGATCAAACACTCATTAACACTAACCATCGCCTCTGACTGGGCCAAGGCCAGACCAGAAATGCTAATTCGTTTTTTTCCTCATTTATGAGCCGCTTGAATCCAACGAGTCCTTAATGAGCAGGTAGGCTGTGGGCATCATTCTGAAGGATAACTACCTCCGCTAGGCTAGGGATACGGGGGATCAAACCAAGAACCTTTCTGCTGAGAGTAAAACGCCCAGAAACTACCCTGCCCCTTAGGCCCCATAAACCCCCCCCCCGATATCCCACACATTGAAAACAAACTAAATGACCTGTAGCCTTGACATTCTCTTCAGGGTTCAACACTAACGTCTCCTCTGCGGTCGTAATCTGTTGTGAAGATGTGCTGCTGTGGTATTGTGTAATACCTGCACTGCCAGGCATGGCCGCATACCTGAGCCGTCGCATTGCAGGGGTGGGTCTGTCCTCCGTCACCTGCTCCACCTGTTCTGCCAGCTGGCCCGAGGAGGACGACAGCGCAGAGGACATCAATAGTGGAGAGTCCAGGTCCGTCTTGTAGTCAGACAGATACGACGCCTTCTGGTAAGTAAGCAAGTGTGTTGAGATGGATGGTCTCAATTACAAGTAGGAAACTCATTTAGTTATTTGAAATCTTTGGTTAGGTTTGTTGTGGACTATTGACTACTTCTATAACGTACTTCATAAAAACAATGATGAGATCTACTGATCCATTGAAGGATTTGGTTTCCATCTTCCGTGTCAATGCCTCACCTGGCAGTCTGACTGCTCCTCGGGCTGAAGGTAAGGTTCCTGAAGGACCTCCAGGTGATCCAGGGGTTCGAGGCCCCCCAGGGCCTGGATTATTAGAGACGGCGGGGGGGCATCAAGGGAAAACTCTGGACCCTCTAAGACCAAGGCAGCTGCTGGCTCTGAGGAGGAGACACCAGCGAGAAGGTGGAATTAACATGTGGTACTGACAGACGAACGAAGTTGAACTGGGAGAAACTGATTGGGTGATGTTCAAGTTACAGGAAGCTGATGTAACCTACTGCTTAGTGAGTGCTGTTGGAGCGCCGGTTCTTCTGTTCCGCTGGAGAGGCTGGTGGGCGTGGCCGGGGCCCCATGCTGCTGGTACTGGTGGTGATGGTGGTGCTGGGACAGGTTGAAGACCTGGTCCTGGTCCGGGACCACCACCTCGGGATGGGCGTGAGGCACTGAGGCCTGGGTTTGGATGTCGGACACAAAGGCTTCTAAGACATGGACCTGGGGTTGGATTTCAGACAGGGTTTGAGGAACTGAGTCCAAGTTCTGCATCAGAGGAAGTGAGGCCTCCAGGGCCGGGGGCTGGATTAGGGACCGAGGCTGGTGACCTGGTACTGGGGCCGGGGGAGTCTCTGGTGGAGATGGAGCCCCCTGGTTGATTGGTGAGAAGCTGGGTGATGCTGTGCTTGGTGTCTCCTGGACAGGACGGGATGAACGGTGTTCAAGTGCTTCCTCAGAGTCAGGCGGGAGGGGGGAGGCCTCCACACATTGGTCCACGAGTGCAGCAAGGGTGTCAGCCTGGCCCATAGAGGACTGTATCTGGGACAGAGCCTCTCTCTCATTGTCTGGGGTGGAATCAGGGGAATCCATCAGCCCGACTGGTAGAGCTCCCATCAGGAGCTCAGAAGGTGTGATGGGAGAACTAAGTGCTTGCTGCAGAGGAAACAAAGTCATGCAGATAGAGGGGAAGTGGGTTAACAGATGGCGTATTTTGGTTATAATGTCCCCATCCACACCATCTGAGGCCAATCCTTGTCCATATAAGGTCCATCTCTGCAATGTGACCTTTGTTCACATATGATGCATGTATGAGATTACATGATGTTACTTACTAGTATTGGCAGATCATGGGTCAATGACTTGTTACATCACCCAATACATTCATCAGCGATTACATCCAACACTCAATCAAATCCAGCCCTACATCATCCAACCCTCTGGTGACCTCTGACCTGTTGGAGTTGCATCAAGGCCTGGTTGGTAACCATGGAGTGGTCCAGCTCCTCCACGTCTTGGCTCATCTCGTCTGTTTGGGGCAACAGGGGTTTGGAGAGCTGGGGGACCGGGTCCGAGACCAGAGGGGGTCCAGCTGGGGCCTGGAGAACGGTGACCACCGGGGGAGAGGGGGGCTTGACGGAGACGTGATGGACGACTGGTCGGAAGGCCTTTAAGGACACAAAGAGAAAGACGTGATCCTATCACCCAGATCTTGGTGAATTCCCCACTCTGTGACATTAATAATGAAGGTCATGGAAAGAACAGAAATGTGCACCTTTAAAGAACCATCCATTTTAAGGTCTCTTAACATTATTAGGTCTCCTTCCCTTCAATCTGATTCTGGTTCATCTAAACCTCCACAGCCATGTGAAGAAAGGCGAGGGAACCTACCTGTGATAGTTGGTGGAAGGTCTCTTCTGGATGGACCCTCTCTTCAGGAAGCGTGCGGTCTGCCAGAACCACGACCGAGGCCTGCTGAAGGTTCAGCTGTCCTTCGGGGCCCCCGGCCTGCATGCTCGGGGCCGGGGCCGCGAAGGGAATGCCGTGCACCAGCTGAGAGCCGTTCAGGATGGAGATGGAGGTCAGGTCAGGGGGCAGCACCCCGGAGCTGTTGATCAACGTGATGTGGTTCCCCAGGGCCGAGTTGTGGACCAAAGTGGCCCGCTGACCCTGCCCCCCCCCCGAGGTGTAGGCCCCGGCGAGGTGCGCTGGCATCTGGAAGACGGTGGGGGCCGCTGACTGGAGCTGCAGAGACCCAGAGAGCACGGTGGCCTGGCGGAGGGACAGCTGCCCGGTAGGGGTGGCGAAGACGGGGCTGAAGTTGAGCTGCCTGTGGGGAAGCGTGAGGATGTGGGGCCGGTCCACCAGCTGCCCGGGGGCCGCGGCCACGCCGTGGACCGAGGACCCCTGGTGGCTGGAGGTCAGAATGGGTCCCGCCGCACCGGCCGGCTGGGCGATGGTGACGGGACACTGGCCCGGGAGGAGGAACTGGTTCTGGCCTTGGAAGAGTCCCTGGGGCTGGAGCACGAAGGAGCCACCCTGGTTGACCAGCTGCAGACTGAGGGGCTTGCTGAGGTGCTGGTGGGCCTGCTGCTGCTGCTGCTGTTGTGAAGGTGGAGCCTTCGACCCCGCCTGGGACAGCAAGATATTAGACGAGGGAGTCCCAGGGACAAAGGTGAGACCCTGTTGGCATTTTTGCCCGCACGGCTTGGGACTAATCTGAACCAATCTGGGCTGGATGCTGATGGGCAGTTTGGGCTGGATGTGGAGAGGGGCTCTCTGCAGGAGGATGCCAGGGGAAGAGGCGGTGGTGGCCGCCCTCAGGCCCGGGCCCATCAGGTGACGGCCGGTCAGGCTGGGCATGGCCTTGTGGATGATCATGCTGGAGGCCTGGCTGAGGGAGAAGGAGCTCTCCGGGGGCGGGGCGGGGAACACGCTCCCAGGCAGGAGGCCCATGAGCTGGGGAGGGCCGGTCGGCCTCAGGGAGGGACAGCCGGGCCCCACCGCCAGCAGGGAGGGATGAGGGGGCTCCACGGCCGCCTGGGTGTCCCTGGGCAGGGTCTGAGGTTTGGGGAGGAACGGCGGGGCCAGCGGTGGGAGCAGGAGAGGGGCGGGGGCGTAGAGGGACAGGCCGTCTCCAGGGTGGACCAGGTCGGCCTCCAGGGCCAGGGTCTGCTCTGTGATGTCCGCCTCCTGGAGACTCTGCTGCAGAATGTCACAGGCCATCTCCTCCTGCACCATCTCCTCCTCCTCCTCCTCCTCCTCCTCCTCGCCTCTTCCGCCCACATCCTCGTCCTCATCTTCTGGCGGTTGGTGGTCTCCCACCTCCTGCTGCACCTCCACCTGGGACCCCTCTGGGGAGGAGAGCAGAGCCTCCTCCAGGAAGGAGAGGTCCACGCAGCCCGGAGGAGGCGTGTCGGAGGAGTCCCTGACATCTCCCAGCAAGGAGACGGGGCTCTGGGGAAGGAGGAGGAGGAGGTGGGGAGGGAGGGGTTCTCATCATCTAATTGGCATGGTTTAGCCGTTACCTGCACAGATGCTGCGGGTGAATCACTCTCTAAAGGGTGTGCCTGTGTGTCTGAGCCCATATGTGCCTGTGTGTGCAGTGTACTCGTGTGCGTTCCCCCATGTGTATGTGAGTGCCTGTGTGTGTGTGTGTGTGTGTGCGTGTGTGTATGCAGTGTACCCATGTGCTTGTACCGGGGTGTGGCGTGGTGTTAGTGTGTATGTTTTGTGTAACGTTTTGTGTTTCTGTGTGTTTCTGTGTGGATGCAGTGTACCTGTTTGTGTATGCAGTGTACCCGTGTGTGTGTGTGTGTGTGTGTGTGTGTGTGTGTGTTTGCAGTGTACCCCTGTGTGTGTGTGTGTGTGTGTGTGTTTGTGTGCTCCACTCACCGGGGGGTCTGCGAAGAGGGAGGGCTCCCCGGAAGACGAGGAGATGAGCAGGTCCTCTGACTGCAGCTGGAGAGAGAGCAGCGTTTGAGGGCAGGTCCCCAAATACACAAAAAAAAATGTTAAGTGTGTGTCTGTGTCTGAGTCTGTCGTGTGACGTTGTGAGTCTGTCCCCAAATACTACAATACTTCCATGCTGTGTCTAGTGCTGTGATAAAGAGTGGGCGTCTGTTAAAGTGCTACCTTGTGTATTCTATTAATAGAACAATAGCGGTATGGTTCTCTCACCTCATTGGTCCCATGGAGGAAGTCGTTCAGGGCCTGGGGGTCACTGGGAATGACAGAAGCAGACCGGGTCAGACAGACGGACAGACAGAACCAGACCAGGTGTGACAGACGGACAGAGAGAACCAGACCAGGTGTGACAGACGGGTGCATCGATGAATATAAAGATGAATGGATGAATGGTTGAATGGATGACCCGAGTTAGACGTGTTTAACAGAAATGTAATGTATGTTAAATGAAGGTACAAAGAAATTGCCCTTCTGTTGTATGAGTTGCTGTGTCCACAGTCCCAGTGAGTGAGTCACACAACACTGACTCCAGGATGTTTATGAGGCAGGGCCCGGTGTCCTCCAGGGTGGACCTCACTCCTCACTGCAGATCCCGGGGTCGCTGGTTCAAGCCCCCGCGGTGACGCAGAGTGTGGCACCCGAGAACTGACGTGACATTAACAGCAATGGATGGGGATGTTTCAAGAGAACCCGGAACATCCCGGAAACATCCTCGACCCGGACTCACCACAAGACGTCAAGCAGGCATGTCCCATCTTCATCGTCCATGTCAACTGAAACGCACACGACACAAGCATGTGTTAATTTAATACTATTTACTGTTGGGTTCACAGATGGCCCAGTTCCTAGGAAACCTACAAAGGATTCAGCTGCATGTCTTTAAGGAGGGATCGAACCCAGGACCTTTCCGCTGGGAGTCAGACACCCTCTACCTTCCCCCTTCTTAGTACATCCCCAAAATGGTGGTACGACAGGGCAGAAACTCACACAAACCTCTCCACTTATTCCCATGAGGAACATTGACATTAGAATGATGGCAGGCCTTTACATTACAATATTAAAATATCATAATAGGACACTGATGTATTAATTTAAGTAAATTCACCACAATCCTTCTAAAATACATCCAATATCCATTACGAGGTTTTGTTTTTATCTTTTTCTGAACCTACTTCATGTGTTGTAGGAGACCCCATGCAGAGCGGTGGAGCTGCGTTCTCGCTGCGGCGTCATGGGAAGCTCTGGCCGGGTATCACAGCGGCGAGGTGACGGCTCTCCGGCCCCAGACGTCTCCGCCGGGGCATCGCGGTGATCTCTCAGCGTGTGAGGGCCGAGGTGATGGAGGAGGAGTCAACTGCGACCGGGCACAGCACCTGTGGTCTGTTGGGTCACCTGAGGTCGTCAGAAACACAGTTCAGTTACAACAGAGAGAGCCGTAAGATCAATATATTACGTTTCGATTTCAGACTGGGGGGGGGGGGCGGATAATATTTCGCTTCATCCGAGAACTTTCTATCGTGTTTTCCTGATGACTGATCCAATCGTTATCAATGATGACGTTAATAAGGCTTTTTATTGAATATTTCAAAGAAACTACTGTTTGTGGGGGGACAGGACACAGACAGACCTGGAAGCATGGCTGTTGGCCCCAGCTGTCCAGATGCCTCCACCACCACCACCACCAGCACCATCAGTTCGAGGTAAACACTCAAATGCAAAACCCCCGACGCATGAAACCAGCCAATTAGAATAACACACTCCGTCTCGCTGGGTTTCCAGGGGAGCTCCGTGGGAAGAGAAGGAAAGCCTTCCTCACCGCTGCCCCTGTCACTTGTTTTGTTTCACAGCCCGAGTCGACCGCATTAAGGTAGCTACCGCATCGCCCGTCGGAAGATGCGGTCAGACGACCCTCGTCCAAACCCGCGGCTGCACATGCACATTGTTTCTCCGTCACGGCGCACGGTACACACACACACACACACACACACACACACACACACACACACACACACACACACACACACACACGCAGAGGGTCTAAATATAGTCCATCCGTTAGGGGAACGGTGTGTTCATCTAAAAATAATGTCCCATCTCCCGAGCGATGCCTGGGAGGAGGGGGGTGCTGGTGGTGGTCCTCCTTGTTTTGAGGAGCGCGAGAGGGAGAGGGGGGACCACGGCCACTGATGCCCGCTGTAAGCCCGAACGCAATAACAAAAGATGCCGGGGTAAATGTCCCCGTCCTGCGCCCGCAGACCCGCGCGTCGCGTCGCGCGTCGCCTCAGAGCCGCTCCGCAAATCCGACAACAAAACAACTCACCGCTCCGTCTTTGTGGTTTATTGTGCTGTCAAGCGGCCCTCTGCGCCATCGATTCTCACTCACTGGTCCTTTCACATGCTAAGAGGAGGAGGCGGGGTAGGGTGAGGAGAGGGGGGGGTGAGGGTGGGGGAGAGGGGGCTGAGGGTGGGGTGGGAGGGTGTGAGAAACAGACTGGGCGCCGAGCGCAACACAAAGGTGGATATAGTGAGGAGCAATGTGAACAGCTGCTGTCGCGATACAACACGCACGCACCCACATACACACACTTCAAATATGCCCGCTCTTCCATCACAGATAGAGCAGTGCATTCATATTTTACTCCAGGATGTACTCCCCCCAGTGAAGAGGCGATCGTTATGTTTTATTTAAATATATTTCGGTCAACGGAAAATGGAAAAAGCTTTTTCTGAGACCACTTCCATTGTGAAATCGATTTCACGACGGGTATAATTTCCACAGCTTTGAGCGACTTTAGTTTGACGGTACCAGACTGCACAGCAAAGTAGTCGCTTATCCATAAACATCGCAGATAAACACCATCCATGTAAAAATAAATATTTTATCTGCAAGTCCATTTAGCAGGCAAGATACTATTTCGAATCGCTTTGTCATGGTTGTTAAACATTGATCACTCACAACCACTTTGAGTTTGGTTAAGTTTAATCCAGATGTTGGTTGAAATGGGACATGCAGTTAGGTAACCATGGCAATAGAGATGAAACATCCCAGTGGAGTTGTGATGCCCTCAAATATCCATAAAGTTGAAGTGAATTGAAGCCCCCTAAACCCCCTTAGGAAAGAGAAAAGCGCTTTATTGGTCAGAGTTTTTTTTTTAAAGCAATTCTTTATTTATAACCTGGACATCGTCATAGAAAATAAACGCTGTCACCCATGCAAAACAAACCACCCATCCCTTTGACATGTGACAGATAGGAAAATAACAGATTTATTACAACAACGTTTCAGCCCCTTGTCCGTTCCTGACCCCCCCCCCCCCCATACCCCGTCCCGGATCAGCCCCCGGTCTCCGGTCCGTCTCACTTCCCCGCCTGCTGTGCTTGGCGCCGCAGCAGGACGTAGATCTTCTCCTTGATCCAGTCCTTGTTGTAGGGCTGGTAGGTCTGGGTGTCGGCGCGGTACCTGGGTCGTCCCAGGGTTGGGGGGGGGGAGGAAACGTCAGTCTCCGGATGCACACACACGCTCACTCTACACTTAAAGAGGCAATCTGGAAGACCTCCAGAGGTTTTAATTCAAAGGTCCCATGACATGCCATCAGGTGTGAGCATGATTAGCCGTTGCAAGCCGTTTTGGAAAAACTGCCTCTTCTGACATCAGAAGTGGGCGTGTCCACCTAGAGGTGTGCTGGATAGATCAGTCTACCAGCCTACCGAGTGGACTGTAGAAAACATTGCTCATTCATCTGTCATACTTTGGATCTATCTATTTGGACACGCCCACTTGTGATGTCAGACGACCATTTACAAAACGGCAGACCCTTACATTGAAGTGTTATGAATGTTAGGACTGGGTGTTATGGCGACATCCCCCCAGTTAAATCACTAACTGTGTGTTCACACCGCACTTTGTCCCATTTCGCCTATTCGCGCGAATAGGCGAATGTTGCCGCGCGACAAATCATAATCTGTCGCTGTGCATTTTTGTGTGCATTCGCGGGGCGAATTATTCTCGGGGCGAATTTTTTTTTTGCCTGGCAACGGTCATTCATGCCAATTCATTCTCATCAACCATGGCCGAGATGTGTGTCTGTACCTGTTGTGGAAGAGGGAGAGCCCGTCGTTTATGGGTTAATAATATAATCCGGAGGCGCACACCGCTTTGTGCCGTGATATTATATATATCGTATATATTATATGATATAGATATTTATATATTATATGTAGATATAGAGCGGGAGTCGCAAACGGCAACAATCACTTTCTCCTCCAAGCTGCGGTTCACTGAACGGTTGAACGGTGATTGGCTCTTTTACGTTACTTCACCCAGGGAGTGAACTGATTGGCTGTTACGTGACGTCACCCAGGGAGTGAACGCTGATTGGCTGTTTTACGTTACTTCACCCACGTTACCCACAGGGAGTGAACGCTGATTGGCTGTTTCAACGCGAATGCCGCGAAGAAGTTGAAATATTTTAACTTTATTCGCGGGGCGAATTATTCGCAGCGCGAATCCACGTGAACGCGCTCGCAGTTCACGTGGAAAAATTTCGCGCTGTCAATCAAATCTTGTCGCGCGTATCGGCGAAAAAAAAATTCGCCCGATTCGCGTCTCCACGTTCACTTAACATTGAAACGTGTCGCGGGGCGAAGTGCGGTGTGAACACACCTTAACTGTGTGTTCACACCGCACTTTGTCCCATTTCGCCTATTCGCGCGAATAGGCGAATGTTGCCGCGCGACAAATCATAATCTGTCGCTGTGCATTTTTGTGTGCATTCGCGGGGCGAATTTTTTTTTTGCCTGACAACGGTCATTCATGCCATTCTCATCAACCATGGCCGAGATGTGTGTCTGTACCTGTTGTGGAAGAGGGAGAGCCCGTCGTTTATGGGTTAATAATATAATCCGGAGGCGCACACCGCTTTGTGCCGTGATATTATATATATCGTATATATTATATGATATAGATATTTATATATTATATGTAGATATAGAGCGGGAGTCGCAAACGGCAACAATCACTTTCTCCTCCAAGCTGCGGTTCACTGAACGGTTGAACGGTGATTGGCTGTTTTACGTTACTTCACCCAGGGAGTGAACTGATTGGCTGTTACGTGACGTCACCCAGGGAGTGAACGCTGATTGGCTGTTTTACGTTACTTCACCCACGTTACCCACAGGGAGTGAACGCTGATTGGCTGTTTCAACGCGAATGCCGCGAAGAAGTTGAAATATTTTAACTTTATTCGCGGGGCGAATTATTCGCGGCACGAATCCACGTGAACGCGCTCGCTGTTCACGAGGAAAAATTTCGCGCTGTCAATCAAATCTTGTCGCGCGTATCGGCGAAAAAAAAATTCGCCCGATTCGCGTCTCCACGTTCACTTAACATTGAAACGTGTCGCGGGGCGAAGTGCGGTGTGAACACACCTTAAGAGGTTCAACCACCAAAGAAGCATTTATAAAAAGAGGGAACTCCATGTGTAAATCAACACTATTTCTAAAGTTTTCATATCGGCAAACATACACGCAGATAGATATGTCTGCGATAGGCCAACATCGTCCGATCATTTTTTGGGCCAAAAATTTGTGCACAACGCTTCGGTTGAAAGAGTCTGCTAGACGACACAGTGAAGGATGGTCGTCACGGCGACTTACACCAAACAGCTGAGGTCGGCGAGGTCGTCGATGAAGTCGAACAGCTGGCTGATGTCGTAGGTTATCGACGGGCTGTTGGGGTTCATCCTCTTCAGATGCTCCTCGTACATCTTACACACCCCTGGAAACACCACACACATGGTTACCCCCAGACGGCTCTCTCCACATCTCTAGTACTTCCCACATACACATACAAGTCTTAATAATAAGGCTTCAGTGGGAATGCTTTGGTTCCTCTTGCTATCATTTCCCCAGCGGCCATCTTGGGTCTAACCATTAACCAAACTGTTTTCTGAATGGAACCAAGATGGCAGCTGGGGGAAAAAGGGACAGCCCTTAGAACGGCTAAAAGTGCCAGCTCCCCTTCCCTTGGGTTGTTTGTTCAATCCCTGGTGCCTCCTAGCTTAGTGCCCCTGAGCAAGATGCCCAACTGACGTCCCGGCTGTGGCCTTGCATGGTTGAATGGTCTGAATGGGTGAATGTGAGGCACTCATTTTAAAATGCTTTGCGTAGCCACAGGTACAAAAGTAGTCCATTTAACAATATTCCTCTTACAGCAGACCTTCAACCTAGAGGAACCTTGGATCCCCTATCGCCGGCAGTGTCGATGGCTGCCTTGCTCACCTTCCATACACTCGTTGACGGATTCATAGTCTGCGTACGTCCGCCCTTCCGGCCGCTTGGTGGGCTGTACCAACAGGATGGTGTGTGACTGCAAACACAACAACGATTATTATTGGGAACTGATAACCACGCATCATTTGTTTTGCATTCAACCAGGTTACCAAGTCTGACTGGGAGAGAGAGACCATGCAAACTAAAGCGAGATTTACATATTTAAATTATGTTGATCCTCCTCTTGTTGTGAGAAACTGCTTGTGTGACCTATTTTCTGCCTAGTCCACAGAGCAAACCCCAAAACGATCACGTTTCTTCCCATGCATCTCTTAGTTTGTAGTAAAGCCCCCGGCCGGACACCATCGTATCATCCTATAACGCTGTTATATTATAGCATCATATAACGCTGACTGTTACTGGTTTTGTTGAAAGCTGATGGCGACCACTACACTCTGCGGACGCTCACTAGACGTGCACACCTGTGCCCGAGACGTCAGTTTGACGACAGAGCACGTGACAATAATCACAATTTCAACCAAATGAAAAAATGATTGCGCCACAATAGTTGTATCGTGTAAGACTAACCATTGTTTTGGGCAGTTTCTTCTCAGTTTTTGGTGGATGCTTGATGCTCGCTCCTTCAATGACCGATGAGCTACACTGTGACACCGGAAGAATATAAGTCGTAACCCACCGAGATCACAGATCTGTGAACATAGAAACTGTTGTATAGAATCAGCGGGCGGCGATACGTCTTGTGGTCGCCATATTGGGGATGTAAAGGCCCCACAAATCAAACGAGAGATGCAGGTGTTAAATCCATCTAGTAGGCTACTATCGCACATGACTATCCAGCGATGTTCAGCAAATGTGTATTGATACACCTATACATAACAGCGAGATAAACATATATGCGATACAATTTAGTAAGCTAAACTTAGGTGGTAACTAAAAAGCATAATTCCGTCATGAAATTGTTTGACAATTCAAAAATAACTCCCTATTGAAATAAACATGTTTATTTTTTATTGTTGAGGCATGCAAAATATGTCAAGTGAGGTATTCTTACAGGATGCGTACAGGATGCATTAAAAAGGATTTCCAATGGTCGACCGCCTCAAGATGGCGGCCACGCAGACGTTTCTCTCAGCGCATCTAGGTTTTTATGTCTATGTCCAAAATCGCTATGCCTTGGCCAGACATGACACTATACGAATGCATTAAAGTGGTGTTTTTTTTTTTGCATGTAAATGCATGTATCGGCTCTAACATAGTGTCTAATAAACAAAAACATTTCTGAACATACAGTTCACTATGATTGCTCCAAGCTAACATTTGGAGTAGGCCAACAGAGATCGGGGTAGTCACTCACTACATCTCACAGCAACGCTTTTTCTGAAATGTAGTAAAGGCAAACGGAAAGCAATTTTCATAAACATATTAATAGTATATTATTGAACGGTGAACTATACATCTGTAAACACATACAACTAAAAATAATCATCCAAACAAAAATAATGAAACATACTGGACTTCTGATTCAATATTCAGAATATTTTAATTAATATGAACACACCTATTATTTTAATATGATCAAAATTTTATTTTGATCATATTTATTTATTTATCAGAACATGCTTTCTATTTTTTTCTCTCCCATCATCCCGTGACCAGGAAGTAGCGGATCATTACCGGATCCTCTCTGTTGGGGGGAACAATAAAGAAGAAGAGGGAGAAAGTCCCCGGGTTTTATACACATCTGAGAACGCTCCGAATGCCAAATAAAGTGCTGTGTCTACGAGCCTTGCCAGGTAAGACCGGCGTGTTTATACCATCCGACTACATTAACGGGGAGCCGTGGTGGCCGTGCCGAGGAGCCGGTTGGGAAACGTTAAATCCGCTAGCCTTGTAGCTAACGCTACAACACACCCCACCAATCTCAGCACATTTCACCAAATCACAGCTCTCACTGCGATCAGAAAGTCTGTTTTTCATGTATGATAACTCTCCGTATGACAGGTGGTTCAGCAGTCACTGTGATATTGTACACCATGACCATTTGCATGTGGTCTTTGTGTAGAAACAGCCACACAAGTGTGTATATATTATCATAGCATGTTGAACTAAGGCACCCCGCCCATTTCGTCATCCTGCACCTCCACTGTTAACGTGCGGTGCTCCTTCGCCAATCTGTCATCGTTTGCGTTGCCTGATTTACGTCAATACGTTTAACCTCTTTCAGATACAGAAGAACGCGACTTGCATGTGAGGACAAGTGTCTGCTCGGGCCGACAATGGCGAACAATGCAGAGGACGTGGAGAACAACACGGTGTGTATGAGCATTGCACTCAGGTCACGGTGCACCACATGCACATATACTATTCTGTATGCGGGGAACATTGTAAATCAAATGGTGTGTGGTTTGCGAAATTGTTCCACTCGCTGACCGGTGTGTTTAAACGTTAAGGAGGCTCTTAATGGGATGACTGAAGGATTAGGGCTCACCCTGCCATTAATTAATCATGAACATTTTACCGGATCAAATTTATTTCCACTTTTCCTCTAGAGGCTTCAACATTGTAATGTTTGAAAGGAATACTTCACGTTTTAAATGCAAAGCTTACAACTGGTGTATAACCTTCAATGCATGTCATTTATTATTGTATTTGAATTCCTTCACACCTATCCTAAACAATGTCTGCATATGTGGTTGTCTGTCAGTTATTCAACCAATCAAATCAACCCCCCAGATTTATTAGCAAGCCGTTGATGTTTCTAAAGATATTTGCCACAATCCTTTTGTCTCCCTGCATTGGAGTAGACCTCTTTTTCAACTGAGGAGATGAGCCCTAACAGACATTTCTAATGTGGTTCTAGTGGTGGGAGTGGAAGGACTAGGTTTTGAGTTAAGTTTTCACTTATGAGCCTCAGTCGCACTGGATTTAGAATCCATGTAGAACATCTGAACTCCATATCATCATCATCATCTAAGTGAACCCCTTCCCGATCACCCTTGGTTTGTGATCCGTCCCAACAGGGTATTAAACACGTTTCCTGTCAGTAACTACCAAACCCTTATAACTTCGATACACCCTCATTACGAAACGCAGAGCGACTCACAAGTTAATTTGTAACGCATGCAGTTGTTGTGTAATACTAACTATTATCTCTGATTGAGGCATGGAAGCTACTCCTGATACTAGATATAAGGTTCTCCAGTTAAAAGTGCAGACGCTGGTTAATCGCACTGCACACAACATGCTACGGTGTCTGAAATGTCTCATTATGCAGTCGGCTGGACAGCGGCCATCTTTGGCTCAGTGTTCAACCCATCATAGGTAAAAATTACCCATGATGCTTTGCCAAGACTTGGATTGTTTTGGCCACAGAACAGTCATACCGAGCCCATGTTGATGCGACAACAGGAGCTCCCGGAGGCCTCCTGCTGGGGGGTATTTTGGCTTTATACATGGTGAGATTGCTCCAGTTTAGCCCAGAGCGGAATGTGTTCCTCGACCCAGCCAATGCACGGTGGCCGGCTCTAGGAGTACAGGAGTATGAACTAGTTTCTACTCCTGTACTCCTAGAGCCAGCCACCGTACAAGAGTATAAATTAGTTTCTACTCCAGTACTCCTAGAGCCAGCCACCATCCAGGAGTAGAAACTCGTGTTGGTATCGTAAACTTGTTGTTACTTGTCTCCGGGACCAGTAAACGAACACTCCATGTATCAATGGTTTTTCCTAACGAGGGAGTCAAGGATAAGGATCCAGTTTTTCCTCTCCACTTCCTTTCCTCTACTGTAGCACAATTGAAACAGTGGCGGTGGCTTAAAGATCTAGTACACTAGTACAGTAGTGCAGTACACTAGGACATAAAACTAGGACACTATACAAGTACAGTAGCGTAGTACACTAGTACAGGACAGTAGTGCAGTACACTAGGACACTACACTAGTACAGTAGTTCAAAGGGTCAGTCCCTGTCCTGTCACTGCAAGCCTATACAGCCCGTAGCACATTCATGTGGATTGTGGACATTTTATTTATTTTATTCAGTATCTTATTGTCCATAGTATTCATGTAGATCTATTATTTTTAATTATAATCCTGTTTATGCTGTATGAGTATGCTATGTGTGATGTCTTTAAAGCTACTGTGACCTTGAATTTCCCCTTGGGGATCAATAAAAGTATCTATCATCTATCTAGTGCAGTACACCTGGACACTAGGACACTAGGACAGTGCACTAGTACAGTAGGACACTACACTAGTACAGTAGGACACTACACTACCACAGTAGGACACTACACTTGTACAGTAGGATAGTGCACTCGTACAGTAGGACACTACAGTAGGACAGTGCACTAGTACAGTAGGACACCACACTAGTACAGTACAGGACAGTACTGCCGACCTCAACCTGTCCTCCTCCTGTCCTCCAGGCGGTGACCCCCAGGCCAGAGGACGATGCGGGGGGCCTGAGGCTGCGCTCCCGGGGGGGTAGCGGAGACGGAGCCGACGGGGACGTTGGAGGTGGGGGGGCCGCGGAGCGGAACGGGCAGCCCCCCTCCACCGGACCCCAGGGGGCGGCGGCGGTGGCGGCGGTGGAGGACGACGACGACGAGGAGCTGACACTGAAGTACGGCGCCAAACACGTCATCATGCTGTTCGTCCCTGTCACGCTCTGCATGGTGGTCGTCGTGGCGACCGTCAAGTCCGTCAGCTTCTACACGCAGAGCGACGGGCAGAGACTGTAAGTGTGTGTGTGTGTGTGTGTGTGTGTGTGTGTGTTGACCCAATCGGGTGATTTTGGAACTAGACTCCCCACTTCCCCCTCTCTCTTTTCAACCCCCTTCCCTATTTGTCTTAACCTGTCCTGTACAGAAAGGCACAGAACAAATAAAAAAAGATATGTATATAATATGTATCTACAGTGTGATGGCTCCATCCTGCCACTAGGTGGTGCTCATACGTGGACTATGGGGCTGGTCTGTCCATCCACCACCAGCGTGAAAAATGAACCTGAACTGAAAACCGGATGTAAGGAGGAAGCTCTCCCCCTGGTGGTTCATCTCGGTCTTGGACTTGAATTTCAGACGTCAGACAAACGCTCCTCAAGTCCTTTTTAGTGTGGGGGTGGACATTTACTTCTTCTTCCCCGGGGCAATAGAGTGGCGAGGTCCCGCCCCTTCCGGTAGACCCCCATGGGACCTATGAGATCGTAAAATATGAATGGGTTTCCATGCAGAGAAAGTAATTATTTTCTGGTCTCAGTCTTCATATGCCCCGGATTACACGTATGTTGTTTGTGGGTTCATTCATTTTTTCTAACCCTGTATACAACAATGATGGCTAGGCTAAGATATTACATGATGCCAAGTACTATTGGCATCATGGACGTACCCCC
Source organism: Micromesistius poutassou (assembly GCF_964030765.1). Lineage (NCBI taxonomy): Eukaryota > Metazoa > Chordata > Actinopteri > Gadiformes > Gadidae > Micromesistius > Micromesistius poutassou. The sequence continues at coordinate 15,235,178 of NC_140287.1, read as the reverse complement.
TGGACGTACCCCCTGTTCCCTCCCTCACCCCCCCCCCCCCCCCCCTCCCTCTTCCCTCCCTCACCCCCCCCCCCTCCCCTCCCTGGTCGGGACCTCACTGACCCGCGCTGCTCCTCCCCCCAGGATCTACACGCCGTTCTCGGAGGACAAGAACACGGTGGGGGAGAAGGCTCTGTACGCCGTCCTCAACGCCCTCATCATGATCAGCGTCATCATCGTCATGACCGGCGTGCTGGTGCTGCTCTACAAGTACCGCTGCTACTCGGTGAGACGCTATCAAGTACTACATACTGCAGTACCGATGCAAGTACCGCTTCTAGACATTAGCGTTCTCGGTGTCCCATGTCGTCGTGGCGACTGAGCCTGCCTGGTGTCCCATGTCGTCAATCATAGAGACTGAGCCTGCTTGGTGTATAGTGGCGTCTTGGTGCGTTGTCATGGTGACGGCTCAGTGCGTCGTGTCTGATGACCTCTTATCCCGGCAGGTGATCCAGGGCTGGCTGTTCCTCTCGTCCCTCCTCCTGCTCTTCCTCTTCACCTACATCTACCTCAAGTGAGTCCACCGCGTGCTCGCCCTCGTCTCCTCTGTCTGCCTCCAGTGAGTTCAGTGGGTTCAGTCCACAGGGCAGAAGGCAGTACCTTAGTGACCATTCAACCTGAGTAGAGGATCAGAGTTTCTTCCCATTTGAAAATGGACCAATCAGAGCAGAGCCCCTCTGCCACATGACTGATTATTGAGGGTTACTTATCACCTTAATTTCTAGACCACCTTTCCTAAGAAAAAGTGTTACAAAGTGCATAACTATGGAGGTAGATTTGTGTCTTTATTATGCAATCAAACAGAATAGGTTTGAGAGCAAAACTTTCCACACTGCAATCAAAAAATAGATTTGAGAGCAAAACTATCGACACTGCAATCAAAAAATGTTTTATTGCAAGTAAAATAAATGTGATAAAAAATGTATTAATGGGAATCCAAAAGTTTTGTTTGCGAATCCAAAAGTTTTGCTTGCGAATCCAAAAGTTTTGCTTGCGAATCCAAAAGTTTTGTTTGCAAATCTAAAAGTTTTGCTTGCTGTTGAGCTGAATCTCGTGGGCGGGACATACGCCGAAAGATGTAAGACACGTCTCTATTGGCCAGTCTTGATCGGAGTGACAGCTTGGCAACTCCGCTCCCGCTCGGTCTCATCATGGACTTCAAAACTCCCTCTCTCGTTACTAACTGGCTGTTGCCAAGCTGTCATTCTGATCGAGACTGGCCAATAGAGACGTGTCTTAAATCTTTTGGCGTAGGTCCCGCCCACGAGATTCAGCTCAACAGCAAGCAAAACTTTTGGATTCGCAAGCAAAACTTTTGGATTCGCAAACAAAACTTTTGGATTCCCATTAATACATTTTTAATCACATTTATTTTACTTGCAATAAAACATTTTTTGATTGCAGTGTGGAAAGTTTTGCTCTCAAATCTATTTTTTGATTGTAGTGTGGAAAGTTTTGCTCTCAAACCTATTCTGTTTGATTGCATAATAAAGACACAAATCTACCTCCATACATAACACAGTATTAAATGCAGCCGAGACAGCATTTAAATACAAAACACAGAATCCAAGGAGTATTGGAGGAGTAAAAGACATAAATATATATACAAAAATATATAAAGTAGACCATAACCGTCAATGATGGTACGAAGAGAGCAGTGACCTCCGTGTCCCTGACGACACCGCGACTCGTGTCCATGACGACGCCGTGTCCCTGACGACGTCGTGTCCCCTCACAGGGAGGTGCTGAAGACGTACAACGTGGCCATGGACTACATCACCATCGCCGTGATCATCTGGAACTTCGGTGTGGTGGGCATGATCTGCATCCACTGGAAGGGCCCCCTGCGGCTGCAGCAGAGCTACCTCATCATGATCAGCGCCCTCATGGCCCTGGTCTTCATCAAGTACCTGCCCGAGTGGACCGCCTGGCTCATCCTGGCCGCCATATCCATCTACGGTGAGCATACGGGCTCATTTCTTCATGAATGAATGAATTGACTGTGTGTGTGTGTGTGTGTGTGTGTGTGTGTGTGTGTGTGTGTGTGTGTGTGTGTGTGTGTGTGTGTGTGTGTGTGTGTGTGTGTGTGTGTGTGTGTGTGTGTGTGTGTGTGTGTGTGTGCGCGTGCGCGCAGATTACGTCTTATGCTTTCAGATGACACACAAGCATACCGTCCCCCTCTGGAATCTAAGAAGGAAGCTGGGCAAAGATTTTTTCCAAATGCAAGCACATTCTGTACAGCATGCTCACCCTGTCTTGGCCTGCGGAAGTCTCTCATGCTAGGTTTAGCTAATTGACAACCTAGCATAGTAGCAGGGCTATATAGTATGTATGACACCAGACACATTTGTTCTGGATCAGTTTACTAACGATACCGGGAGGGAGGGACTTTGAGCCAGTTTGAGCCCAGATCCTCACTCGGGTTCTTAGGGGTGTGGATGTCATGGATGTCCCCTCGGGGAGCAGTGTGTTGGGTGTGGTGGGTGGTGTTCGCCCTGGGATCATCTGACCCCTGCTGCGTTCTCCTGTCTCCACAGATCTGTTGGCGGTGCTGTCACCCAAAGGTCCTCTGAGGATCCTGGTGGAGACGGCCCAGGAGAGGAACGAGCCCATCTTCCCAGCCCTCATCTACTCCTGTAAGGAGCCATTGTAGAAGCCACTCAGATGACGTTCCACAGTGTGTCCAAATGATTATAACTTGTGTTCAATGGCACGCACGGCAAGAGCAGCAAATTTGAGGTTCATTTTGGGTAGGCTTGCTTTAGTTTCTTAATGAAAGCCTGTGCTTCTTGCTCTGTGCAGCCACCATGGTCTGGCTGGTCAACATGGCCGACACGGAATGGCCCCCGAAGAGGAACAATGCCCAGGAGACTGAGGCCCCCCCGCCGCCAGAGCCCCTGTGTGAGTAGAGGGACCCCAGCCCCCCCATCTCTATAGAGGGCCGTCTGTATGTAGACCCATCTGTATGAAGACCCATCTGTATGAAGACCCGTCTCTATGTAGACCCGTCTCTATGTAGACCCATCTCTATGTAGACCCATCTCTACTTAGTCCCAGTTCTATAGGGCTTGTACGTCGCAGTGCATCATGGGACTGGAGGTTAGTAGCGCTGACCCACTGTGGTGTGGTTCGGACCCCCAGCCGAGGCCTCTCCCCCCAGCAGCCCCCGGGAGGAGGACAGCAGCGGCGGCTTCAGCCGGGACTGGGTGAGCCAGCAGCAGAACCAGCTGGGCCCGATGCAGTCCACCGAGGAGACCCGGCGGCAGATCCAGGAGATGCCCTCAGACCGGCCCCCCGTGGAGGACGACGACGACGAGGAGCGTGAGTACCGCCGCCGTCACGTCCGCGTCGGGACATCTGGCTTTCTACCGACTTTTTGCATCCGTTTTCTATTTGCGGAAGTCCGATATATTTCCGAGACGTTTCCGAGGCCGTGGCGTTTTTACCGAACCTGGTGTTTTTCGTACGTTTTGCATTTTTTTCGTAACTTTCACGCTTTTCGGAAGTCACTGTCATTTAGTCATAACTTTACAGTTTTGTGGAACACTTTGTTCTGCCCTATGACTTTGGAACTGAGTTCTACCCGGTAACAAAGGTCCCTTGTTTGTGAGTACCAATCACAATGAAACACTGATGGGTTTTAAATCATACGTGTGCGTTTTCTTTTTAAATCCCGTTTGTGGGGCTCGGCTTGTGTCTCCTAAATACTGTCACGGGCACGGGAACCGTTTATAGTCCCGGCCAATCAGGAAGCGACAATTTACGACAATTACATGTTCAGCGTCTGTCATCGCTCTCTCTCTCTCCCTCGTTTGTACAGTAATTACGTGTGTGTGTGTGTGTGTGTGTGTGTGTGTGTGTGTGTGTGTGTGTGTGTGTGTGTGTGTGTGTGTGTGTGTGTGTGTGTGTGTGTGTGTGTGTGTGTGTGTGTGTGTGTGTGTGTGTGTTCGTTCTAACGGGCCTGCCTTGCTCCCCAGGGGGTGTGAAGCTGGGTCTGGGGGACTTCATCTTCTACAGCATGCTGGTGGGAAAGGCCTCTGCCACGGCCAGTGGGGACTGGAACACCACACTGGCCTGCTTTGTGGCCATCCTCGTTGTGAGTCCTCTCTGTACTCTAATAATGTCTTTCTCTCTCTTTGTCTGTGTGTTTGTCTGTCCTCCGTCCCTCTCCCTCGTTGTTGGTCTGTCTCTCTCTTCTTCTCTTTTGTATGCACCTGTCCATGTGTCTGTCATTCTCTCCATTTCTGTCTCCTATTGCTCTCTCTCAGGTCACCCTTTCTCTCTCTCTCTCTCTCTCAATGCCTCTCTCTGTCTCTCTCTCTGTCTCTCAATGCCTGTCTCCGTCTCTCCCTCCCTCTCTAGATATATCCTCCCCGGTTGTGTATTTGTATTCTCATTGTTTTGGTTTTATTATAGACTCAAAAGACTGTTCTTTCGTTATTCTCGTAATTCTCACACCCGCCATCTCTCCCTCTTTCTATGTCTCTTTCTTCCTATTGCTCTTGTTCTCCCTCTCACTCTCCTTCTCTTTCTCTCACTCTCTCTCTCTCTCTCTCAGGGCCTGTGTCTGACGCTCCTCCTGCTGGCCATCTTTAAGAAGGCTCTGCCCGCCCTGCCCATCTCCATCTTCTTCGGCCTGTTTTTCTACTTCTCCACCGACTACCTGGTGCGGCCCTTCATGGACGAGCTGGCTCTGTACCAGTTCTACATTTAGCAGGACCCTCCCCCCACATCACCAGCCCTCCCAGCGGGGGTCCAGCGTCTGGGGGGGGTCCCCGACGCAGAGGGGGGAGGTGGCGGCCGGTGCTGGGTGGGGGGGCAACAGGTGAGTCTCCCCCCGCCATCAGCCTCTTGTGAACTCATGAACTGAACAACGGAACTAGTTGTTGCATCACCTTCATGCTGGAAGGACTTCTGCTCCCTCCTCCTACCCCATTCCTCCTCCTCCTCCTCCTCACTTTTTGTTTATTTACGATGAATTGAAAAATGAACAAAACAACATTTTTATCGAATGGATATGGGGCTGTTGGAGGTCCAGCCTTCGTTCCAGCCAATGGGAGAAGACAACAGGCCTTTTTTCTGATCTCTGATTGGGCAAGAGGTCGATGGAGCAGAGCACATAGGCTCAATCACCCCCCGCGCTGCGTTCCCCCCCCCGCCGCCCCACCTCACCCCCATACACACACATTAACACCGCCACCGCTGCTTGGGCCCGCCGTGCATGTGCACTGAAGAACAACTTTTTATTTAAAGGACCGAGGAGGTGCCTTGCTGAAGGACACGGCGGCGATGGAGCGTTTCAACACTCCCGCTCCGTCACCCGTGGGTCGGGGAGATCACCCTTCTAACATTTCAGCGTCATTGCGATTTACTTTTATTTTTTAATTTTTTTTATCGTCCGTAAAAAAAAGACTTTCCTCAAACGAAACGACCTTAATGACGACGAGGGGACAAGGACGCTCCTGTTCTCCAAAGCCTGGGACCACTGAGCACTGAGATCATTACCCAGCAGCCCTGGCACCGCTCTGAGGTGGAGCACTGAAATCCTTAACCCTGCAACCCCGTCACTGCGCTGAGCGGCATGTTCCCCCCCCCCACCCCCCAACCCCGGGGAACATGTCGAAAAGCGTAGTAATTATAGAAGGAAAGATGATTTATTTTCTTCTTTTTTTTTAAAATCATGAAACCTGCACTCTTTGCATTCTCTCACTATCCCGTTCACTCTTTCACTCACTCGGTTTCGTTCACTCTTTCACTCGCACATATTTCGACCCCCTTACTCCTGCCGGACCAGTGGACACGCGTCGACGTGTGCTTTGACGCGCATCGCCATGGCGACACACCCACGCCACCACCTTTTACAGTGCTGTGAACCTCTGAGCAGCTTTTGGTCGACCCATCGAAGGACCTCTGTATACTGGGTAGTGATTGGTCCTCACAAGCCATCTCGAACGTACCACATCACACGTGTGTCCCAGCTGGAGTCGAACTCGCCGTCCGAGTGGACCCGCCCACTTGTGATGTCACAAGTTTGACCTGACCTGTGATGAGCAATGAGCCGTCACGCCTGGCGGCAACATAGGGACACTTTACGCTGTGTGACTGAGTGTGTGTGCGCGTGTCCAGTGTGGATATCAGTCTCTCTGGGAGGCGGGGGCCACATCATTCCTTCCGGAATATGCCGGTCGGGGTCGTTGTCAGGAGTTGCGCTGACGACTGACTTCCTGTTTCTCTTGACTACTTCCGGGTGAGTGCTGGAAGGCCGAGGAGGAAGCTGCTCACATGGAGGACAAAGTCGGCCTGCTGAGACTTTTATTCTGATTGTTGATTGTCCGATTGGCTGTAATGCGTGATTGAATGTTTTGCTGTTGTGCGTGTGTACATTTATGTACATTATGCAACAGTGATTTCTTTAACAGATGTGTCTTTTTTTTTTCTTTCTTTTTTTTAATAAATACTGAAACAAGAACACATTCCTTCGTCCGTCTTCATTCGCCGTATCCTCCTCCGCTTTGGTTACAAATATTTTTCTCCCCCAGGCAAAATCGGTTTAAATACAACTCTTTGTTAATTAATCATTTCAGCTATTTCTCTAATTTCGCTAATATCTTCAACTGCAAACGTTCATCTGAAACATCTACCGGCTGTGTGAGGTCACAACCCTTCCAGTAACACTGCAACTAATGAGGAGAGCGAGAGGGGAGAGAGACCTTGACCCTGCCCACTATAAAGCAGGGAAAGCCCTTGGGCCCTATTGACCCGGTGGCCATGTTGGTTCTTCACCCTGGCCGGCGGGACTGAACGTGGCGCTCGGCATTCAGCTCCGCCCGCCAGGGTGAAGAACCAAGACGGCCGCCGGGTCACTCCAGGTCCGTTATGTGGGAACTCCGTCAACATCCGTTGGAATTCTGGGTCAGGGAATTTCCCTGGTGAACTAGTTGTATCCGCTGCCAACTGGCCCCGTCCTGTGATTGGCCCACCGCCTAGAACACGGCAAGGTGTTAACTGTGTCGCCATGGGGACCGTTCTGTCCCGACAGGGGGATGCCAGCCAAGGCCTTTAGTGTCTTGTCGCGGTGGATCCCCCCCCCCTCCACTGCGGCACCCTGCTATTCTGCTGGTGTTGCATGTGCCAGTTGAACCCCCCCCCCCCCCCCCCCCCCCATGCGCTCTCATCGATGCTCTCCCAGCTGCCGGGCAGGATTACCCCAATACTCAGTTACAGGTCACTCCCGGAATGGAGGATCATCCTACACACTTGTTGATGCCAAGCAATTCTCTGTTTTATTGGCCAGTGGAGAATAATGTATGTTTATGGGCTTGGCGCTTAGGGACCTGATGGTCAGGAGAGGCAAGAGAGGGGGTTGAAGAACAAGATCACTCCTGGTCAGAATCAAACCTGTGGTTGTTAAATGGCACGTGTTTTACACCACACAGCATTGGTTTGTGATGTTTCTCCGGACATGCCTCCCCCCCCCCCGCCCCCACCACCCATCTTTGCACGCCACATGATGTGCAAGGTGTGTAAGCTGTTTCACTTTGGCACGGGGACACGACCGGAATCACAAGATAATGTAACCTTGTCAATCACCCTCATCCTCTTTGCCACTGAGGACTCCATGGGGGGTGTTGGTTCAGCTCAAGGCTCACGTCCCATGTGGTCCATGGCTTCCCTGAATAGCATGTCCATGATAGGATTAGTGTATCTCCAAGGGAGGGGATTACCACTTAACCATCCGACTGGACGTCAAACACCACCAGCCGGGCGCAGTCAGAAGTGAGCGCGTTCCACGGGACACTTGCCTCCTCTAACCGATCCTCACCTCGCTCGGCTACCTTAGAGAACCGGAGGAAAAAAAAATCGCTGTGATGTCCAAGGAGAAGCTGGAGAGCCTGGTGCAGCGCATGGAGGAGACGCTGTCGGAGATGGAGCAGCTGAAGGCCCACTGCGGGAAGCAGAGCGGGGAGCTCAGCCAGCTGGTGGTGGAGCTCCGGCGGGAGAACCAGGAGCTGATGGAGCGCTACGAGGAGCTGGCCCAGGACATGAAGGAGGCCAAGGAGATCATCGAGCAGCTGCAGGACACCAGGTTTGCCTTCGAGGCCAAGGAGCGGCAGGCGCAGAAGCTCCGCCGGCAGCTGTGAAGAAGCTGCTGCAGGGGAGCCTGGAAGCATGGAAGGGGGACCTGGAGAGACGAAAGGTGGAGAGAGGCTAGCGTGGGACGGTACAGGAAGAGGAGGGCTCCTGGGTTTCCTGGCACTGGATCTTCACGTGGGGGGGACGGGGGGTGTAGAACTGGTTTGGTGGATGGGGGAACTGCATGTGGTGGGTCGTCCTGTATGGGTGTGGCGGGAACATGTAGGACTTGTGTTTACCCAGACAGAACATATGTGTACATTTTAGGGATGGGAGGGACCAATGTAAAGCTGAGGTAGTTTCAACGTCAACCAGAAACTTGTGGGTTTGGAGCTCTTGTTAAAGCTATGGAGAGACGTAATGACCAGGAATCAAAGTTGGGTTTCTGGGGAAAATTTTCGGATGTGGACAATGTGGAATTTGTTTGAAAAAGGGGTTCATTTTTTTTTCTTTCTCCCAAAGTGGGAATGGATGTTGTGTCAAACTCATTACATTTCTATAATTATCCAAAGCCTGTCTGCTCCAACTTTAAAGACAGTTTTCCAGTCAAGGGGTGGAACCACGGACATACATCGGGAGATCCAACTGAGACCCCTCTCAAAAATAGTGCTGTTCCCAGAATTCTGATATTTATACCTAAAAATATGCACATTTAGAACATACTGTATATTTGAGAACTGCATAATGTGAGTTCCTGCATTTGTTTAACATCCACTGACCAAATCAAACCCCTCAGATTACCATCACAGCCCAGAACGACGAGAGGTGGATTAGAACCTCTAGGAGAATTCATTCTGAGCTTCTTAGAACTTCAGGAGAACTCATTCTGAGCTTCTTAGAACTTCAGGAGAACTCATTCTGAGCTTCTTAGAACTTCAGGAGAACTCATTCTGAGCTTCTTAGAACTTCAGGAGAACTCATTCTGAACTTAGAACATTAATAGTAACAACATGTTGAATCTGAGCATCTAGATGTGTGGGCTGCAGACCCTGGGCACAACCATGTGTTCAATATGGGGGGGGGGAGGTCACACACTTTTCGTTTCGTTTCCTTGACAAACGCAAATACATTGCACATAAATAGGAACTAACGAGACAGATCTGTTGACAAGGTTAGTTAAAGGAGGGCATTTTTAACATGTTCTACTGTATATCCCCCCCCCCCCCCCCTGCCAAGAATGTGTGGTCACACCCATGTGTTGGATATTATCTCAACTGAACCAGGGCCCAGACGACATGGGTGGTCACCTATTTGTGGAGCTGAGTCCGTAATAAACATGGCTGATCATCCTTCTCCACCCAAATCCTTGCCTTTTTTTTAATTCACTTTTTACATCTCTTCCCTGGGTCAGAAACAAGAAGCAGTGGAAAACAATCAACTGATTTATTTCCACCCCACTCTAATCCAACAAATGATTGTTGTTAATTTACTAAGTTAAAGTTAGCAAGGGGAACCCGAGTTGCAGGTCTTTGGCTGTGGCCTTCGGCCTGTGGCATTCCGGATTCCCAGTAAACATCTCACGGCCCTCCCTCGGGATGCAGGAAGAAATAAACACCTTCTCAGCATCCCAACCTCATTTCTCCCTGGCCTTCGAGAGTCCAATGGGAATGACAAGAGGCGCTTTGTTATGAAAACATCAGAATTTCCCAATACTCAGGGTTGCCTGGATGCTATGAAGCACCATACTTTGGCCACTTTGGGAGCCAATTACCCCCCCCCCCCTCCCAGAAGGTTCTGCATGACTAAATGAAATAATCCTATTGCGCCATCTAAACATTGGCATTGGTGTTTAACCCCTCTTCACTGAAATCACACCACTACTCTGTGTCCTCCCCTGCAAATTATGTTCAACGTCAGTTTTCGTTTGCAACATGGTTTCACTTCACTTATAGGATTTGCTGATCAGCAAACCATACTTGCTAAAACATAAGCCTAAGGATGTCATTACGACTAGACACGTTTCTCTTCCAGTCTGTCGTCTATATGTGGCTATTTAGCTTTTGGGCTGAGCTGGTCCATGGCGCAGGAATGCTGGCTCTGGCTCCGCCTAACACACTGATTATGTTATGCATCATGTATGTTTGAGGATCACATCCCACGCAGTCCCGTGTTTGTCCGAACCTCGGTCGGTACGCGTCGGCCTCTGGGTCTGGAGTCTGCGGGCGCAGAGGGACACAAACTCACACACACGTACTTTCTGGACGCTTTTGGAACATGATGGAGGACAAACACGTCTTTCACATGGCAATAAGGTTCTGCACTACAAGCCCGAAATAAGTCGTGTGATGTTTACCATGTCTGCATGTAATAAATAACGCCCAGTTGTGGGAGACACGCTCTCGTTTCTTAAGCCTGCATACGAAAATAACTGGGTGGTGATTTGATTGCGCCAAGAGTGGTTTGCCTCAATTTTATAGCAGGCCTACTGTCACTTTCACTCCTTCCTCATGTCATATTGGCATACAATTAGCTGTACTTTCCATTTTTACTGTCAAATATCAAACCTTTAACTAACACCAAGATTTCAGTTGCGATAACTGGATAAACACGGTCTGGGGTATTTGCAGATACCCCCGTACCCGCATTCCCGGAGCGTAGCGACATAATGAGGACGTTGGTTAGCGTAAAAGTGGCCATAAACTTCCCTAAGAACCACCTATAGTGCGCAACAACAAACGCACACGCTGATTTACCGTTATTTTTACTTCTCCTTAAATTGCAGTGCGTGAAAAGGTTGCGGTCACTCTTGAGTTACGGGGGCCCATAATTGCCCTTTACGCGCTGTGATTACAGGAGCCGTGAGTGCGCCGCCACTGCAGCAGTAGCACACATTGATCTGCGAATTGTTCCTCCTCCTGTGCGCTTCCTGTCGAGCCCCAGCGGAGAGAGCGGGGACCAGCCTGCCTCCCGTCCTATATCAGGACCACCTCCACACAGTGTGGGCCACACCGGGTTCCTCTGAGTCCGCCCCGAGGAGCTTTACCAGGCGTTTAGCAGTCCCGTGGATCGCGATCATCACTTGCAAAGTAAGTTCTCTTCTTAAACCAGCCTCGGGTTGTTGTTGTTGTTTTCACCGTTTTATTCAAACGTGCAGACAGTGTTTAGCGGGGAAACCTCATATTGCAAGAGTTCCTCGTTTGGGATTTAATTACTTACAGCCAAGAAATAGTTTGATGAGGAGATAATTAACATGACTTCGAGTGTCTGGTAAAAGGTGTTTGTTCATTTAAACCCAGTCAGCGTAACACTGATTACGCACGTTATTAAACTTTGAGTTTTGATTCGCCTTCGGTATGTTTGTGTTTCAACAAGGCATGTTTATGAATGATAGGAGTACTAATGCTTCAACACATGACATGTTTAAAGACTACGTAATTATTTAATCTTTCTAAAGATTTGATCGAGAAACAGGGCGGACGCTCACTTGGACTATCGATAAGTTATTGAAATAGTATTGATTATATTGGCTTGAAAAATGACTTCCTCACAGTAAACCATCGTAACGCCGTGTGAACTTTCAACAGGCTCTTTAAAAACGATGATAAATCAATTCATGATAGAAAAATCGCTTATTGCTTATATTATTGTTATACATTAGGTACAGACTGTATTTTGGTGATGCATATACAAAATGCAGACCTACAATATATATATATATATATATATATATATATCCTGCAATACACATGAGCCATACATTTTTTTAAAGTATTTTTTTTATTTTCTGTACATTTTACTGTTTTTACCCAAACTCATCTTTTTTCTTTGTGATCAGGGTTCAAACACTGACGTCACCTCACCATGCGCTTTCCCGCAGTATAAATAAAGGTTCTGATGGATTGAATTTAACATTTGACACAGCAGTCCATCAGAAGCAGGTCGGATCCACCAACAGGTCTTCCTGCTCTGGGGTCACCTGACAGGAAATGCAGACCTGGGTAAACAAACCAAGTGGATCCAAGCTGGTTCCCATTACAGCCCAGTCTAAACACTGAACCCATAGGCAAGGCAGCGTCGGTGTTGGGGTGGGGGGGGGGGGGGGGGTGGACATGATGGGGTATGTATGTCCCTCGGGTTGTGTGAGGATGGGTTCCACCTCAAGGTCTGAGGCTACTGAGATACTCTCAGACAGGGGGCCAAACGCAGGACCCCCTGACCTGACGTACTCGCAGTCCCTCACGCGACATCGTGGTTCGGGTCTGTTGAGCAGTCAGGAGGAGAAAGCAAACCCACTTCAAGTATCACAGAGATAAAGAGACAATATGAGTTCCAGGCTAACCCTAATTGGCCAGAGCAGAAAGTGGTCCTTGCCTGTTTTGAGTGTAGTCCACGAGGATCCACGAGGAGTCCAGCTCCCACCTCAGACCGAGCAGGTCTGGTCGTCTAACAGGAGTTCTGAAGACTAAAACTCTCCTGTGTGGTTCCTCCCAGATGCTGGTGTCCCTGGCCATCCTTCCACTGCTCCTGGTACCGGCACTTACGGTAAACTAAAGACCCTCCAATACAGTTGAATACCACCAGGTTTGATCCCCGGTGCCCACGGTCTACCTGTAGTCCTCCTCGATCACGACGCCCCCCCTGACCCCTGCCTTCTACTTAAAGGTGACATATTATACCACCAGGTGTGAGTGTGATTAGCCGTTACAAGCCGTTTTGAAAAACAGCCTCTTTTGACATCACAAGTGGGCGTGTCCACCTAGATGTGTGCTGGATAGATCAGTCTACCAGCCTACCCATCACACATCTAGATTAACAGGGCAACTTGTGAAGTCAGAAGAGCCAGATTTTCAAAACGGCGTGTAACGGCTAATCAGACTCACACCTGGTGGTATAATATGTCACCTTTAAACACTCTGTATTTTATCGTCACTGAGGGCCACTTTAGATCAAAGCCATCCATCACCCAGTAGTCAGTGATCCGTAACGTGCTCTGGACCGGCCCTCTGTCCGCAGGTGCCCACCGGAGACAACTGGGAGCCCTGGGGGCCGTACGGAGAATGCAGTCGCACCTGTGGAAGCGGCGTTACCATGAGAACCAGAAGCTGCATCACCCAGAGGTACCACGCTAGTGCAGCGCACGGATCTAGATGTAGAAGATGCCCAGTGGACTGTAGCAAACGTTGCTCATCTATCCAGCATACATCTAGGTGGACACGCCCACTTGTGATGTCAGAAGAGGCAAACTCTCAAAACACCTGGTGGTATAATATGGGACCTTTGTTTTTACACCATGAAAGCAGTCCTCAGAGTGATGATCAAATATGTCATCAACTTCCCGTAAAGTCACTGACTCAGGAATAGGCAATTCACTTTTTTTTTGCGTCATAGGGTTTTCATATGAATGATTGTTGATGCGTATTAAGCGATTATATGCCAGTGGACTCGACACCCAAAAGATGGAACATTTCTGTGCCTTTTTAAAAGGACGTGATGTTGTGTTCTTTCTGAGAGAGGGAGAGATCTCGACAAACTCAGACAGAGCGGGAACAGGGCGTGGTCCCGGTCCGATGGGGGCCAGCCCTTTGTCAGGGGTTGGCCTGCAGGTACGTGTAAAGGCTGGTGAGCTGATCCTGCCTTTGTGTCTGGGTCCAGTTGGGGCAGGTTCAGGCTGATTCAGCGCCTCCAGGGCCTCTGTGCTGTCAGTCTTCTGACTGGGTTGGTATTCTTTAATGGAACAAGTAGGAGGTGCAGCGTTGAGCTCTTATAGTCCTCAAGCTTTATATAAGCTTGATATTTATGTATCAATATATCCACCACACCCAGAACGGGACGTCACTTTCCCAGTAAGATTCCTCTCTAGCCCAAACCAGAGGCCTAAACTTCCAGACACTTCCTCTGAAGCCTCAGGCTTTATTCTTCTCCCCAACGCTTCCAGAATATGTACTATGCACTGTTTATATTCTAGCCAGAGATAAGAGAGTTTATTTATCCCGGATAACGGAAGAATCTGGGTCCACAGCAGCAAGCACAGGAGAGTAGTAAAATGTAAAGAAAAACTGTAAAACTACCCAAAATTATTATTATTATACATTATTATTATTAAGTGACCGGGGTTTGATTTGAGCCCGCGGCCATAGGCTGCGTGCCCTCCCCTGTCTCTCTCCCATACCTTCCTGTCTTACTCTCACTGTATCTCTCATGAATAAAGCATAAAAACGATCAAATTAATCTTTAAAAACGACGCGGTTGTGGCTGGGGCCGTCGGTGTGTTTTCCTCGACCGGGTTATGTCCACACGGCCACCGTTATCTCTCCCACGGCCGCGGCCAGGCGAGGTGTTTACCGTGTGAATACCTGAGGACTGAGAGAACGCTCCGCTCGCGTGCTCGTGTCGGGAGCCCGAGGGGAAGTGAACCGTGACATTGGGAGTGTGATCGAGACAAGGCCCACGAGCAGAGCATTAGTGAATCCATACATCCGCACCGACACGTCCGCGATGCGGAGCACTGCCTGGGGCTGGACGGTATGATTTAGTGGGTTTTAGAGGGAGCTGTTTCCTTAAGATACACACTGATGTAGATATTCACAAGGTGTCTCTGCTTGCATCCACGGTGCAAGCCTTCAAGGTTTAGTTCAGGTCAATTCCAATTAAGATAATTAATTTTTTTGTAACCAAAAAGGGGCGACCAGTCAGAAAGAAACTGTAAACCGATACGTAAATAACCCCTGAAACGACCCTCAGCCCTGTGTCTAGAACCAGCCATGTGCTGGAGGGTTCTAGTGGGGTCTCCAGTGTCGGCCTATCACATCTCGACCCGCCCTCGGAGTTCGAGCCAGTGAGTCAATCAGAGTGTCGGTCTAGACGAGCGTCTCCATGGAGACCAGGTTGACAGTCACGGTGTGACTCAGAGCATGATGGGTACTCTTCGGGGGATGGACCTTGTTTTGTCTTGTTTTGGCTGATTTCTCAGAACTCCAAGGAGGCATTTCTCCTGTACTCTGAGTCACTGTTTGGACGGGCTTCAAGGACATCGGAACCCGGTCCCAATCCCGTATCATTACCCTGGATTAAAGGGGTGGAGTCCATCATTCTGCCATATTATACCACAAGCTGTGAGTGTGATTAGCCGTTACAAGCCATTTTGAAAATCTGCCTCTTCTGACATCACAAGTGGTGATGTCAAAAAGGGGCGACCAGTCAGAAAGAAACTGTAAATAAACCCTCAGCCCTGTGTCTAGAACCAGCCATGTGCTGGAGGGTTCTGGTGGGTTCTCCAGTGTCGGCCTATCACATCTCGTCCACCTAGTTGTGTGCTGGATGGATCAGTCTACCAGACTACCAGTCTGTCAGAAGAGGCAGATTTTCAAAACGGCTTGTAACGGCTAATCACGCTCACACCTGGTGGGTATAATATGTCACCTTTTAGCACGCCGCTACGTCTCGAATCAGAAACCTTGTTCTTTTCCCTGAACTCTAACACAGAAGGCCTTGTCGTCCTCAGTGTTTCCCTCCCGCCGATAAAGCTAGCACGTCCGTCTCATGAGAGGACCCTCCGCTACATGTGTGAGGTCACAGATGGCTACATATAAAAATGGAGAAATTTCAAAGTAGTCTTGGTACTGAATCAAAATTGCTCATTTTGCCAATGGAGTGCAAGTTACTCAAACTCCTGTTTGTTTCCGCCCCGACCGCCGGGCCATTTGTCGTTGTGTTTGTCGTTGTGTTTGTCGTTGTGTTTGTCGTTCTGTGGTCGTGTTGTAAGGCAGTAAGCGTGACCTTTAGACCAGAGCTTCATGTCATACCAGGTTACAACAGCGGAAGGTTCACCTTCCACACGTTGCTTTGGAGCGGCGAGGGATCAGGTAGTTGAAGTGAAAGGTTGTTTTGACGTGTCTTTCTGTTGACACGCCTGGAGGAATCCTTATGTCTGCCTGTCTACCTGTCTGCCTGTCTGTCTGCCTGTCTCTCTATTGGATTCAAGCCTCTGGGGCAATGCAAAGGCTGTTCTTACTGTATATGCATTCCTGTGTGTGTGTGTGTGTGTGTGTGTGTGTGTGTGTGTGTGTGTGTGTGTGTGTGTGTGTGTGTGTGTGTGTGTGTGTGTGTGTGTGTGTGTGTGAGCATGAGGAGAAGTCAGTGGGGTGTAATGAAAGAGTTCTGACTGGTACTTATCTGAATAACTCGTGCTCCTCTCACATGACGTCAGAGATCACTCTGTCACCCACCTCGTTCTATATCCATAAAGAAATCACTCCAAAATGTTTGATTCTATGATTTTTATCCCTGTTCCGTCACTGTGTTCCGCTCTATTCATGAAGATTATCTCTTTCTTCACTGTCACTTTTTCAGGAGCTTCTCTGTTTTCATACTCTGACGTTGGACTGCTCAGGTTCCTCCCGTTTGTCTTAGACCCAGGATCTCTTCCTCACCCTGCTTTTGATTCTCTCCATTCAGGACTGACGGCGGCCATAACTGCGTGGGTCCCAACAAGTCCTACAGCTCGTGCAACGTCCAGGTGAGGCCGTGGGACACACCTGTCTCCCTGTATTAAGGGCTGATTATGGTTCCACGTCGATGCAACGCAACGACCACTCAGACGCTTCGACGCAGTCGTGAAACTCTTTTGGTTCTGCGTCGGGTTTTAGTTAGCGAACCAATCACGTCAGGCCCTTGCGGTGGACACAAGGAGGGTCCGCAAGGACGTAATGGGTCCGTAACCCCCATGTGTTGCGTTGACGTGGAACCACAATCAGTCAATTACTGTCCTTCACGATTTACAGTCTGCCTCCGTCTCCTTATCCCGCTCACCGTAGAAAACGTTTCCCCTTTCTTGCCCTGAAAGCAGTCCTCAGAGTAATAAATAATGTCATCAACTTTCTGTAGAGTCACTGATTTAGTAGTTGGAAATCAATTTTCTATTTTGCGTTGTAGCAACTTTGTCCAACTCTATCAAACACTTTTGCACTCGTCATTTGAAAAAAAAGTGTTGGGTTGCCTCATTCAGCGTACATCTCCCTATGACGTGGATAGCAGGGGTGTGTTTTAACCTCTGACCTCTCCCTCTGCTCTCCTGTCGGTCGGAGCAGGACTGTCCGGAAGGTTCCAGGGACTTCCGTGAGGAGCAGTGTTCTCAGTTTGACGGGATCGACTTCCAGGCCAAGCGCTACAAGTGGCTCCCCTACTACGGAGGTTGGTCCTCAAAACGCACAGAAATCATTCACATGGAAAAACATATCCTCAGGCTACGCCTCACCACCGTCAGATTGATGTCACCTCCTAGAGACCACGCTCTCTTGTTCACTACGTACATTATCCAGATCATCAAAATGTTACGTATGCACATATATTTGACTCGATGACTAGTTATTCCAAAAAGTATCTATATTTTCATTTACATTCAGGGCATTTAGCAGACGCTTTTATCCAAAACGGCTTACAATAAGAACATTTGTCAGAAGAAAGAGAAACAAACGATATATCTCTGTTGGTACAGTTAGGATGTTCATAGAACCAAGTGCCAAGCACTAACAATCGCTAGGTTAACCCATTCCTTGTATACAACAAAGATAGCTAGGATAGGATGCTACACAATGCTAACTACTATTTTTAAGTGCAAGGACGTACATCACACAATAAGTGCGTAAGAGGGGTATGGGGGGGGGTACGGGGGAGGCTATGCAGAGTCTAGGTGAACTCTGAACAAGTGAGTCTTTTGCGGACTACATATGAATCGAATGTAATCAAACGAGCTAAAGAGCAGAAGCTGGTTAGCTGAGATAGAGGGTTAGCATGACGCAGCTAGCATGGACCTTGAACCCGGAGCTCCTGTCTGGGTGGATAGAGGCCCTTGACCCCTGACCCCTGACCCCTGACCCCTCCGCAGCGGAGAACCCGTGCGAGCTGAACTGCATGCCGCGTGGCGAGAACTTCTTCTACCGCCACCGCAGCTCGGTGGCCGACGGGACGCCCTGCCACCCGGGCCGCCGCGACATCTGCGTGGGCGGAGTCTGCAAGGTAACCGCCAGTCACCGCCGGTAATGACCGGTCACCACCGGTTATGACCGGTCACCGCCGGTTATGAACGGTTTTAACCGGTTATGAACGGTCACCACCGGTTATGACCGGTTATGACCGGTTATGACCGGTCACCACCGGTTATGACCGGTTATGACCGGTCACCGCTGGTTATGAACGGTTTTAACCGGTTATGAACGGTCACCGCCGGTTATGACCGGTCACCGCTGGTTATGAACGGTTTTAACCGGTTATGAACGGTCACCACCGGTTATGACTGGTTATGACCAGTTATGACCGGCCACCGCTGGTTATGAACGGTTTAAACCGGTTATGACCGGTCACCGCCGGCAATGACCGGTTACCGCTGGTAACAACTGGTAATGACTGGTCATGACTGGTCACCACTCGTAATGACAGCCGGTTATGACAAAGACTGGTAAAGACTGTAGGAACAGTAGGAACAACAACATTGGCTGTTCATGTGATATTCTACAGACCTGCTTATTATCCTTTAATTCAAACCGTGTTTTACCCTTTTAACAACATAGAACATTATCTCCCTCCTGTGTGTTTGTGGGATTTGACGTTTGTGTGTGTGTGTGTGTGTGTGTGTGTGTGTGTGTGTGTGTGTGTGCGTGTGCCTCTGCTTGTGTGTGTGCCTGTGCGTTTGTGTGTGTGTGTGCCTCTGCTTGTGTGTGTGTGTGTGTGCAGCGTCTGGGCTGTGACAACCTCCTGGAGTCCACCCAGCAGGAGGATGCGTGTCTTCAGTGCGGAGGGAGCGGCCAGTCGTGCCGCCGCGTCCAGAACACCTTCTCTGCCCAGAGCCTGCCCACCGGTACGGCTGGCCCTAGCCCTAGCCCTAGCATTAGCATTACAATTAGCATTAGCATTAACCCTAGCGTTAGAATTAGCCCTAGTGTTAGCATTAGCATTACAATTAGCATTAGCATTAACCCTAGCGTTAGCATTAGCCCTAGTGTTAGTGTTAGTATTTGCATTAGTATTAGCATTAGCCTCAGCGTTAGCCTAACCGCGTCAGACCGGGGGCTAGTAGTTTGACCCCCTCAGGGGGTGGTCATGAAGATGGGTCGTGACCGAAAGAACGAGATCACGGGTACAAGCAGACAATCGCGGCTTTTGTCTTCTCCCCGCAGGTTACAACCAGATGTTCATCATCCCCGTGGGCGCGACCAGCATCCGCATCACAGAGACCACGCCCACCCGCAACTACTTCGGTGAGCCCCAGCACAGACTGGACCGCTTGAGGCGTTCTTATTGTTGTAGTCGTCTCTATTTGGATTTGAATAGTTCCCTAAACCCCTTTTTAAACTGTTAGGCGCTTTGCCTCTGCTGTTTTCAAAATGGCGATAGAAATACATTTATACTAATTAATAGTCATACTAACTGTTTAGCTCGCTGAGATATCACTTCTTCTCGAATACCCAAAGAGTTTTTTTTTTTACCAAACACAATAAGGTTAAATGATTAAAAAATTCACAAATCTCCATCTGAAAATAATTGTATAAAGTGATCGATATCATTAGCTCGTCTCCTAGCATCTTTTAGCTAGCGCGGTTGAGCGGTTAGCGGTTGAGTCATCGTTCCTCTGCTCCTCCTCTGCTCCTCTTCTGCTCCTCCTCTGTTCCTCCTCCTCTGCTCCTCTGTTCCTCCTCCTCTGCTCCTCTGTTCCTCCTCCTCTGCTCCTCCTCTGCTCCTCTGTTCCTCCTCCTCTGCTCCTCTGTTCCTCTCTGCTCTTCTTCTCCTCTGTTCCTCCTCCTCCTCTGCTCCTCTTCTCCTCTGTTCCTCTCTGCTCCTCTGTTCCTCTCTGTTCCTCCTCCTCCTCTGCTCCTCTGCTCCTCCTCCGCTCAGCCATCAAGAACCTGCGGGGGGAGTACTACCTGAACGGCCACTGGGTCATCGAGTTCTCCCGCTCCACCACCGTGGCCGGCACCGTGCTGTACTACCAGCGCGGGCCAGAGGGGGGCAACACGCCCGAGACCATCATCGGCCGCGGCCCCACCACCGAGCCCCTCGTCATCGAGGTGAGGAACCAGGGAACCGCCTGGAACCAGAACCTCAGAACCTCAGAACCTCAGAACCTCAGAGCGAACACAGTGACGGTTCTGACAATGGATGCAATCCTCGATGTCTCTGAGTCATTTCCTTGATAGAACATCAATTCTTCCATCACGTTACTCACAGATGATTTCTTACTTTTGATTATTTTTCTTACTCATGATTTAATTTCGCTTTATTCATTCAGTTAGTCTCCATCTGTGGGCATCGCAGACGTCGTGAAACGTAAAACATTTGAGAGTTGAACAGTATTTGTCACTCATCAGTGGTGGTCCCATGAGCCGAGGGATTAACGAGTCGTGCTGTCCACTCAGCTGATCAGCCAGGAGCCAAACCAGGGGGTCGATTTTGAGTACTACCTGCCCAACGGACGCTCCCGGCAGGGGTACTTCTGGAGCTACGGCTCCTGGGCGGCCTGCAGCCAGGAGTGTGGATCAGGTGAGAGGCATTACAACCTGATGTGTGTGTGTGTGTGTGTGTGTGTGTGTGTGTGTGTGTGTGTGTGTGTGTGTGTGTGCCTCTGCGTGTGTGTGTGTGTGTACCTGTGTGTGAACCTGTGCCTGTGCGTGTGTGTGTGTGTGCCTGTGTGTGTGTGTGTGTGCGTGCCTGTGTGTGTGTGTGTGTGTGTGTGTCCCATGAATGGATGGATTAACAAGTGATTCTGTCCAGCCAGTTGATCAGCACGCCCACAGAAGCACAGGCACACACACACAGGCACACACACACACACACACACACACACACACACACACACACACACACACACACACACACACACACACTGGCGTGAGCTCACACCAGTGCTGTGGTTTCCAATCTAGAATTCCTCTTTTTACTGTTTTCTGTCCCTGATGAGTTGTCTGATGAATTCCTGTTCCAGGCTTCCAGTCCCGCCTGGTGTTCTGTGCCATCGATAACGAAGTGTTCCCCGACTACCTGTGTGCCTCTCTGCCCCGACCCTCGAGCAATCGCACCTGCAACGCCCAGGCCTGCCCCCAGACGCGCAGGTACGCTAGGACAGTCATAAATATTTGGCCTGTTAAGCCCTTTGAGACTGTAATGGTGATTAAGGGCTATACAAATTAAATTGAATTGAATTGACAGATCAAGGATGATTCAACCGTAACACTGAGGCCCAGACGTGGCCTCGATGACAGCGTACTAAGAATATATATGAAATATATTCAATATCATGCTCTTCAGTTTATAGTATTCCTAGCAGTATTACTGCAGTGACACTGCAGTAATACTGCTATATTGCTTAATGGTTGGTTTTATAAAGAATAAGGCCTTTGATGTATCAGATTGAAGGCGGTATTCGTGAACGCATTCACATTTGATGGTATAGACACTGTATTATTTAATATAGTAATAGTTATATGTAGGCAGTTTGATATGTCTAGTCCAATAAGCTAATGTTTAATGCTAATGATGAGTGGGTCTGCTAAGACGTGGTGATGAGGGCGATGGTTGTTGAAGCAGCTTGTTGCGCTGGTGTGTCTCATAAGGATGGCGTTCCTGTACGCCCCACTGTTGTGGAGCCCCACAGAGAGGCCCAGGCCCTACAGGTAACCTCCTACAGGTAACCTCCTACAGGTCACCTCCTACAGGTCACCTCCTATAGGTCACCTCCAGGCCGGACTAGCTGGACCTGTCCCCTAGCTCAAACATGGGGGTGAGAGGTCAACAATTATGACAAATCACATTTTGAAAAAAAAAGTGTATCAATCATCCATTTTGTTATCCTTACTCCCTAAAATCGTATTTAGGGAAGTTACTCAAATTCCTGACTCCCTGGAATTTGACTCATATTTTTGATTTCTAATTTGACGAGGCCTCTGTTTCCTCAGAAGTGTTTGAGTTTCCCTTAGCGTTAGCTCCTGTGTTTCCTTATTAGTGTCTGTAGCTATTAGCCCCAGTGTTTAGCATTAGGGTGTGTGTTCACATCAAAGAGCTTTACTTCATGTGACCTTTGACCCCTAGAGCTCCCTGATTGCTGTACAAAACAGTTTAGCGAGTCCAGCTCCCCATCACCGTCAATTAGCGTAGCGTTTGTGTCGGTTGGTGTTTTTAACGCTCACGTGAGCACTTCCTGGGTCAAAGGGCATAGTGTTTAGGGTCTTGGTGGTGCATGGTCAAACACTGACCCAGGATTCAGGTTCCTTTCACTCTAAGCCCTCCCGCCAGGACGGGACTTTGAGTGAAGTCCGTGAGAGGCAGGATAGTGTGGATAGAGGGTGTTTGACTCTCAGCCCAAAGGTTCTGGGTTCGAGCCCCAATGTCCGCAGTCCTCCTGATGGAGCCCTTGAGCAAGAGGCTAACCCCTAACCCCGCCCCGCTCCATCATGGTGCCTGGAAGACATTGAATTACTAAATGACAGTATTTTAAATCGATTTGGACCGGTAGTCTGTTGTCACTAACAGTGGGTGACCACAGCGTTTTCACATTCTAACATTCTCCCGTCCCATTCACCCTTACCCTTGTCATAATCCTGTCTGAACTGGAAGTCCATATTTGGGCGATTCTGACTTTCACTCGTTCCCCTTCCATCCAACTTCCTGTCCGCGTCCACTTCCTCTCCCCCCCCCCCCCCCCCCCCCTTAGCTGGACGATGGGGGAGTGGAACGTGTGTTCGGTCACTTGCGGGGGGGGCTCCCAGCTGCGCAGCGTCCAGTGCGTGTCCCATGATGCATCTGGGCCCCGCGTGGTGGAGGACGCCGTCTGTGCGGCCTACTCCGAGGCCCCGCCCACTCTGCAGACCTGCAACATGCAGAGGTGTGCGGAGTACAGCGTCAGCAGCTGGAGCCAGGTAGGGCCCCCACAAACCCTCTGGTGGGGAGGAGGAGGAGGGGAGGGGTGGGGTGATGATGAGGAGGAGGAGGGGAGGGGAGGGGTGGGGTGATGATGATGATGAAGGTGGTAGTGATGATGATGTTGATGAAGGTGGTAGTGATGATGATGATGTTGATGGGAATGAAGATGATAATAACTACTATGATGGTGATGATGATGATGATAAGGGGATTGGTGATGATGATGGTGA
The DNA here is from genome assembly GCF_964030765.1 of Micromesistius poutassou. Taxonomy (NCBI): domain Eukaryota; kingdom Metazoa; phylum Chordata; class Actinopteri; order Gadiformes; family Gadidae; genus Micromesistius; species Micromesistius poutassou. The sequence continues at coordinate 15,211,929 of NC_140287.1, read as the reverse complement.
GGATGATGATGGTGATGGTGGTGGTGGTGGTGGTGATGATGATGGGGATGATGGTAGTCGTGGTGATGATAAGTAGATTGGTGGTGGTGATGATGATGATGATGATGGTGGATGAGGATGAGGATGTTGAGGGTCTCTCTCCCCGGTCCTCCTCCAGTGCTCGGTGTCCTGCGGTGCCGGGGACCAGACCCGGGAGGTGACCTGCGTGGGGTCCGGGGGGATGAGGCTGGAGGTCACGGCCTGCAGCGCGTTGCCCCGCCCCCTCGCCACCCAGGCCTGCCAGATGACTCCCTGCCCACGCCGCACGATTGGCTGGCACGTTGGAGACTGGGGACTGGTGGGTTTACCGCACACACGCACGCACACACACACGCACACACACACAGACCTGAAAACACACATACAGACCTGAAAACACACACACACAAATGCACGCACGCACACACACACACACACACACACACACACACACACACACACACACACACACACACACACACACACACACATCTGCATACATATACACAGACACACACACACCTACATACACACGTCTTTGTTTATACACATCCAACACATCCCATAATACCCAGGACCCAAGCCGCTCCTCCCTCGACCTGACCCGTGCTCTCCCTCTGTGACCCCGCTCACCCCTCTGTCCTCTCCCGGGTCCTCAGTGTTCCCAGAGCTGCGGCGGGGGTCTGAGGGACCGCCGGGTGATGTGCGCGGACGCCGAGAGGAACCTGTACCCCGTGGAGCGATGCTCCGCCCAGCCCCAACCCGCCAACGCCGAGAGCTGCAACAGCCAGGCCTGCCGCCGGCCACAGCGTGAGTCTGACCGCCTGCAGACCGCCTGGTTCTGCCCTGGAGAACCACGGCCAATCAGACCTGCCCCTGGTTCTGCCCTGGAGAACCACGGCCAATCAGACCTGCCCCTGGTTCTGCCCTGGAGAACCACGGCCAATCAGACCTGCCCTGGTTCTGCCCTGGAGAACCACGGCCAATCAGACCTGCCCTGGTTCTGCCCTGGAGAACCATGGCCTATCAGACCTGCCCCTGGTTCTGCCCTGGAGAACCATGGCCAATCAAACTGCCTGCAGACCGCCTGGTTCTGCTCTGGAGAACCACGGTCAAAGTGAAAGTGAAAGCAAAGTGAAACTAAACGGATGGTTTATTGTGGTTTTGCTGCGACTGCTTGAGGGTTTTTGGTCCGACCGAAGACTTAATTTTGAACGAAACTGAATGTGAAACTGAATGACTTGTTATGGGGTTTTCCATTTTCATGACACAACTTGGAAAGTTTGGAAGAAAAAATTCTCCCATACTTTTTGTTTCACATCATTCTGTACAATGAAATGCTCATGACAAGGCGAGAGTCAGTCACATATTCAGAACACACAGTTGGGATAATATATAAAGAAAAAGCTCTAAATATTGTGCAGATAATATGTGAATGACTTGGTGTTCTGTGTTCTGTGATCCTGTATCCTCAGTGGTTAACTTGGTATTCTGTGTTCTGTGATCCTGTATCCTCAGTGGTTCCCAGCATTCAGGACCCCACAGGACACGACAACACACGGACCGGATTCACCCCCTACGTCCCGGAGGAGCCCACCACAGGTTAGAATCCCTCTGGACTTCCCTCCCTCGATCTCAGCCCAGACCTTAACCTCACCCAACCCCAACCCCTACCTTAACCTAACCTAGTCTCAGGATAGTTTTAGTTTGTTTAGGCACCCCCTGATTCTAGAACCCTCCCATGGAACCCTCTGTTCCCAGGAGAACCGACGGCAGCAGCAATGCATTAGCGTCTCCCCCAGTGCACCAGTTTGGAAAAGTGTCCCCAGTCGTGACTGACATCCAAACCCTCGCCTCCCACCCTCCATCTCCCAGCCCCCACTAGTCCATGGCCCCTGTACCCCCCCCCCTCCCTGTGCTGCCCCCCCCCCCTCTCATTATGCAGAGCCTCTGGACATCACAGCTCTGCGTCAGCCTGATCTAAATATCTGCTGTTCACTCGAGTGTGCTAGCGAGTGCTCCCACTGATCTGGGCTGTGCTGCGTGGGCCTGTTCCCCACCTCACCCGCCTCATCCCCCCCCCCCCCCCCCCCGGTACAGTACAGGCGGTCCCACACACCCGGGAATGCTATTGAAAAGGAATTCTTGGGTTTGTTCAGATGTTGATCA
>NC_140287.1:15094742-15199742 GCF_964030765.1 Micromesistius poutassou | reverse complement strand
TAAACTCTGTTCAGAATGTATTTGAAGACGCGTACATGTTAGGGTACATAATTTGCGATTGCCTCCCTTCTCACTGTCGCCCCCATCTGTTCAGTAGAGGCATATCACACTTTTTACGACGTTGGTATTTTAAAGAGGGCGCTGTATGTGTTATTCAGATGAAAACTAAGTTTATTTTGTGTGATTTGTGTGATTTGTTCCTTTAATTCCATTTGAAAATACTCTGCTATCTGCTGCACTGTACGATTTTATTTTAATTATTATATGTTATGACTATAATGAGACTTCACTAAATTATGTTTTGGTAGTCTAATTGAATGGCCATGCACTGCCACTGTCTTTCTTGAGATCTTTCTTTTATATTTTGACTTCATGTTTCTGTTGTTAATTTTGTAATATTTTTATAATAAGAATCGTATTTTGATAACACCTGTGGTGAGTTTATTTCAGTAATCTGGTGCACAGCAGACATTTACCACAGGGGTCAGTGTGACACCTAAACTGTGTGTGTGTGTGTGTGTGTGTGTGTGTGTGTGTGTGTGTGTGTGTGTGTGTGTGTGTGTGTGTGTGTGTGTGTGTGTGTGTGTGTGTGTGTGTGTGTGTGTGTGTGAGTATGTGTGTGAGTATGTGTGTGTGTGTGTGTGTGTGTGTGCGTGTGTGTGTGTGCGCGCGCCTATTTTATACCTCCTAGAGCATTCCTGTGTGTGTTTAGTTTGAACGCTCACATTAGCTAAAGCTTTGACAACGGTGAATGAAAGCACTAAACCGTATGCTTTATAGAAGGTTACGTTCCCAGACACCTGTCGTTGACTTCCGTCATGTAGCAGTTGCACAACAGGTTTTTACATTCAGGTCTTCACCTCAGAAGCTCTTTTGCAAAATGAAAAATGACTGCACCGGATACAGCGGCAAGCAGCTGCCTCCTAACACCAGCCAGAACCCCACCGCACCGCACGCTCACACGCACGCCCCCGTCACCCCCGGCAACGGTCACCACGCCGGTGGAACGTTCTCCGCCGGCGTTTTGCACGAGCAGGCGGCAGGTGTCTGGGTCGTGGTGGGGAGGCAGGAAGCTGCCGATCTTTGACATTTCTCGCTTGTGAGGAGGATGTGGCACACCACATCCTGTATCACCTCCTCCTCCTCCGTCCTCTCCTCTACTGCTGGCTGTCTCGCTCTGGAGACAAGAGTGTTTGTGGTGCTCTGATGTGTTTTGTTGATCATTTTCTATGATTCTATGATTTTGTACGTTGTGGTACGTAGTAAAGCATCTGGTGGACCAACTCTTGAGATAATGAAGATGTGTTTATAATATTTAACTGGTTGGAGTGTTTTGGGTTTTGATTTGGGTGATTTAGTAGGGCTACATCAGCCTGTCAAACATTACATATGTGACAGTACATAAATAGTCCTTCTTTGAATCTTACACAATCCTAAATCTCTTAAATGTCTTCACATGCTTTAAAATGATGACCTACATCAAGTATAATTTACTACTTTCTTCTATAAATGTCTAACACTAGTAGAATATATAAATCTACCTGAGTAACTGAGCCAGTGTGTTATTTATCATTGAAGACCGTTTTCAACACTTTTCATTCAGTCCTTCTAGTTGCAGAAATCGCTGGTGCTAGGCTAGCGCAACTCGAGGGGAACTGCTAGCCTGCCAATAAAAACAGTTTTACCCACTCCAAAGTACACCCGATGCAACCAATTCACTACAGCAGAAGGTAAACAGAGAAGCGCACTCCAGGTAATATCAGTCCGCCGCTGCCGTAGCTTGCTTCCAACTACAGGGATTATAAACTAAATGCAATGCGATGCAAGGCTAAGTTTATTTCTAACACTATTCTATCAACACAGACATTTACATCGATAGTCAGGCATTATAATTGGTTTGCCTTGGGAGTGGGTAAAACTGTTTTTATTGGCAGGCTAGCAGTTCCCCTCGACTTGCACTAGCCTAGCACCAGCGATTTCTGCAACTAGAAGGACTGAATGAAAAGTGTTGAAAACGGTCTCCAATGATAAATAACACACTGGCTCACTTGGAAATGAGACCCGATGTCCAAAATCCTGAACTACCCCTTTAACTTAGCTAATTCTCTCAACAACTGTTTTTACAAACTAGCGAGAATAAAACCATAAAACCAAGCCATTTCAACACAAATCCACTTTATTACAGAAAGGAATATTGGGATTTATAAAAACAAACACAAATCATACAAAAACATACATTCTAATGAGACAATAGCATCATGGTTTTAAGCACAAGTAATTATTATTATAATTCCTTCTGATAATTATTTTAGTGTCCCAATCAATTCATCAGCGATCTTTAAACTGATGAGAGACTGAGACGAAGCGGGCTGATGTCTGGATGTAGAACGCAGCGTGGCTCTCCGGGGTACAACCGAATGTGTTCATGTACTCGCACGGCACGTTTCACATGAACATCACCGTGGCAACAACGGAGAAAATGGTCAGCTGGAACCGTCAGCGCTCACGGGGACCGCTGTCTCACTTTTTAGCCTGGGGGACGAGACGAGACGGGACAAGACACAAGTTGAGACACGGACGTCCTGACCCCCCCCCCTTCAGCCTTCACATGAGTTCAAGGTTCACGTGTGTTTTCATGGGCACATTGAACTGCTTGAATATTGTGCCAGCTCAACAGTGCAAACGAGCACAAATCTGACACAAAATTAAACATAATTTACAAGAAAAATGTAAATTAAAAGTGTGTCCATGCATGCCATGTGCTACATATATGTGTATTGCTATCTAAAGTATAAATGTAAAGTGGCAAATGGGAACTCACAGTGTAACCAACGTGTGATGGTTTAAAGTAGCGTTGCTAACCACAGACTTACATACAAACTATTTGGACAAACCAGGTTTTCCTAGTCAACATAGTCTAGCCTTTATGAGACATGTGTCACAGCATTACCATGCTGTGACAAACCCAAAACACTTATCTTCGTAACCACACATTGCTACATGTTAGCTTAGCGACGCACGTAAAACGTACCGTAGCGTGTGAGCCCACGAGGCCGAGTTTCCAAGCCAGTATCGTGACAAAGAGTCCGTAGACAATGTTCTTGACGATGAATATGATGTAGGACAGTTTGGCCGTCTGGGTGATCTTAACAAATTTATCTGTGGGGAAAACCAAACAGAACTTCAAAATAATAGTGTGTTGGGTTTAGGGTCAGGAAGTGTTCTGTTGTGACACAGTTGGGACGAAGTGAAAACTAACATAAAAGTGGAAAGTAAATATTAAATATATCGGAGTAACATAGAATATAATTTTTTTAAATATATATATCCACTTGTATATACACAGGATGTTCACAAATAATAAGTCATATAAGATATGTAGTATATTTTCAGTCTGGGTGACCGTATACAACAGGAGCCTCTACAGGTAAAGTTAGCGCCTGTACGTGGGTCCTATCTGTTAGTCAGTGCTCTGTGGTGTTTAATGGGAGTCAGAACCAGTACCTCTTGTCAGGCCCTCGTCCAACTGACCTGAGGAAAGATGGAGTGGAACACAAATTATTACCTGGTTTCCTGCCAGTCAAATCAAAGTTTGTTCGTCATCGATCACCAGGGTCTGCAGTCACCTGCCAGTCAGCTGTCAGTCCACTGTCACCCTCCTTAACAAAGGGTTATTTATAATAACTATAATAAATGTTTTTTTTTTATTTACTGTTCAGTCATTAAGCAGACCCTTTTATCCAAAGTGACCTACAGTGAATTCAGATGTGATTTTTTTTATCAATCAATAACTGCCATCAGCCAATTTGGAGTCCAATTAGTCGACACTGATTCTATACAAACTAAAATTGTATATATACAATTAGTATTTATAAAACGGGTGGCTTAAATCAAGCGATCTGATTGGTTCCCAACTGTTGTATATTGAGCGTATACACACAGCTATGACGCCCGTTCAGTTTACGGAGTTCAGTATCACTCCGCGCCTAACTTGAACTGTTGTTTATTTATATATAAAAGCAATAGCATAGTTCACTGAAGCCTAAAAATATGTTGATTGCTGGAGAGGGTGGAAATGTTGTACAGCAATAGGCACATGAGTGAACTGCTCGATAGTAGGCTAAATTGCCGGCGAACCAAGCTACCGTCTCTAGCCTTCTCTCTGAACGACGCTACAGTGTGTTGCACAGCAACCGCCGTACACTTTGCCGGCAGCCAGGAGGGACTACTTTTTTGTATTCGTTAAAAAAAATGCTTTTCCGACTTTCTAGCTTTTTCAAAATTGAGGGTGTCCATGACTTTCATTTTGCCATACTTACGTAACCGTTTTATAAAAGCAATAGATCACTTCAGTCAGTGGTATACGGTCATTATACCACAGTTAAGGGGGTCGCCGTCCCTCCGCTGCGCGTCGGGATGGACAACGCCCCTTAACTGTGGTATAATGACCGTATACCACAGCCTGTCGTGATCTATTGCTTAAATATACAACAACCATAATGGTACGGGAATCCTCAGGGTCATTCATGTTCAGGGGTGTTCCTGTACCTGGGACCCCATAAACCAGCTCTGGTGTTACGGGACTCCTGAGGTGCATTCATGTTCAGGGGTACTACTGGGACCCCATAAACCCGGTCTGGTGTTATGGACTGTTAAAGGGTCATTCATGTTCAGGGGTGCCCCTTGGACCTGGGACCCCATAAACTAGGTCTGGTGTTATGGACTCCTAAAGGGTCATTCTGGGTGCTGTACTGTACCTTTACTGCTCCCATTAACCTCAGCCAAGGTGTAGGTGGTGTCGACCCCGTTGTAGAAGCTGACGTTGCAGTTGAAGACGGTGCCGTCACTGTACCACACCTTGGCCTCCACCCGGAGCCGGCTGGTGATCTGGTACTTGTCGGCCACGCGCAGGGCGGTGTGGTCGGTGGCCACGCCCTCAATGACCTGCAGGCCGTCCACAGACCAGGACACGCTGACGTGGTCCGGGTAGAAGCCTGACGCCACGCACACCAGGGTCTTCCTCAGCAGCTTCTTCTCCCGGTCCCTGCACTCCTGCTCAGAGGGCTTCAGGACCACCACCTTGGGCGGGGAGATGGTACACTTCGGTTCTGTGGGGACAGAGGGATGCCGTCACACCGTCTGACACGCGGGCGGTCTAGGCTCCGCGTTTCATCTGACCGACTTTACTCCCGTACTAGTTATGATTGTGCACATGACAGATACACCCTGGTGGGGTCTGCATGTGTGACCAGCTCTTGCCTATAACGTGGTACGTTTGTGTACATTAGGTAGATTAAGGAGCCTAATTGTGGCCGGGGACCCAAGTCAGAGCGAGGCCGCTGGGCGTGTGAATACTAACATTTACATTTACATTAAGGACATCTAGCAGACGCTTTTATCCAAAGCGACTTACAATAAGTACATTTGTCAGAAGAAAGAGAAACAATATATTGCTGTAGGTACAGTAAGGATGTTCATAGAAACAAGTACCAACCACTACCAATTGTTAGGTTACACTTTCAATCCCATTGTAATCTGTTCCAATTTTATTAGTTAATTTACTAATTCTATTACATTTATTTCATATAGCTTTTTCATTAGAACCTTTTTTTTGCAATATTGCCACATTTCCTTAATTTTGGCCAACTCTTTTTTATTAAATTACTATTAGCCTAATCAAGTGAGCCAGTGTTTGCTTTTGCTGCTTGTAAAAAAAGACAATTAGCTATATTACCTTTAATATATTATTAATTTCTAATTTAAATTTATTTAATTTTTTAATTAAATTAAATTCTGCAGTATTATTGCTTTTCCCTCCATTATCAATGTTATTGACATTACCACTGTCAATGCATATTAACCAACACAATGCTGTCTTTACAAACAAGTTATTTCTTACCTAGCACCGTGAGTCTGTGCCTTTTCCAAAGACAGCAGGCTCGGAGTTCAGTTACAGAACAACCAGGCCATGCCCATGCGAATCAAACTACCACTTAAATGGTTGTGTAGCCTACAGTATAAACAGTGTACAGTTTATTAAACCATTTATACGACTTACAGATTTATTTAACCAAAATGGTCAAATTAAGATCGGTGGACGTAGCCTATTTCTTTTTATATATAGGCCTATATATTATATATATACACACATGATATTCAAAATGCACCATTACAGAATTACTACACATTTTACTACTTTACTATCGAAATCGCATTAGGCCTACATACGATAATTTTACGCGTTCAAGCTTACCTAAAACGGTGAGTTTTGTCCCCTTTCCGAAGTATGCCTCGTTCTGGGAGCACGGCCGCTCACGGAGCGGTTAAAACTGACTCCAAGTCGGTGTACTCTGGGCACCGGGCCAATATACCGCCGCAGACCTGCTATTAAAGTCTAGGAGCTGGGATCAAGATATTCCTTTTATGAACCCTTATCCTAACTCACCGTTTTCGAACATTCCTTTCAAATAAACATGATTAGGCCTAATCTTTTTTAATACTCGATTCAATCTTTTTTGAATTGTAGCCTGCCGATGAACGCTATGATTCCTACGAGATTAAAAGCTTTGGAGGTCACATTTCTTACCTAAAACGGTTAATTTCGTTCCAGCTCCAAAGTAGGCTTCCGAGTATGAGCACAGAGGATTTCCACCGTAACATAACCCTGTCTCCACATCACCTCCACCTCGACCAGGGAGAATCATCTCCTTTAGTAGCCTGTCATTCTGATCGCTATGCGTTCAGGTGAACACTTAACACACGAACGTCTAGTCTCTACCCTCCGCATGTATTAATTGAATGCATTGGTTATTTAATTTAATATAAACTGGTCTTTCTTTTTTTGTAAACTTGGGAGCTTGCCTTTGGTTTGATACACTATCCGAGTGAAAATGTTGGGGTGACCGTTGCTAACTGCTAATTTGCATGTTTCAGGTTCATCAATCTATTACAATCAGTAGAAGTAAAAAAACAACAACATTAGACGACTCACCTATAACCGTTAACCTGGTTCCTCCACCAAAGTGTGCCTCGTTAGAACCACTGGCACAGTGTAGTAGAACAGCCAATAAACCCAAGACCCAGCCCTCCTCACTGTTTTAATGACTTTAACCCCTTCTCCTGGGATACCTGCTCTAACGCAATCCACCCCCTCTTCTTTATACAGACAGGCCTACTAACACATTATGTCCACTGATTAGTTAACCAGACTCACACAAGGTAAATGTTTCATTCACAAGTCAAGTGCATTCACTGCATAACGAAAAAGTGAAATAACGTTAGGACTTACCCAGAACAGTGAGTTTAGTTCCCTGGCCGAAATAGGCCTCATAATTGGCACAGTGCACCAGCTTAATGGCAATAAGTAGGCCTACCGTACGAGGCAGGACAACTACTGGAGCTCTTTGACTGCTCCACTTAAAAATTAACCTATCTTATCTTTAGTTCTAGGCTTACGTCTATTCTTAAGCATTCTCTTACCCAAAACGGTCAGCTTGGTTCCTTTTCCGAAGTATGCCTCTCTTGTATTAACACGGTGCAGAAATGGCTGGTATAATCTGCTCACTCATCTCCAAACCTACTCACACAATATCGAATACCGCTATACGGTTTTCATGCCGAGGCTGTAGAAAGGGTCCGTCTTAGCCTACATTTCATATTTAGAGAACGGAATATTTACCTAAGACGGTCAGCTTGGTTCCTTTGCCGAAGTAGGCTGGGTCATTGTTGGTCACAGTGTTTTCAATTCTTCCCAAAACCCAGATCTCCCAGATCGGTCTATATTAGGCTATATAACGATTATTTGCGGTCGAACACTTGTTGTCAGCTGATCATATGATGTATTTTGAGCGTGGACTTACCCAGGACCGTGAGTTTAGTCCCTTTTCCAAAATAGGCCTCGTTGCCAGTGTCACATTGGTATGCTCTTGTACCAAAAAGTCCTTAAACCTTCCGAATTCATCCCCACGGAAGACCCCACATCCCGAGATGTATTTCGTGTGTGGACGAAACACGCATCAGTGCTGCGGAGATTGATCAACTCCGGCGAATTTCGCACACAAATGGAATCGATTGGCATCAGAAGAACACGGAAGAAAATCTATTTTAACGTCTTAAATGTTCCTCATGGTTTGTATTCAGAAGCTCCCGGGATGCCATGGCGTCGACTTTACATCCATTGTTTTTTATTTTCCTTGAGATGGTGCGGGGTCGTGCAGGGGCACAGTGCGTGTGAACGGCGGAGGGTTTTTGTACGGCGCCTCTATGGGGATGTATCACCGTGGCTCCCTGTCCCCACGGTGAAACATCATCATACAAAAACATCAGCGCTCCCCGCGCACGCCCCCGCGCGACCTCCCTTATCTCCCCGCGCATCAGCAGCAGCAGCAGCAGCACGTGGTGCGGGTTGTCTTAGCTCGTGCAGAAACAGCGCGAGCGGCTGTACCCCGCACGTGCTGTTTCAGCACGAGCTAAGAAAAGCCGCCGGCGCCAGGATAAGGCGGCGCGAGGTGTTTTGTTGTGTTCGTGTTTGTAGTTTTACCTTTGTTGTGGATGATGACACGATGGATGAGGACACTTTCGATTACTCCTCTCTCCACCTGCCGCCTTTTTATAGCAGACGTCGTCATGGTGACGTGGTCTGTCGTGTGTGTGTGTGTGTGTGTGTGTGTGTGTGTGTGTGTGTGTGTGTGTGTGTGTGTGTGTGTGTGTGTGTGTGTGTGTGTGTGTGTGTGGGTGGGGGGAGTGTAGTCACATCTTCGTCACCACGCGTGAAGATGTGACTACCTTCTACTTCTACTCTTTAAAGGTGTGTTTATAAGAGCAAAGCATCTTTACTGGGAAAGCCGCTATTTGGCTTGGAGGACCCATCTAGAACACGTACACACACGTGCACACACGCACGCAATTTAGCGTTAAGTTTATATATATATATATATATATATATATATATATATATATATATATATATATATATATACAACTTTCCCCTATAGTTGTCTACTAAAGAATGATGACTTCAGTTGTGCTTTAATTTTGTATCTTTAATGTCTTTAAAGAGTAATTTAATTTAGGTTTTCTAACAGGCCTAGTGGTGTTGGAGCGATTTGAGTCAGCTTAATCCTCATGGTGCGCCTTGTGACCTGCTTGGGTTAAACAACCTTCCCATGGGATTGGTTCTGCTGTGATAAAACGCCACAGGCACCATATCCTCAAGGCCTGTTCTTTCTTTTGTGATTGTAGGCCTGTATGCTCTAAGTCCGTCTTTGTGACAGGAACAGCCAAGTCACCGATGATGATGATGATGATGTCCTCACTTGTTGCCTATAGAGACAAGAGCTAATGTTCCCATCGCAACCACAACTGCACTGTTATGAGAACGCTTGCATAGCTTGCATATTCACCAATCACAAACCAACCGCCGGCCTGACAGTTGGCTATCTCGACTTCTATCAAAACCACGGGGTCTCCCGGCGCCCAGACATCTGCGATACCTGCTCCTCCGTAGCGCTGTGAACGTAGCTCAGCGACGGTATGTGTACGCCTGCTGCACCCAGGCGTGTCGCGGTGCTAGGCTGCGCAGTAGTACGTCCCGCTGTCGTTCACCTGCATCTCGCTCATTTCCAGCGAGAAGCGGTTCTGGTTTGTGTCCAGAGTGGCCTGGAAGCGACCCGCACTGGGTTCGTGTTCTTTGATGATGAACTCGATGGGTTCCCCGTGACGGCGCTGTCGGTACCAGAGCATCGTGTAGCTCGACATGTCGGACGCCAGGCTACATGTGAGCGTGGCGGCACCGCCCCGGTGTAGGGTCAGATCCCCGGGTTGAACGGGCACCGGGACGGCGGCCAGACCTGCAGTGGTCAGGAGTGGGCTCTCTCGTTAGTTATTCATCCTCACACACACACACACACACACACACACACACACACACACACACACACACACACACACACACACACACAAGGATGGTAAATAGTACAAGCCTGTGTCTCCTATATACTGTTAAGGGTGAGTAAGAAAGTATGTATTCCGCATTATGGTGTCCATCCAGCGCTGTCATTCATTGACAATACTCACCTACAAAGAATAAACTGAACAGGTGAAGAGCTGTGACTAGCATGCTGCTGATAGGGCTGACGGCAGCAGAGTGAGGCCACACCTTTCGCTGTTCAACACATGTGGCACGACCGCCGCCACTGAGGCTGTAGGAAATACTCCTTCGACGAGGCAGGATGCCCAGACCAGGGGTTCTCACGCTGTTCACCTCACGTCCATAGCCCGTAGCCAGCTATGAGGTCACCGGACCTCGGTAGACGTAAAAATGAAATTTGAAACTAAATACAACTGTATACAAAATCAGCGGTTGAGAACTTTCGAAGACGCGGGTGTAGAGCGCCTTGGCGAGGGCGTCCTGCGTGTAAGCATTTAAATGCTTAGTTCAGTTGAGACTTGTCCCTTTGTGTCCGCCACGTGTGACATTTGTTGGTGCTTCTGCGAGCCGAGCACAACCTCCCAAAGGCCAATGGCACCATGCTAAACCCCCCACAAAAACCAGACCAGGAGCAGAGACCCAGAGTCCTGAACCAGAAGCCAACATCAGGACAGAAGCCCAGGACCAGGACCATTATGACACAGGACCCAGAGGTGAACCCACCTCCCTTGGGAGCAGAAGTAAGGGCGCCTCCCTCTCTGAACAATACATACAGGGAGGGGACGTTGTTGTTGAATGAGGATGTTCATTTAAAGTCTGGAGAATACCAACAACTACAAAAGTCATCCTGTCCTCCAAGTTGTTTTCAGACCGACACACAGACCCTCCTTCAGAAAAAGTGTCTTTCATTGAGACTAAGGCCCTGTCCCAATTCTCCCTCTTCCCCTAGATTTTAGCCCTAACCCTAGATTTTGCGCATTCCTGCGAAGGGGAAGGGTGTCCCAATACTTAATGGAGCAAGGGGGATTGCTGTTTTTCCCTTAAAATCAACCCTTGAACGCTAGCCAGCTTGGTAGCTGACTTGCAGCTAAGGGCACTCAAAGCAAGTGTTCTTGTTAAGGGGAGAGACATGGGACTGGGCCAAAGACACACCCTCTTCTCCCTCATACTGTTCATCATCAAAGGGCAAAGAGCAGTTAGGCTGCGTTTTCATTTCTCAGGGTGTTTTGGGTGAGGGCGCTGTATCAAACCACATCACCGTGTACTGGCAGCGCAGTAATACACAGCCGAATCAGACTCCGCTGCCTCTGTAAGAACCAGCGCTCCTTGAATGACGCTTTTTCTTGTAATGTTGAACCGCTCTTGAAACCGATCCTCGTAGTTAGGAGGGGTCGACTCGTAACCAAACCCCATGAGAGTCAGGGACGGTCGTCTTTGCGTTGGTACCAGTACATTAATACATAACTGCTGTCATCGTGGCTGCAGTCAATCTGGATCTTTTTGGCACCTTTGCTGACTATTTTAGCGGATGATTGCTCAAAGATAACACTTTGAACTTCATCTGTGAATGAAAATTTTTAATTGTTAGTTATTTTACTAGCTAACAAAAATAGTAAAACGCTTTTTAAAAATGTCTTCACTTTAGGATTTTTCAAATTATTTGAGTTGAATTATTGTAAATTGAAAAAAGCCTTACAGACAAGTAGAATCCCAAGGCTGTATAAAAATGGACACATACTGCACAGTCCTCCAAGAGATCTTACAAGACAATATTCTTTGTTATTGTAGTTAAATTATTTTTCAGATATCGTTAATAATCCTCAGTGTCACTGATCATGCTATGCTATGTTTCACCAGGGTACGCTATGCACACACACAGAGACTTGAAAGAGAGTCGATCCTCCTAAACTTTGACCCTGCCTCTAGTCTCCTCCTCCCTCGACCACCAGCACATTGAGCACACACACAGCACACTGAAACCTGCCTTGCTCAAAGACACTTGTTCTGAACAGAATGTGTACATAGCAGACTCAATCAATCCAGGGACAGAAGTATATATTATTTATATGGATTTTATCCTTGTATTTCTTCTTAGTAGTCAAGGCAATACAGTATTCAAAGTCATATTTTAATATTTAAAGAGACAGAAGTGGCCGATGGAAAATCGATACAATGAACAAAACGGATAAGGAAATGTACAGTTGGGATTTGACATGAGGGACTAGCGTTAGCTGCTTGTGTTTGAGCCTTGATCAACGGGCAGATCGGTTTTGAGTGAGCGACTCACATCAAACCACATCACTGTGTACTGCCAGCACAGAAATACTCCCCAGAGTCTTTTGCCTTTGCCCCCAGACGTATTAACACTCCTTTCAGTTCACTCTCTCTCTTCATCTCAAATTGACCTTTGAAGTCATCTTCATAGTTGGGTTCACTGCCAAAGTAGACGTAGCCTATTAGACTCAAAGCGTTGCTCTGTGGCCTTCGCTGGTACCATAACATGACATTGAGACTGCTGTCGTCGTGTTGACATTTAATCTCCGCCCGGCCGTTTTCCTTAAGTATTATGGGATGGGATGGCTGAAATGTCACACAGTCTAACACACCTGTGAACAGAAAAGTAGAGATACAAAGGATGTTAATTTAAAGTCCAAGACAAAACCATAGACTGTAATGATTTAAAATTGGCATTAGTAAATAGCTTTTATTGAAGGCAGACTTATGAGAGAAATTTTACCCAGAAGTCGAAGCAAAGTCAGGAGAACGCCAACAACTGCAAAAGACATCCTGTCCTCCAAGTTGTTTTCAGACAGACACACAGACCCTCCTTCAGAACAAGTCTGTTCAATGAAGACACACCCTTGCCTCCCTAATACTGTTCATCATCGACTCGATAGACAGAGGGGCGCTTTTAGTGCGCACACGGTTCCAAACCACATCACTGTGCTCACCAGCGGCGCAGAAGTACACCGCCGTGTGCGCCACGTTCGCCTTCCGAACCACCAGGGATCCCTTCTGCCTGTCCTCCATTTTGATCTCAAATTGCTCTTCGATGCCGTCCTCATAGGTGGATGTAGTGGCTCCATAGTTATAACCCAGCAAGACCAAGGGACCCGACCCCCCCCTCTGCTGGTACCACAGCATCAGAGGCTGAGAGTTGTCGTCATGGCTACAGTTGAACACGACCTCGGCCTTCCCGTCCCACACTATCTTGGGACCGGACTCCTGAAACTCGATACTTTGGACCTCGACTGTGGATGGAATGAGGGGGAAGTAGAGCATAAGTTAGAGAAGTTACATTTACATTACATTGAGTCGTTTTAGCCCACGCTTTCATCTAAAAAGCCTTTTAAATGAGGCTGTGAACAATGAAACGTGAACCCTTGAGAGAGTGTAGATAGCTGAAGGAATAATAAAAACAAGGATTACAAAAAAAAAGATGCGGCACGTGTACATTGTATATTGTACAACTAAGGCCTAGTACTGCTACTGTTGATAGCTTGATTTTAAACTATGTATCTTCTGGTTATAAAAATATGAAACAGCAACTTACACAGACAGAGAATGAAGATAATTCCTATCTCATGCAGTACATGACTGACAATCATTTCTGACTGGAAGATGGAGGCTTGAGCCTGATCTGAGATATTAACAAAATATGGATGTTTTTCATCGGGTGGTGTTGGTGTAGTCTGTCTGGGGGGGGGGGGGGGGGGGGGGGGCAGTCGATTTTGATTCTCTGAATGATGTTTTGCCTCCACCTATCGGATAAAATTACCCAGCATCCAATATTACAGTAGACCTACACCAGCAGCTGCATTTCACATTAATTCCTATCTGATCAAATATCTACCCTGTTTGTAGTCATAGCAACAAGAACTGTTGGCTGGGCAGAATTCTTTCCTATTTACTTTTGTTCTTACCTTTTTCAATATTGTATATCCTGGTCTTTTAATGAATTGTTTGGGTTGCAGGCAGAGTTAATTTAATAACTTTGCTAGTCACAGATTAAATGTATTCTTTATTCATTATAGTTTATACCTCCTGAGAAAGCCAATTCAAATAGCATGTAGGCCTACTGGCCCACAGATAACAAGATTTAGATTAACAGAATTGTCATAAAATATTTATAAATGTATGTTATTTAGACTGACGGGTGGCCAGGTCAAAGTGAAATTGTGGTTCGGATTCACGTTGGTCTGAAATGCAGAAATGCATGCTAAAAGTAAAAGTAAAGAATTCCTGCGATTCGTGTCTGTAGACGTATTTGTATGGATGACGTCTCCCCCATCATCCAATCCCAGGCAACAGTATGCAGCAGAATCACCATATTTATTTATAGTCGTATTTTAAAGTATCGGGGCATCAGAAACGTCGTGGCGTTTCGTCGCTCTGACAATTTCAAATTTATTCGTTGATCTTGACGAAAGAACAATACGCTTGTTGTATTTCATAATTTAACCCTATTGGTGTTTTTGTACAAGGAAGCGGACACTTTGCACCATCGTGTCGTTGGGAGCAGCAGTAGTAGACACCGCTGTCCTCGACGCTCAGGTTTCCAATCATCAAATTACTCTGGCTTTTTGCATTTCCATTAAGGACAAATCTATTCTCAAACTCCGGCTCGGTGTTGATGATTTCCGCATAGAGGTAACCTATTAAAACCAATGGTTCACCAAACTTCCTCAGTTGATACCAGAATAGATAGAAGACTGCCTCGTCCTCATGGCTGCAGGTTAGGGTCACTGTCTCACCCGGCGACCCCACCACTGACCGTCTCTGGGATAGGTCAGTTGGAAAACCTTGCTGAAATAAGCCGGCTGGGAACGAGGTGGATAGATGTAGGTATTAGTCGAATGCACACGAGCCTTAAATTAAATGATATTCACAAAAATACACAACAGGTGCATAAGAAAAATGAACCAAAAAATAACGGTCTCTGCTATAGGCCTATGAAAAAAAAGAATATAAAATAAGGAGTCGATAAATGAAAAAGTCTTAAAAACTGTTTATAATCCACATTTGTGTCTCAATACTTATTTTTTTAAAACATATTTACCTGCCACTAGCAGTAAATATAAAAAGGGGAACATGTTCTCATCTTTCATCATACCGTCCGTATCATTTGAGAGCGTTGGAATAATGACGTGATCCACCTCACATGGAAATCGATAGTGTTTCTCATGCCCGCCCCAAATGGACAGATTCGACTGAAACCTGCAAGTTTCACTTCACCATATTATGCCACATTTGTATAGAAATTATATAGACGTAAACCAGGACTTTTTTAAAAATGATAATTTATTACAAAGAGGTAGGCCTAGTCAAATATTGGTGGTGGTTAGTAAGGTCCCCCCTTCACTGTAAAGCGCTTTGAGTGTCTAGAAAAGCGCTATATAAATTCAATAAATTAATTATTAGGCTAATTATTATTATTATTAAATATAGGCCCTACTGCATTTAGAAAAAATAAGGATATTTAAAGAAATGCAATTTGATGGAAGTATTTATTTAACGGTCTCATCGTGGTGGTTAGATGCAGGTGTGTGTGGTGTGTGTGTATGACAACTTTATCAGATGGCAACGTTTTTGTGACAGGCGCTATTCCTAAAAGACGCACCGTGCGTACTTGCTGCACAGAAGTATTGTGCGGTATCGGACGGATGGACCTGGGAGATCGTCAAATTGACGTCGGCCTTAGCGTCGCCCGTGATTCCAAACCGGGCGTTGAACCCCCTCTCCACCTGCGCGTCGTTGTGGTAAATCATCCCGACCATGACCATGTGACCTCCCGTCCCCTGGACCGTCCTGTGCTGGAACCAGTACACGTAGGGGTAGTCGGAGTCTCCATGGCGACAGTGGAGGCTGACATTCTCCAAATCTGGTGCGGTAAGGAGATGTCTCGGGGACTGGTTGATGACGAGGGACGAGAAGACAAACTCTGGACGTCATCGTCGAAGAAGAAGAAGAAGAAAAATAAGAACAGAATTTTTAAATAAGTCACAACTCAAGTGAAAGACCTAAAGGTGCTACCTTGTTCTTTTACCAGCAGCAGTAGCAGCAGAATAAAACTAATAAAAACAGCTGACATGTTGGAAGCAAAACAACAAACTGCAGACAAGACACCTCGGACTCACCTCTGATTCTGGAGGGAGGAGACTCTACTTCTTCTGTGTGAATGTGTTGCTGCTGCCCCCTGCTGTGGTGTTGTAGTTGCACATGCTAACTACTATCCCTTACCCTAACTCTCGTCTGACCCTAACTCTAGCCCTCATCCAAGGCCTGAGGACGCCAGCCCTAACCCGTAACTCTAGCACTAACTAATCCTACAATAGACCTAACCCTAATTTATCCTACTCTAGACCTAATCCTGTAAATGCCAGCCCTAATCCTAGTCAAAACTGTTTCCTTTTCTCCCATATCCTTTGAACGAAAACAAAAACCTTTATTAAAAATGACAACGCGTCATGGAGCATCTGTTTACGTTACCAATCCTACAGGTATATAGGGGATGCAGTCATGCACAGAGAGGAAGAATGTTTACTCACAATATTGTCACAAATCATAGCCATCTTTATTATAAAATAACACATTTTGTGCATCTTTATAATTCTTGTACCTAGAGGCAGCTCCCTCCAATTTATCCCTCCAAGCCCCGCACTGATGCTACACATCTTCAGTTGTTCTGAAGAAAGACACAGTGGCCACCTGGCATGGTTTTCTTGCGCTGATTGTGTTTGTGATGCTGCCTGCTCAGTGGTTTCACCCTGGCAAACTCACACAAAGTCAAGTTACTAAAAAAGAGAGAGCCTCCCGATGTCACCCATTGGCTGACAACAGGATCAAAGTTGCCTTGAATGAACTTGAATGGACCCATGCACGCCCATGTCGGGGTACGCAGTGTAACACCATCATGCAGTTTGCTCGCCTCGCCTCGCCCTCCTGCCCCTCTCCCCAGACTCAACACGTCAGCAGGAAACAGGGGTTTTTCCCTCTCTTGTGTTAACTCTGGGGGTTTTTGTACCAGCGTACGTTGGTTCTTCATCACAGTGCATGCTGGCTGCACAGTAATACTCTCCCGTGTCCTCCGGGCTCCTCAGCTTCAGCAGCTCCAGTCTAGACCCCTTCTCTCCATCCCCGTCGACGGCGAAGTGGCCTATAAAGGAAGCCTCGACGGTCGGCTTCTTGTACGAGACATATGCGATGAGCTCCAGCCGGTTGCTTCCTTGCGAGCGCTGGTACCAGAGGATGGTGTCATAGCTTTCGATTTGATGAGTGCAGGACAGATTTACTCCGCTGCTGTTCTGCTCTTCCAGCATGGCTGCTGGGGTCTGGACCACCTGGTGCTGTGGAGACGCTGCTATACGAGAAGATCCATGCAGTTACACCTCACACTCACACACATCCTTGTGTAAGCAATAGTAAAATCGTCAAGACTAAATCCATCATTCGATTTCCGCCCCCCACCCCTCCCAGAAACACCTCACATATCAAGGGGTATTGCTTTGGCAAGGAATTCCCATAAGTGAGAGGAATAAACAATATCATTAATCCAGATGAGGTTCATGGTAATTATGTTGAGTAGCAGAGTTCTCATGCTGTCCGTCTGTCCTGTACTTAGGGTTACAATGTCCTTCTGTCTGTGCTGGGCTCACTAGTGCTGCAGGTTCACTAACAGGAAATAGAAATGCTAACAGAGGTTGGCTTTACACAGGTTGCAGGGCTCCAACCTCAATGTCTGCAGTCTACCTGTAGGCTTCCTTGAATGATGTTTTGATTATTGATTATGATTATTAAAGGGAAAAGCAGAGAAATTTGTAAATAAGCATTTGCCTGTCATTCCCAGATTCCGACGGGTCGTTTAATTCATTCCAACAAAAATCTGAAAACTGAGAAAAAAAAAAAGGCAAAGGTATAAGACTGTGTACATTATTTTGTGAACGAGTGAAGGAGCTTCAAATCCCATAAACAATTGCGATCTTTTCCGACGGCTACCTACGACGGTTTAGTGCGTTTCTTGCATATTATACATTTCAGGACTGTGGTAGACCAATGGTGCTTTTAAATTACATCGCGAATAAAACATGTAAAAAAAAAAAAAAAAAAACTTTAACTTCGGATGGTTACGACATAATACTTACCTGCAATGCAGAATATTAATGGGTTTCACTTCCAGAACCAGATAGACCCCCGCTTAGCGAGGGCACGCCGCACGTCCCAGACTAGACTTGAGACCAATTACCAACTGTCTCAAAATGTATATTTATAAGCAAGCATATTTTTTCAATCTATTTTGAAAAACGGGGACAGCTCCGACCAGAAGCGTCTGGTCACTACAGACGGACTACCTGTCATGTGCCGCTGCCCGCTGACAGGTAGTCCGGCTCCGCTTGAACTACCTCGTCAGCAAGGGCTGAAGATATTAAATCACAATCTTGTTGTGTTGTAACTAGCACTCGTTTTGTACAAGCGTCTTTTCGGAACCCATTGGAAATGTTTGGAAAGTAATTCAAAGTGTATTCCCTTCACATCAACAGGTGCTAGGCTACTTCCGGCTAACGGGAAGCAAATGCTAACATTACAAGTTCCCCTCCTGGACGCACAATGAATGACTCGTCTGAATCTGGGTAACACAGGCAAGGCAACCGCCAATTTTTCTGAGTTCTCGGTTCATCCTTTGAAATGATAAATATGTTGTGTTCCGGGTAAATTAGCATTGGGTGTCATGCCTAACCCGATCCAGTATTCATAGCATGTTATAGCAGGACTTTTGGCGGGAGATGACAAAGAACCTCGGCCAGAAACTGAACAACACAATGGTCAGAAATGAATTACACTGTTTTGGGGGATTTGAATAAGTGTAGGTCTACAACGTGTTGACTAGAAACCTTTACAGCATTTGTGTTCGCTGTCCATAGTAACCACAACGCGTTTACAGATTGTACCAGGTGTAGCTAGTCTAAGGTGACCAGATTTCTGAGACAAAATCCGGGGACATTTTCGGTTCAGAGGCGTAAAAACCTCCAAAACATGTAGTGTTTTTGTCTTTGAAAAACTAAAACGGGGACACTGCCCTTACCATTCATAAAGCAGTTTCTCTCGCCCTATTTCTCCTACATTGCAAAGGAATTGATAAACAATCAGTTATTTTTCTCTGATCAAAGTAGCTGAGATCAAGAACATCCAGAAAATCAGCTAAAATAAACAGGGGTCAGCGAGACACTTCACCCAAACTAAGGCCTCCTCCTTACACCATATGATTTTCACTAGATTTGGGGAAGACTTTTAAATGGAAAATGCCACAGTTCATGTTGAATGACAACTTGAGGGTATATGGTTAAGAAAATATATGGTTTTAAGTTGGTTGAATCAGTTTTCCCTTAATCTGAGTGAAAAATAGCTACAACCTGGCATGATATATCTCCTCTTGTTGTACAATATTAATGTCTAATTGTGAATGGTCCCTAACTTGAAATAATTAAATTAAAAATCAAAAATTACAAATGAAGGCCAAAATACCTTACGCCTGATTTACCTAACCCAATGTATTGTATGCGTGGGCAGCACATTAATGAGGAGGGTGGGACATGTCTCATGCCATACACCGATTTAGACCTCTGAAGAATAAATCCCGCCTCCGAGGCTCCCAGTTCCCTCGGTCAAATGTCCATGGGAAATAGCATGGTTTTTTTTGAATGATCGTACATAGCAAACTCTGTAAGTGGCGAAGAAGTAAAAGCTGCGTCACGTTTTGAACTACACACATTTTCCATCTAGTTTCGACTGGCTTTTTGGATTGTCTGTGCCGTTAAAATAGCATTTATAATCGTTTACTAGTTTAACGATTATCGATGCATGTTTGTTCGTGCTTGTTTGTGTTATTAAATTAGCAGCAGTCTACATTTCCAGTATGAATTTTTCCCTTCTAATTCATTATTCTGTTTTCTAATGTGTTGCAGTGACTGGATGCCTGGACTCCTTAACCGGCCAGCTGA
The DNA here is from genome assembly GCF_964030765.1 of Micromesistius poutassou. Taxonomy (NCBI): domain Eukaryota; kingdom Metazoa; phylum Chordata; class Actinopteri; order Gadiformes; family Gadidae; genus Micromesistius; species Micromesistius poutassou. The sequence continues at coordinate 15,179,819 of NC_140287.1, read as the reverse complement.
TCCTCCTTCTTGAACATCGCTGGAAGGAGAGATCCCCCAATCTGCGTTCCTTCTCAAGATTTCTTCCTTGCTAATTAAGGTAATTCTGGCCCTCTAGGGGGCTAGGGTCAGATGGGTGTCCTAAATATATGGCCTGTTAAGCCGTTTGAGACTGTACCAGTGATTAAGGGCTACACAAATAAAATTGAATTGAACATATAGTCTAACGCTACGGTGTGGGTAGATGGTGAGGCTCCGCCTGAGCAGTGATTTATTTAATACCCGCGTACAAGGGTTAGGCTTCCCGGACATATAGTATATTGCTGCAGTGTGTGGCACATTTCTTATACAACATCGCTCATTATAACACTCATAACAGTTACACAACGACACAACTACCTGCGGGCGACTCACGTGGTCCCTGCGGGAACCATGTTGGCTACCCCTAATGTTGGCTACCCCTAAACTCTATCAAAGGCAGAGTAGCAATACAGGCAGCAATATTGTTTCTGCTGTAGTTTGGTCTCAAAGATCTTGAATCTAGTTATATGTCATATCATGTTGTTTATATTACACAGATAACATAACTAGTGGGTTTGGTTCCAGACTGAAGAATTTGCCATAGTGAACTGAAGGTTGTGTTTTTGGCACTAAATGAAAGCGGAGATCCGGCTGATGCTAAAGCAGTTACTGCAGGTGCGGGGAGGTTAATCAGATGAATTATTAGACGAGGAGTTATTGTACGGTGAACCCCTAATACGCTGCATTGTGGAAACTAGCAGCACAGAAATACACAGCACTGCTCTCCACACTGATGTTCTGTATCATTAACTTTGCGGTTTGGTGTTGTTCAGCATTCCCACTCATTTCAACCATTCCTTTCTCCTCATATGGATCATTCCCGACTATGTACCCTAGAAACTCGAGCTGTTTATCGTTGCGATGTTGCTTGTACCAGAGGATTCTGTTGTAGTCCTGAATGCTGTGAGAGCAGCTCAGCGTGACCACTTTTCCTGACTTGATGGCCACAGCCATCTCGGGTGGAGTTTGGTGAACCTGGTTGCTAAGAGATGAACCTATGGAGAAAATAAGAACCAAAGAAGCAAAATTGAAACATGGCGACTGGAACCAGTTAGTAGTATTCAGATGTGGAAGGCCTTAGTCGTGGAAAACAATTTAAAAATGTAACGTCGTAGAATGTCCAACAATGAAGCCAAATAAGATGCCATTCAAGGAAAGTACCTGAGACAACCGTAAATGTAATTATTAGAGCGAGGAATGTGATTGTCATCATATTTGTCTCGTGATCAGTCGATTCCAGCTTGTGACATCCTATACTGTCAACACAACCCTATTGAGTACATTTCCTATGTGCGATAACCTTTCAACTTGCATCATTTTGATGGCAGTGGCTCCTATTTCTATCGCGCAATCATACCAGAACCCCCATGTGGGAGGAACCATTTTGTGCAAATGTTTAGAAGAGATTAAGTGATGCCATCAAAATGTCTTACTATACAGCACCGATGGTGGTGACAATTTTTGTGTGACTCAAACACAAAACAACTAAAGAACACCCCCTAGTGCTTGGTATGTTTTTATTATCCTTTCTTATTGTGTTTTGTGAGCTGGATGATTGGTTTGCAGCTGAGGACAAATCATGGGTTGGAAGAGTTTTGATGAGCAGACACTGCATTGGTAAGAAATACAGCACATGATTGGTCGAAACAATCATGAAACAAAAATCTACCTCCAACGCAGGTGGCCGGGGGAACACTTGATAGGAGGTCTTCATTCCAAACCAGCGCGGATAAGAACCTCACAACTTTCGGTTTTTGTAATGAGTGGCGGTGGGTGTGTGTGGACGTGGTAATCTAGCAGCACAGTAATACACGCCACTGCTCTCAGGGTCTTTCAGATTAACCTGAAGAGAGCCGTTCTTGGCTGTCTCCCCGCTGAGACCCCCAGAAATTGAGAAGTCCTTTTCAAAAGCACTTTCTACGTTTGAGGTTTTGTAATTCACGTGTCCGATCAGACTGAGGTCTCTCTGTCCAGCAGACTGCTGGTACCACAGCATCACTCTGTAGTCTGTTTCCCCGTGCCTACAGACCAACTTCACTTGGGCCCCAGGTTTCCTGATGAGTTCTGAGGGTGTCTGATGGACTTCAATACCCAGAGACACCCCTGGGGAAAGACAAGAAGAGAAAAGCATTGTGAACCGCTCTTCACTAACATACTCTAACATGAAATATTGTACAGAGTTTATACCCATAATGCAAAATGACATTAAATATCTTATTATATATTTTCATCAATCTGATAATTATTAGATGATAATGGTTAACAATATTTCATAATGGATTATTCAACCGATTCTAGCTATTACCTGTGAAGTAAAGTATACACAGGAGTCTCATTTCAACTGATTCTGGCCTTAGCGGTCCAGTCGACGCTAAAGTATTGCAAACAATTTTGTATGAAGCCAATAGCTGTGTGAGTTGAAGCAGGAAGTGATGTCACCAGACGCTGATAGGCTGGTATACCCATGTGTCGGTAGAGATACGGGAGGGAATTGGCACATTGCTCTCCTGGGTCACAAACTTATTGAGACTTATTGGTTCATTGGTTAGTGGATATGTATGATATGAATTCTCAATTACAAAGGGACATTTCATCTATAGTTTACTGTAAAATTACACTGGGGGAAATAGTTCTTAAACATCTACTCCAACTAGAGGAAAGACATACAAGGCAACACACGCACCCCATAGGTCTAGGATAAATACTTTTCTGCAGTATTTTGGTCAGTAAGATCTTCCCTTGAATAATAATGTAATATTATGTCGTTTGTATCACAAAGATAAGATAACCATGTGGGTTTAGTCACTTGGCTCCAGACTGAAGTATTTCCCATAGTGAACAAAAAGTTGTTGTTTTGGCACTGAAGGGAAGATCCGGCTGATGTTAAAGCAGTATCTGCAGGTGCAGGGAGGTTAATCAGATTATTAGACGAGGAGTTATTGTACGGTGAACCCCAAATATGCTGCATTGTGGTAACTAGCAGCACAGAAATACACAGCGCTGCTCTCCAAGGTGATCTTCTGTATCGTTAACATTGCAGTTTGGCCTTGTTCAGCGCTCCCTTTCATTTCAACACCCTTTCCTTTTTCGGGACTTGCATCCGTCATGAATATGTACCCTAGTAATTCAAGCTGTTTTTTGTTGCGTTGTTGCTTGTACCAGAGGATTACGTTGTAGCCCTCAATGCTGTGAGAGCAGTTCAGTGTGACCATTGGTCCTGACTCGATGGCCACAGCCATCTCAGGTGGAGTTTGGTGAACCTCGCCAAGAGATGAACCTACGGAGAAAATAAGAGGCAATGAGGCAAAATTTTAACGTGGGGACTTGAACCAGTCAGTAGTATTGAGATGTGAAAGATTTGCTTTAGTCTATGCACAAATGTAACATCATAGAATGTCCAACAATGAAGCCAAATAAGATGCCATTTATGGAAAGTACCTGAGATGACCGCAAATGTAATGATTAGAGCGAGGAATGTGATTGTCAACATATTTGTCTCGTGATCAGTCAATGCTAGTTAGCTTGTGAATGTCATCCTATAAATGCAACCCTAATTTAGTACATTTCCTACATGCGATAACCTTTCAACTTGCATCGTTTTGATGGCAGTTGCTCCTATTTCCATCTCACAACCATGCCGGAACCCACATGTGGGAGGAGCCATTTTGTGCAAATGTTTAGAAGAGAGGAAGCGATGCCATCAAAATGTCTAACCGTACAGCACTGATGTTCACCTAGACTCTGCATAGCCATCCAGTCCCCCCCTCCCACTATTGTATGTTGTACGTCCTGGCACTTCATTTACGTACTTAGTGTACGCACTTAATGTATGTCGTATTTATTCATAGTACTTAATTGTGTAGCATCTGCATTAGCTAGCTATCACTACTGTAAACAGGGGATCGGTTAACCTAGCGATTGTTAGTACTTGCACTTGGTTCTATGAAAATCTTTACTGTACCGACAGTAGGGGTGTAACGATACACAAAAGTCACGATTCGGTATGTACCTCGGTTTTTAAGTCACGGTTCGGTATGTTTTTCGGTACAGCAGTTTTTATTACTTTATTTTTATTAAACAATTTGATTTTGATTTATTAAATTGTATCAAACAAAGACCTTACACAAATGAAAAGACATCAAATACAATTGAGGATAAAAACACAATAAAGTTCAGGACTTATTTACATTGTGGTCCTGGAAAACTTTGGTACGAATACGCGTATTGTTACACCCCTAACCGACAGCGATATATTGTTTCACTTCTTATGACAAATGTACTTATTGTAAGTCACTTTGGATAAAAGTGTCTGCTAAATGCCCTCATTTTAAATGTATGGTGGTGACATTTTTTGCAGAGAGACTGGAACCAGTTGGTAATGTAAAAATGTTATTGCTAACCCCACAAAGATCACTTTCAGTTTTGGTGAGGAAAATCACTAATGTAGAATGTACAACAATGAGACAAATCTGACTAAATCGTGGGAAAGTACCTGAGACAACCGTAAACAAGGAATGTGATGCCAACATATTTGCCTCGTTGTGATAAGTCAATGCTAGCTAGCTTGGGATTGTCGTCCTTTGAACACACCCATATTGAGTACATTTCCTGTGTGTGATAACCTGCCGACATACATTATTTGAATACAGTGTCCCCTATTTCCACCTCACAATCGTACCGGAATGACAATTGTGGGAGGAGACATTTTGTGTACATTTTGAGAAGAGAGAAGGTAATGCTATCAAAATGTCCAACTTTTCACCCCTGAGCTGTTCACATTTTTTTTAATTTATAGTAACTTAAACACAAGCAAATTAAAGAACACCCCCTAGTGCTGGGTATTTGTATTTGCTTTGTCTCATCGTGTTTTGTGAAATGTTTGATTGGTTAGCAGTAGAGGACCAATCATGAGGGGGGGTGTTGAGCAGACAGTGACCATTTCACTGTGAAGGAATACACCATTTGATTGGTCGAAAAACCCTCCTCCCCTCCCCAGGATCACTCAACAGGAAACACGGTTTCTACCCTCTCTTGTGTTAACTCTGGGGGTTTTTGTAGCAGCGTACGTTGGTTCTTCATCACAGTGCATGCTGGCTGCACAGTAATACTCTCCCGTGTCCTCCGGGCTCCTCAGCCTCAGCAGCTCCAGTCTGGACCACTTCCCTCCATCCCCGTCAACAGTGAAGTGGCCTATAAAGGAAGCCTCGATGGTCGGCTTCTCGTAATAGACTGACGCGATGAGCTCCAGCCGGTTGCTTCCTTGCGAGCGCTGGTACCAGAGGATGGTGTAATAGTTGGGGATTTGATGGGTGCAGGACAGGTTTACTCCGCTGCTGTTCTGCTCTTCCAGCACGGCTGCTGGGGTCTGGACCACCTGGTGCTGTGGAGACGCTGCTATACGAGAAGGTCCATGAAGTTATACCTCACACTGAAGAAGCTAGACTTCACAGACAACTTTGCCTAACCAACCCGTGTTTTAGTTTTAAAGAAGTATAATAATTTACAGAAGGCTAAGGCTAACCCAGTTGAGAATGTATCTTGTATATTCTTCCGTGCCTTCACTAATAAATGAATCTAGACTAAAATCCATCATTAGATTTTGAATTGATCTTATGTGATTTCAAATTCCAAGTCTATTTTCTCTCCCCTCCAACCCCCAGAAACACCTCACATATCAAGGGGTATTGCTTTGGCGAGGAATCACCATAAATCAGCGGAATAAATAATACCTTTAATCCAGATTAGGTTCATAGTAATTATGTTGAATAGCAGAGTTCTCATGATGTCCTTCTGTCTGCGCTGGGCTCACTAGTGCTGCAGGTTCACTAACAGGAAATGGAAAGATGCTATCAGCTGGCGTTGCACAGTTCTCAGGGCTCCGACCTCAATTTCTGCAGTCTACCTGTAGGCTTCCTTGAATTATGATTTGGTTTATTGTTTGAATATTAAATTCTAAATATGTTGTGTTTTGGCGAAATTATCATCAGGTATCATGCCTAACCCGACCTATTCTCTGATCTACTGTGCTACTATGCTATGGCAGACCTCAAGACGGCATAGAGCCTGGGCCCTAAACCAAGCACTACAAGTGGCGGTGGCAGAGTTACGCCTTGTTGCCTGTTTCGTTATGGAGATATTCTATCACGAAATATACCATATCAGCAAATGGCACTAACAAAATATAAAGGCTATATTTTTTTTGCATCAATAATTATTCATATCCTGAACATTACAATGATTCTGATTATTGCTGGAGACTTGGAAATGTTTTCATTACCGAAATCTGCGGTTCACTGACTGAAATCAAAGGCCTGCCAAGTTTCTTGGTTTGTTGAGCATGATCATTATTTAATTAACATGCACCAACCTTGTTCTATGACTGGATTTTCTTATTATCCTCGTTTAGAAAAGGGACATTTCATTTGAATGTGTTTGAAGTTTACTGTCAAATTATTCTGGGGGCAATATGTTGTTTGTTTAACATTTACTCCATCTAGAGGGAAGACATGAATGGCAATTGGCAACACACACACATTTGCACGCTCACTCATACACAATATTATGGCAAAATATTGTTTTGGCAGTTCTTTGGTTACAAAGATCATGAATATTATGTCATATCATGTTGTTTATATCACAAACATCAGCTCTATAAGCTCTAAGATAAACTATGTGGGTTTAGTCACTTCACTCCAGACTGAAGAATTACCCATAGTGAACCATAGGTTGTGTGATTGGCACTAAATGAAAGAGGAGATCCGGCTGATGCAAAAGCAGTATCTGCAGGTGCAGGGAGGTTAATCAGATGAATTATTAGACAAGGAGTTATTGTACGGTGAACCCCTAATACGCTGCATTGTGGAAGGTAGCAGCACAGAAATACACAGCGCTGCTCTCCAAGCTGATCTTCTGTATCGTTAACGTTGCAGTTTGGTTTTGTTCAGCACTCCCACTCATTGCAACATCCATTCCCTTTTTGGGATTTGGAGTAGTCACGTATATGTTCCCTAGGAACTCCAGCTGTTTATTGTTGTGTTGCTGTTTGTACCAGAGGATTCGGTCGTAGTTCTCAATGCTGTGAGAGCAGTTCAGCGTGACCGTTGGTACTGACTCGATGGCCACAACCATCTCAGGTGGAGTTTGGTGAACCTGGTCGCTAAGAAATGCACCTTCAGAGAAATCAAGAACCAAATATCAAATTACCAAAAATACACTTTTACAACTAGGGTAATTGTGACCTGGACACTGGAACTAGTCAGTAATATTGAAATGTGATTGGTTTTAGTTTTGGGAGAAAATTCAGACGTAATCGTATAATGTACAACAATAAAGAAAATTCAGACAAAATAAAGGACAGTACCTGAGACATCGTTTAATGTAATTAGTAGCGCGAGGAAGGTGATTGTCAACATGTCTAGTTGAGATAAGTAAACGCTAGCTAGCTTGTGACGGGCGTCCTTTAAACCCACCCATATTGAGTACATAACCTATGCATCATTCTGATGGAAGTGGCTCCTATTTCCATCTCACAACCATACAGGAACCCTCATGTGGGAGGAGCCACAGAGAGGAGGTGATGCCATCCAAATGTGTAGCCGTACAGCACTGATGGTGGTGAGATTTGTAGGGTGACTCAAACACAAAAGAACAACCCCTAGTGCTTGGTATGTTTTAATTGGCTCTGTCTTATTGTGTTTTGTGCGCTGTTCTTTTGGTGGGGGGGGGGGGGTTGAGCAGACAGAGTATCCATTTCACTGTGAAGAAATACACCACATGATTGGTTGAAACATCCTCCTCCTCCCCTCTCCAGACTCACTCAACACGTCAGCAGGAAACAGATTGTTTTCCCTCTCTTGTGTTAACTCTGGGTTTTTTTGTAGCAGCGTAAGTTGGTTCTTCATCACAGTGCATGCTGGCCGCACAGTAATACTCTCCCGTGTCCTCCGGGCTCCTCAGCCTCAGCAGCTCCAGTCTAGACCACTTCCCTCCATCCCCGTCAACAGTGAAGTGGCCTATAAAGGAAGCCTCGATGGTCGGCTCCTTGTAATAGACTGACGCGATGAGCTCCAGCCGGTTGCTTCCTTGCGAGCGCTGGTACCAGAGGATGGTGTAATAGTTGGGGATTTGATGGGTGCAGGACAGGTTTACTCCGCTGCTGTCCTCCTCTTCCAGCACGGCTGCTGGGGTCTGGACAACCTGGTGCTGTGGAGACGCTGCTATACGAGAAGATCCATGAAGTTATACCTCACACTGAAGAAGCTAGACTTCACAGACAACTCTGCCTAACCAACCCGTGTTTTAGTTTTAAAGAAGTATAATAATTTACAGAAGGCTAAGGCTAACCCAGTTAAGAATGTATCTTGTATATTCTTCCGTGCCTTCACTAATAAATGAATCTAGACTAAAATCCATCATTAGATTTTGAATTGATCTTATGTGATTTCAAATTCCAAGTCTATTTTCTCTCCCCTCCAACCCCCAGAAACACCTCACATATCAAGGGGTATTGCTTTGGCGAGGACTCACCATAAATCAACCGAGTGAACAATACCTTTAATCCAGATTAGGTTCATAGTAATTATGTTGAATAGCAGAGTTCTCATGATGTCCTTCTGTCTGCGCTGGGCTCACTAGTGCTGCAGGTTCACTAACAGGAAATGGAAAGATGCTATCAGCTGGCGTTACAGTTCTCAGGGCTCCAACCTCAATTTCTGCAGTCTACCTGTAGGCTTCCTTGAATTATGATTTGGTTTATTGTTTGAATATTAAGTTCTAAATATGTTGTGTTTTGGCGAAATTATCATCAGGTATCATGCCTAACCCGACCTATTCTCTGATCTACTGTACTACTATGCTATGGCAGACCTCAAGACGGCATAGAGCCTGGGCCCTTAACCAAGCACTACAAGTGGCGGTGGCAGAGTTACGCCTTGTTGCCTGTTTCGTTATGGAGATATTCTATCACGAAATATACCATATCAGCAAATGGCACTAACAAAATATAAAGGCTATATTTTTTTTGCATCAATTATTATTCATATCCTGAACATTACAATGATTCTGATTATTGCTGGAGACTTGGAAATGTTTTCATTACCGAAATCTGCGGTTCACTGACTGAAATCAAAGGCCTGCTAAGTTTCTTGGTTTGTTGAGCATGATCATTATTTAATTAACATGCACCAACCTTGTTCTATGACTGGATTTTCTTAATTTCCTCGTTTAGAAAAGGGACATTTCATTTGAATGTGTTTGAAGTTTACTGTCAAATTATGCTGGGGGCAATATGTTGTTTGTTTAACATTTACTCCATCTAGAGGGAAGACATGAATGGCAATTGGCAACACACGCTTACATTTGCACGCACAATCATGCACAAAATATGATGCCAAAATATTGTTTTGGCATTTCTTTGGTTACAAAGATCATGGATATTATCATGTTATCATGTCGTTTATATCACAAAGATAAGCGAACCATGTGGGTTTAGTCACTTGGCTCCAAACTGAAGAATTACCCATAGTGAACCATAGGTTGTGTTTTTGGCACTCAATGAAAGCGGAGATCCGGCTGATGTTAAAGCAGTATCTGCAGGTGCAGGGAGGTTAATCAGATGAATTATTAGACAAGGAGTTATTGTACGGTGAACCCCTAATATGCTGCATTGTGGAATCTAGCAGCACAGAAATACACAGCACTGCTCTCCAAGCTGATCTTCTGTATCGTTAACCTGGCAGTTCTGTGTTGTTCAGCGCTCCCACTCATTGTGACTCCAGCTTCGGGAAATGCAGTATCCGTGGATATGTACCCTAGGAACGCCAGCTGTTTATCGTTGTGTTGCTGTTTGTACCAGAGGATTTTGTCGTAGTCCTTAATGCTGTGAGAGCAGTTCAGAGTGACCGTTGGTACTGACTCGATGGCCACAACCATCTCAGGTGGAGTTTGGTGAACCTGGTCGCTGAGAAATGCACCTTCAGAGAAATCAAGAACCAAATAACAAATTACCAAAAATACACTTTTACAACTAGGGTAATTGTGACCTGGACACTGGAACCAGTCAGTAATATTGAAATGTGATTGGTTTTAGTTTTGGGAGAAAATTCAAACGTAATCGTATAATGTACAACAATAAAGAAAATTCAGACAAAATGTAAGGACAGTACCTGAGACATCGTTTAATGTAATTAGTAGCGTGAGGAAGGTGATTATCAACATGTCTGGTTGAGATAAGTAAACGCTAGCTAGCTTGTGACGGTCGTCCTTTAAACCCACCCATATTGAGTACATAACCTATGCATCATTCTGATGGAAGTAGCTCCTATTTCCATCTCACAACCATACCGGATCCCCCATGTGGGAGGAGCCACAGAGAGGAGGTGATGCGATCCAAATGTGTACCCGTACAGCACTGATGGTGGTGAGATTTGTAGGGTGACTCAAACACAAAAGAACACCCCCTAGTACTTGGTATGTTTTAATTAGCTCTGTCTTATTGTGTTTTGTGCGCTGTTCTTTTGGTGGGGGGGTTGAGCAGACAGAGTATCCATTTCACTGTGAAGAAATACACCACATGATTGGTTGAAACATCCTCCTCCCCTCTCAAGACTCACTCAACACGTCAGCAGGAAACAGATTGTTTTCCCTCTCTTGTGTTAACTCTGGGGGTTTTTGTAGCAGCGTACGTTGGTTCTTCATCACAGTGCATTCTGGCTGCACAGTAATACTCTCCCGTGTCCTCCGGGCTCCTCAGCCTCAGCAGCTCCAGTCTAGACCACTTCCCTCCATCCCCGTCAACAGTGTAGTGGCCTATAAAGGAAGCCTCGATGGTCGGCTTCTCGTAATAGACTGACGCGATGAGCTCCAGCCGGTTGCTTCCTTGCGAGCGCTGGTACCAGAGGATGGTGTCGTAGTTGGGGATTTGATGGGTGCAGGACAGGTTTACTCCGCTGGTGTTCTGCTCTTCCAGCACGGCTGCTGGGGTCTGGACCACCTGGTGCTGTGGAGACGCTGCTATACGAGAAGATCCATGAAGTTATACCTCGCACTGAAGAAGCTAGACTTCACAGACAACTTTGCCTAACCAACCCGTGTTTTAGTTTTAAAGAAGTATAATCATTTACAGAAGGCTAAGGCTAACCCAGTTAAGAATGTATCTTGTATATTCTTCCGTGCCTTCACTAATAAATGAATCTAGACTAAAATCCATCATTAGATTTTGAATTGATCTTATGTGATTTCAAATTCCAAGTCTATTTTCTCTCCCCTCCAACCCCCAGAAACACCTCACATATCAAGGGGTATTGCTTTGGCGAGGAATCACCATAAATCAGCCGAATGAACAATACCTTTAATCCAGATTAGGTTCATAGTAATTATGTTGAATAGCAGAGTTCTCATGATGTCCTTCTGTCTGCGCTGGGCTCACTAGTGCTGCAGGTTCACTAACAGGAAATGGAAAGATGCTATCAGCTGGCGTTACACAGTTCTCAGGGCTCCAACCTCAATTTCTGCAGTCTACCTGTAGGCTTCCTTGAATTATGATTTGGTTTATTGTTTGAATATTAAGTTCTAAATATGTTGTGTTTTGGCGAAATTATCATCAGGTATCATGCCTAACCCGACCTATTCTCTGATCTACTGTGCTACTATGCTATGGCAGGCCTCAAGACGGCATAGAGCCTGGGCCCTAAACCAAGCACTACAAGTGGCGGAGTTACGCCTTGTTGCCTGTTTCGTTATGGAGATATTCTATCACGAAATATACCATATCAGAAAATGGAACTAACAAAATGTAAAGGCTATATGTGTTTTGCATCAATTATTATTCATATCCTGAACATTACAATGATTCTGATTATTGCTGGAGACTAGGGCTGTCAAAATTGATCAAAAATCACGTTTGAATATTCCCTCTAAAAAAAACACATGTTCGAATAGTTTGAATATCTATATTTGCACATTATGTCAATGACGCACATTACGTCAATAACAGGACAAACAAATACAATGAGACATAACTACTTGTATAGGTAGTTTATTTAAGTTGAAACATATTTGACAACATATTACCTACACAAAAATAAGTAAATGAACTAATGGCCAAGACCGCAGACCTTGCTCTCGCTCGCTCATTCGCTCTCTTTTTCTCTCTCTCTCTCTCTCGCTTCCCCTCACTCTCTCTGCGCATACTGGTTTAAATAAACAACAACAATAAACAAATTGAGTGCTGATCAGGAGTTTTGTGCAAGCAATTTAAGGTCCCGCCTCTTGTCCCAAATATGGCAGGCTTCATTCAGTGATTGAAAGAAATATAACATGAATTGAAGTGCAGTGCGCCCACTCGAAAAGCAGACAGCCGCTCTGCGGCTGCCATGGGTGTGTGTTTTTCCACATTTGAATATTAATTTTCACCTTTGAATGTCTTTTTTTTTTTTTTTTTTTTTTCTAACTATTCAAATATATATTCGAATTTAGAATATTTGTTTTGTTTGTTTCTTGGTTCGTTGAGCACGATCATTATTTAATTAACATGCATATGCCAACCTTGTTCCATGACTGGATTTTCTTATATTCCTCGTTTAGAAAAGGGACATTTCATTTGAATGTGTTTGAAATTTACTGTCAAATTATGCTGGGGGCAATATGTTGTTTGTTTAACATTTACTCCATCTAGAGGGAAGACATGAATGGCAATTGGCAACACACTTACATTTGCATGCACACTCATACACAAAATATGATGGCAAAATATTGTTTTGGCAGTTCTTTGGTTACAAAGATCATGAATATTATCATGTCATATCATGTTTATATCACAAAGATAAGCTCTATAAGCTCTACGATAAAGCATGTGGGTTTAGTCACTTGGCTCCAGACTGAAGAATTACCCATAATGAACCAAAGGTTGTGTGATTGGCACTAAACGAAAGCGGAGATCCGGCTGATGTTAAAGCAGTATCTGCAGGTGCAGGGAGGTTAATCAGATGAATTATTAGATGAGGAGTTATTGTACGGTGAACCCCTAATACGCTGCATTGTGGTAACTAGCAGCACAGAAATACACAGCGCTGCTCTCCAAGCTGATCTTCTGTATCGTTAACTTGGCGGTTTGGTTTTGTTCAGCTCTCCCACTCATTTCAACATCCATTCCCTCTTCGGGATTTGCAGTAGTCCCGTATATGTACCCTAGTAACTCCAGCTGTTTATTGTTGTGTTGCTGTTTGTACCAGAGGATTCGGTCGTAGTTCTCAATGCTGTGAGAGCAGTTCAGCGTGACCGTTGGTACTGACTCGATGGCCACAACCATCTCAGGTGGAGTTTGGTGAACCTGGTCGCTGAGATATGCACCTTCAGAGAAATCAAGAACCAAATATCAAATTACCAAAAATACACTTTTACAACTAGGGTAATTGTGACCTGGACACTGGAACTAGTCAGTAATATTGAAATGTGATAGTTAACCCCAGGAAGATCGTTTTAGTTTTGGGAGAAAATTCAGACGTAAACTTTTAATGTACAACAATAAAGAAAATTCAGACAAAATAAAGGACAGTACCTGAGACATCGTTTAATGTAATTAGTAGCGTGAGGAAGGTGATTGTCAACATGTCTGGTTGAGATAAGTAAACGCTAGCTAGCTTGTGACTATCGTCCTTTAAACACACCCATATTGAGTAAATAACCTATGCATCATTCTGATGGAAGTGGCTCCTATTTCCATCTCACAACCATACCGGAACCCCCATGTGGGAGGAGCCATTTTGTGTAAATGTTTTGAAGAGAGTAGGTGATGCCATCCAAATGTGTACCCGTACAGCACTTATGGTGGTGAGATTTGTAGGGTGACTCAAACACAAAAGAACACCCCCTAGTGCTTGGTATGTTTTAATTGGCTCTGTCTTATTGTGTTTTGTGAGCTGTTCTTTTGGTTAGCAGTAGAGGACCGTGTGTGTGTGTGTGTGTGTGTGTGTGTGTGTGTGTGTGTGTGTGTGTGTGTGTGTGTGTGTGTGTGTGTGTGTGTGTGTGTGTGTGTGTGTGTGTGTGTGTGTGTGTGTGTGTGTGTGTGTGTGTGTGTGTGTGGGGTTGAGCAGACAGAGTATCCATTTCACTGTGAAGAAATACACCACATGATTGGTTGAAACATCCTCCTCCTCCCCTCTCCAGACTCACTCAACACGTCAGCAGGAAACAGATTGTTTTCCCTCTCTTGTGTTAACTCTGGGGGTTTTTGTTGCAGCGTACGATGGTTCTTCATCACAGTGCATGCTGGCTGCACAGTAATACTCTCCCGTGTCCTCCGGGCTCCTCAGCCTCAGCAGCTCCAGTCTAGACCCCTTCTCTCCATCCCCGTCAACAGTGTAGTGGCCTATAAAGGAAGCCTCGATGGTCGGCTTCTTGTAATAGACTGACGCGATGAGCTCCAGCCGGTTGCTTCCTTGCGAGCGCTGGTACCAGAGGATGGTGTAATAGTTGGGGATTTGATGGGTGCAGGACAGGTTTACTCCGCTGCTGTTCTGCTCTTCCAGCACGGCTGCTGGGGTCTGGACCACCTGGTGCTGTGGAGACGCTGCTATACGAGAAGATCCATGAAGTTATACCTTGTACTGAAGAAGCTAGACTTCACAGACAACTTTGCCTAACCAACCCGTGTTTTAGTTTTAAAGAAGTATAATAATTTACAGAAGGCTAAGGCTAACCCAGTTAAGAATGTATCTTGTATATTCTTCCGTGCCTTCACTAATAAATGAATCTAGACTAAAATCCATCATTAGATTTTGAATTGATCTTATGTGATTTCAAATTCCAAGTCTATTTTCTCTCCCCTCCAACCCCCAGAAACACCTCACATATCAAGGGGTATTGCTTTGGCGAGGAATCACCATAAATCAGCCGAATGAACAATACCTTTAATCCAGATTAGGTTCATAGTAATTATGTTGAATAGCAGAGTTCTCATGATGTCCTTCTGTCTGCGCTGGGCTCACTAGTGCTGCAGGTTCACTAACAGGAAATGGAAAGATGCTATCAGCTGGTGTTGCACAGTTCTCAGGGCTCCAACCTCAATTTCTGCAGTCTACTTGTAGGCTTCCTTGAATTATGATTTGGTTTATTGTTTGAATATTAAGTTCTAAATATGTTGTGTTTTGGCGAAATTATCATCAGGTATCATGCCTAACCCGACCTATTCTCTGATCTACTGTGCTACTATGCTATGGCAGACCTCAAGACGGCATAGAGCCTGGGCCCTTAACCAAGCACTACAAGTGGCGGTGGCAGAGTTACGCCTTGTTGCCTGTTTCGTTATGGAGATATTCTATCATGAAATATACCATATCAGCAAATGGCACTAACAAAATATAAAGGCTATATTTTTTTTGCATCAATTATTATTCATATCCTGAACATTACAATGATTCTGATTATTGCTGGAGACTTGGAAATGTTTTCATTACTGAAATCTGCGGTTCACTGACAAATCGGATCAAAGGCCTGCTAAGTTTCTTGGTTCGTTAAGCATGATCATTATTTAAATAACATGCATATACCAACCTTGTTCTATGACTGGATTTTCTTATATTCCCTGTTTAGAAAAGGGACATTTCATTTGAATGTGTTTGAAGTTTACTGTCAAATTATGCTGGGGGAAATATGTTGTTTGTTTAACATTTACTCCATCTAGAGGGAAGACATGAATGGCAATTGGCAACACACACTTACATTTGCACGCACAATCATACACAAAATATGATGCCAAAATATTGTTTTGGCATTTCTTTGATTACAAAGATCATGAATATTATCATGTTATCATGTCGTTTATATCACAAAGATAAGCTAACCATGTGGGTTTAGTCACTTGGCTCCAGACTGAAGAATTACCCATAGTGAACCATAGGTTGTGTGATTGGCACTAAATGAAAGCGGAGATCCGGCTGATGTTAAAGCAGTATCTGCAGGTGCAGGGAGGTTAATCAGATGAATTATTAGACAAGGAGTTATTGTACGGTGAACCCCTAATACGCTGCATTGTGGAATCTAGCAGCACAGAAATACACAGCACTGCTCTCCAAGCTGATCTTCTGTATCGTTAACCTGGCAGTTCTGTGTTGTTCAGCGCTCCCACTCATTGTGACTCCTGCTTCGGGAAATGCAGTATCCGTGGATATGTACCCTAGGAACGCCAGCTGTTTATCGTTGCGTTGCTGTTTGTACCAGAGGATTTGGGTGTAGTCCTTAATGCTGTGAGAGCAGTTCAGCGTGACCGTTGGTACTGACTCGATGGCCACAACCATCTCAGGTGGAGTTTGGTGAACCTGGTCGCTGAGATATGCACCTTCAGAGAAATCAAGAACCAAATAACAAATTACCAAAAATACACTTTTACAACTAGGGTAATTGTGACCTGGACACTGGAACCAGTCAGTAATATTGAAATGTGATTGGTTTTAGTTTTGGGAGAAAATTCAAACGTAATCGTATAATGTACAACAATAAAGAAAATTCAGACAAAATGTAAGGACAGTACCTGAGACATCGTTTAATGTAATTAGTAGCGTGAGGAAGGTGATTATCAACATGTCTGGTTGAGATAAGTAAACGCTAGCTAGCTTGTGACGGGCGTCCTTTAAACCCACCCATATTGAGTACATAACCTATGCATCATTCTGATGGAAGTAGCTCCTATTTCCATCTCACAACCATACCGGAACCCTCATGTGGGAGGAGCCACAGAGAGGAGGTGATGCGATCCAAATGTGTACCCGTACAGCACTGATGGTGGTGAGATTTGTAGGGTGACTCAAACACAAAAGAACACCCCCTAGTGCTTGGTATGTTTTAATTGGCTCTGTCTTATTGTGTTTTGTGAGCTGTTCTTTTGGTTAGCAGTAGAGGACCGTGTGTGTGTGTGTGTGTGTGTGTGTGTGTGTGTGTGTGTGTGTGTGTGTGTGGGGTTGAGCAGACAGAGTATCCATTTCACTGTGAAGAAATACACCACATGATTGGTTGAAACATCCTCCTCCTCCCCTCTCCAGACTCACTCAACACGTCAGCAGGAAACAGATTGTTTTCCCTCTCGTGTTAACTCTGGGGGTTTTTGTAGCAGCGTACGTTGGTTCTTCATCACAGTGCATTCTGGCTGCACAGTAATACTCTCCCGTGTCCTCCGGGCTCCTCAGCCTCAGCAGCTCCAGTCTGGACCACTTCCCTCCATCCCTGTCAACAGTGAAGTTGCCTATAAAGGAAGCCTCGATGGTCGGCTTCTCGTAATAGACTGACGCGATGAGCTCCAGCCGGTTGCTTCCTTGCGAGCGCTGGTACCAGAGGATGGTGTCGTAGTTGGGGATTTGATGGGTGCAGGACAGGTTTACTCCGCTGCTGTTCTGCTCTTCCAGCACGGCTGCTGGGGTCTGGACCACCTGGTGCTGTGGAGACGCTGCTATACGAGAAGATCCATGAAGTTATACCTCGCACTGAAGAAGCTAGACTTCACAGACAACTTTGCCTAACCAACCCGTGTTTTAGTTTTAAAGAAGTATAATCATTTACAGAAGGCTAAGGCTAACCCAGTTAAGAATGTATCTTGTATATTCTTCCGTGCCTTCACTAATAAATGAATCTAGACTAAAATCCATCATTAGATTTTGAATTGATCTTATGTGATTTCAAATTCCAAGTCTATTTTCTCTCCCCTCCAACCCCCAGAAACACCTCACATATCAAGGGGTATTGCTTTGGCGAGGAATCACCATAAATCAGCCGAATGAACAATACCTTTAATCCAGATTAGGTTCATAGTAATTATGTTGAATAGCAGAGTTCTCATGATGTCCTTCTGTCTGTGCTGGGCTCACTAGTGCTGCAGGTTCACAAACAGGAAATGGAAAGATGCTATCAGCTGGCGTTGCACAGTTCTCAGGGCTCCAACCTCAATTTCTGCAGTCTACCTGTAGGCTTCCTTGAATTATGATTTGGTTTATTGTTTGAATATTAAGTTCTAAATATGTTGTGTTTTGGCGAAATTATCATCAGGTATCATGCCTAACCTGACCTATTCTCTGATCTACTGTGCTACTATGCTATGGCAGACCTCAAGACGGCATAGAGCCTGGGCCCTAAACCAAGCACTACAAGTGGCGGTGGCAGAGTTACGCCTTGTTGCCTGTTTCGTTATGGAGATATTCTATCACGAAATATACCATATCAGCAAATGGCACTAACAAAATATAAAGGCAATATTTTTTTGCATCAATTATTATTCATATCCTGAACATTACAATGATTCTGATTATTGCTGGAGACTTGGAAATGTTTTCATTACCGAAATCTGCGGTTCACTGACAAATCGGATCAAAGGCCTGCTAAGTTTCTTGGTTCGTTGAGCATGATCATTATTTAAATAACATGCATATACCAACCTTGTTCTATGACTGGATTTTCTTATATTCCCTGTTTAGAAAAGGGACATTTCATTTGAATGTGTTTGAAGTTTACTGTCAAATTATGCTGGGGGAAATATGTTGTTTGTTTAACATTTACTCCATCTAGAGGGAAGACATGAATGGCAATTGGCAACACACACTTAGATTTGCACGCACAATCATACACAAAATATGATGCCAAAATATTGTTTTGGCATTTCTTTGGTTACAAAGATCATGGATATTATCATGTTATCATGTCGTTTATATCACAAAGATAAGCTAACCATGTGGGTTTAGTCACTTGGCTCCAGACTGAAGAATTACCCATAGTGAACCATAGGTTGTGTGATTGGCACTAAATGAAAGCGGAGATCCGGCTGATGTTAAAGCAGTATCTGCAGGTGCAGGGAGGTTAATCAGATGAATTATTAGACAAGGAGTTATTGTACGGTGAACCCCTAATACGCTGCATTGTGGAAACTAGCAGCACAGAAATACACAGCGCTGCTCTCCAAGCTGATCTTCTGTATCGTTAACCTGGCAGTTCTGTGTTGTTCAGCGCTCCC
This sequence comes from Micromesistius poutassou, assembly GCF_964030765.1. Classification (NCBI taxonomy): domain Eukaryota; kingdom Metazoa; phylum Chordata; class Actinopteri; order Gadiformes; family Gadidae; genus Micromesistius; species Micromesistius poutassou. Next base: position 15,160,771 of record NC_140287.1, on the reverse strand, counting down.
ACTCATTGTGACTCCTGCTTCGGGAAATGCAGTATCCGTGGATATGTACCCTAGGAACGCCAGCTGTTTATCGTTGTGTTGCTGTTTGTACCAGAGGATTTTGTCGTAGTCCTTAATGCTGTGAGAGCAGTTCAGAGTGACCGTTGGTACTGACTCGATGGCCACAACCATCTCAGGTGGAGTTTGGTGAACCTGGTCGCTGAGATATGTACCTTCAGAGAAATCAAGAACCAAATAACAAATTACCAAAAATACACTTTTACAACTAGGGTAATTGTGACCTGGACACTGGAACCAGTCAGTAATATTGAAATGTGATTGGTTTTAGTTTTGGGAGAAAATTCAAACGTAATCGTATAATGTACAACAATAAAGAAAATTCAGACAAAATGTAAGGACAGTACCTGAGACATCGTTTAATGTAATTAGTAGCGTGAGGAAGGTGATTATCAACATGTCTGGTTGAGATAAGTAAACGCTAGCTAGCTTGTGACGGTCGTCCTTTAAACCCACCCATATTGAGTACATAACCTATGCATCATTCTGATGGAAGTAGCTCCTATTTCCATCTCACAACCATACCGGAACCCCCATGTGGGAGGAGCCACAGAGAGGAGGTGATGCCATCCAAATTTGTACCCGTACAGCACTGATGGTGGTGAGATTTGTAGGGTGACTCAAACACAAAAGAACACCCCCTAGTGCTTGGTATGTTTTAATTGGCTCTGTCTTATTGTGTTTTGTGCGCTGTTCTTTTGGTGGGGGGGGGTTGAGCAGACAGAGTATCCATTTCACTGTGAAGAAATACACCACATGATTGGTTGAAACATCCTCCTCCCATCTCAAGACTCACTCAACACGTCAGCAGGAAACAGATTGTTTTCCCTCTCTTGTGTTAACTCTGGGGGTTTTTGTAGCAGCGTACGTTGGTTCTTCATCACAGTGCATTCTGGCTGCACAGTAATACTCTCCCGTGTCCTCCGGGCTCCAGTCTAGACCACTTCCCTCCATCCCCGTCAACAGTGAAGTGGCCTATAAAGGAAGCCTCGATGGTCGGCTTCTCGTAATAGACTGACGCGATGAGCTCCAGCCGGTTGCTTCCTTGCGAGCGCTGGTACCAGAGGATGGTGTCGTAGTTGGGGATTTGATGGGTGCAGGACAGGTTTACTCCGCTGGTGTTCTGCTCTTCCAGCACGGCTGCTGGGGTCTGGACCACCTGGTGCTGTGGAGACGCTGCTATACGAGAAGATCCATGAAGTTATACCTCGCACTGAAGAAGCTAGACTTCACAGACAACTTTGCCTAACCAACCCGTGTTTTAGTTTTAAAGAAGTATAATCATTTACAGAAGGCTAAGGCTAACCCAGTTAAGAATGTATCTTGTATATTCTTCCGTGCCTTCACTAATAAATGAATCTAGACTAAAATCCATCATTAGATTTTGAATTGATCTTATGTGATTTCAAATTCCAAGTCTATTTTCTCTCCCCTCCAACCCCCAGAAACACCTCACATATCAAGGGGTATTGCTTTGGCGAGGAATCACCATAAATCAGCCGAATGAACAATACCTTTAATCCAGATTAGGTTCATAGTAATTATGTTGAATAGCAGAGTTCTCATGATGTCCTTCTGTCTGCGCTGGGCTCACTAGTGCTGCAGGTTCACTAACAGGAAATGGAAAGATGCTATCAGCTGGCGTTACACAGTTCTCAGGGCTCCAACCTCAATTTCTGCAGTCTACCTGTAGGCTTCCTTGAATTATGATTTGGTTTATTGTTTGAATATTAAGTTCTAAATATGTTGTGTTTTGGCGAAATTATCATCAGGTATCATGCCTAACCCAACCTATTCTCTGATCTACTGTGCTACTATGCTATGGCAGACCTCAAGACGGCATAGAGCCTGGGCCCTAAACCAAGCACTACAAGTGGCGGAGTTACGCCTTGTTGCCTGTTTCGTTATGGAGATATTCTATCACGAAATATACCATATCAGAAAATGGAACTAACAAAATGTAAAGGCTATATGTGTTTTGCATCAATTATTATTCATATCCTGAACATTACAATGATTCTGATTATTGCTGGAGACTAGGGCTGTCAAAATTGATCAAAAATCACGTTTGAATATTCCCTCTAAAAAAAACACATGTTCGAATAGTTTGAATATCTATATTTGCACATTATGTCAATGACGCACATTACGTCAATAACAGGACAAACAAATACAATGAGACATAACTACTTGTATAGGTAGTTTATTTAAGTTGAAACATATTTGACAACATATTACCTACACAAAAATAAGTAAATGAACTAATGGCCAAGACCGCAGACCTTGCTCTCGCTCGCTCATTCGCTCTCTTTTTCTCTCTCTCTCTCTCTCGCTTCCCCTCACTCTCTCTGCGCATACTGGTTTAAATAAACAACAACAATAAACAAATTGAGTGCTGATCAGGAGTTTTGTGCAAGCAATTTAAGGTCCCGCCTCTTGTCCCAAATATGGCAGGCTTCATTCAGTGATTGAAAGAAATATAACATGAATTGAAGTGCAGTGCGCCCACTCGAAAAGCAGACAGCCGCTCTGCGGCTGCCATGGGTGTGTGTTTTTCCACATTTGAATATTAATTTTCACCTTTGAATGTCTTTTTTTTTTTTTTTTTTAACTATTCAAATATATATTCGAATTTAGAATATTTGTTTTGTTTGTTTCTTGGTTCGTTGAGCACGATCATTATTTAATTAACATGCATATGCCAACCTTGTTCCATGACTGGATTTTCTTATATTCCTCGTTTAGAAAAGGGACATTTCATTTGAATGTGTTTGAAATTTACTGTCAAATTATGCTGGGGGCAATATGTTGTTTGTTTAACATTTACTCCATCTAGAGGGAAGACATGAATGGCAATTGGCAACACACACTTAGATTTGCACGCACAATCATACACAAAATATGATGCCAAAATATTGTTTTGGCATTTCTTTGGTTACAAAGATCATGGATATTATCATGTTATCATGTTGTTTATATCACAAAGATAAGCTAACCATGTGGGTTTAGTCACTTGGCTCCAGACTGAAGAATTACCCATAGTGAACCATAGGTTGTGTTTTTGGCACTCAATGAAAGCGGAGATCCGGCTGATGTTAAAGCAGTATCTGCAGGTGCAGGGAGGTTAATCAGATGAATTATTAGACAAGGAGTTATTGTACGGTGAACCCCTAATACGCTGCATTGTGGAATCTAGCAGCACAGAAATACACAGCACTGCTCTCCAAGCTGATCTTCTGTATCGTTAACCTGGCAGTTCTGTGTTGTTCAGCGCTCCCACTCATTGTGACTCCAGCTTCGGGAAATGCAGTATCCGTGGATATGTACCCTAGGAACGCCAGCTGTTTATCGTTGTGTTGCTGTTTGTACCAGAGGATTTGGTTGTAGTCCTTAATGCTGTGAGAGCAGTTCAGAGTGACCGTTGGTACTGACTCGATGGCCACAACCATCTCAGGTGGAGTTTGGTGAACCTGGTCGCTAAGAAATGCACCTTCAGAGAAATCAAGAACCAAATAACAAATTACCAAAAATACACTTTTACAACTAGGGTAATTGTGACCTGGACACTGGAACCAGTCAGTAATATTGAAATGTGATTGGTTTTAGTTTTGGGAGAAAATTCAGATGTAATCGTATAATGTACAACAATAAAGAAAATTCAGACAAAATAAAGGACAGTACCTGAGACATCGTTTAATGTAATTAGTAGCGTGAGGAAGGTGATTATCAACATGTCTGGTTGAGATAAGTAAACGCTAGCTAGCTTGTGACGGTCGTCCTTTAAACCCACCCATATTGAGTACATAACCTATGCATCATTCTGATGGAAGTAGCTCCTATTTCCATCTCACAACCATACCGGAACCCCCATGTGGGAGGAGCCACAGAGAGGAGGTGATGCCATCCAAATGTGTAGCCATAAAGCACTGATGGTGGTGAGATTTGTAGGGTGACTCAAACACAAAAGAACACCACCTAGTGCTTGGTATGTTTTAATTGGCTCTGTCTTATTGTGTTTTGTGCGCTGTTCTTTTGGTGGGGGGGGGGGGGGGGGTTGAGCAGACAGAGTATCCATTTCACTGTGAATAAATACACCACATGATTGGTTGAAACATCCTCCTCCTCCCCTCTCCAGACTCACTCAACACGTCAACAGGAAACAGATTGTTTTCCCTCTCTTGTGTTAACTCTGGGGGTTTTTGTACCAGCGTACGATGGTTCTTCATCACAGTGCATTCTGGCTGCACAGTAATACTCTCCCGTGTCCTCCGGGCTCCTCAGCCTCGGCAGCTCCAGTCTGGACCAGTTCCCTCCATGCCCGTCAACATTGAAGTGGCCTTTAAAGGAAGCCTCGACGGTCTGGAGCGCAGAATAGACTGACGCGATGAGCACCAGCCGGTTGCTTCCTTGCGAGCGCCGGTACCAGAGGATGGTGTCGTAGTTTTCGATTTGATGCCTGCAGGACAGGTTTACTCCGCTGCTGTTCTGCTCTTCCAGCACGGCTGCTGGGGTCTGGTCCACCTGGTGCTGTGGAGACGCTGCTATACGAGAAGATCCATGAAGTTATACCTCGCACTGAAGAAGCTAGACTTCACAGACAACCTTACATTTTTACCTGGAGTCTGGAACCAGTCTGTAATATTAAATGAGATTGCTAACCCTACAAAGATCGGTTTTAGTTTTGGAAGAAAATTATAAAACATAACATCGTAGAATGTACAATAATGAAGAAGGATCATCCAAAGTTAAGGACAGTAGCCCTACCTGAGACAACTGTTAACATAAATATTAGCACAAGAAATGTGATTGCCGACATATTTGTCTCGTTGTTATAAGTTCATGCTATCTAGCTTGGGCCATTCATCCTATAAACAAACCCCTATTGAGTACATTTCCTACATGTGATAACCCTTTCAACTTACATTATATTGATGGTAGTGGCTCCTATTTCCATCTCAACCGTTCCGGAACCCCCATGTGGGCGGAGCCTTTTTGTGTAAATGTTTAGAAAAGAGGGTTAGGTAATGCCTCAAATCTAACCGTACATTTGTTGTATGACTCAAAACACAAAACAACTAAAGAACACCCCCTAGTGCTTAGTATTGGTATTGACCAATCATATCTTAGGATAGTTCTGATGAGCCAACAGAGTGTACTGGGAAGAAATACACCACATGATTGGTCGAAAACAATGATGAAATCAACATCGACCTCAAACACAGGTGGCCGGGGGACCACTTTGTTGAGCTTTTCATTCCAAACTGCCGCTGATAAGAACCACATAATGTTGGGTTATTGTTAAGAGGAGTGGTGGGTGTGTGTTGATGTGCTATGCTAGCAGCACAGTAATACAAGACGCTTGTCTGACGGTCTTTCAGACGAACACGGAGAGAGGTGTTCATGGCTGTCTCTCCGCTGAGATCCCCAGAAATTGAGAAGTCATTTTCAAACGCACTCTCTATGTTGATGCTTTGGAAATTCACGTGTCCAATCAGACTGAGGTCTCTCTGTCCAGCAGACTGCTGGTACCACAGCATCACTTTGTAGTCTGTTTCCCCGTGCCTACAGACCAACTTCACATAGTCCCCAGGTTTCCCGATGTGTTCTGAGGGTGTCTGATGGACTTCAATACCCAGAGACACCCCTGGGGAAAGACAAGAAGAGAAAAGCATTGTGAACCGCTCTTCACCAACATACTCTAACAGGAAATATTGTACAGCGTTTATACCCATAATGTAAAATGACATTAAATATCTTATTATATATTTCCATCAATCTGATAATTATCAGATTTGATAATGGTTAACAATATTTCCTAATGGATTATTCAACCGATTCTAGCTATTACCTGTGAAGTAAAGTATACACAGGAGTCTCATTTCAACTGATTCTGGTCTTAGCGGTCCAGTCGAGGCTAAGGTATTGCAAACCATTGTGTATGAAGCCAATAGTGGTGCGAGGCGGAGCAGGAAGTGATGTCACCTGACACTGATAGGCTGGTATACCCATGTGTTGGTAGAGATAAAGGAGGGAATTGGCACATTGAGTCACAAAATTATTGAAAGCAAATATACCAATAACAACACACAAACACCCCATAGGTCTACGATAAATACTTTATCAGCAGTTGTTTGGTCAGTAAGATCTTGATTTGAATATAAATGTCATGTCATGATGTTTATATTACAGAAATAACCTAACCATGTGAGTTTTTTCACTTTGCTACAGACTGAAGAATTACCCATAGTGAACCAAAGGTTGTGTGATTGGCACTAAATGAAAGCGGAGATCCGGCTGATGTTAAAGCAGTATCTGCAGGTGCAGGGAGGTTAATCAGATGAATTATTAGATGAGGAGTTATTGTACGGTGAACCCCTAATACACTGCATTGTGGAAGGTAGCAGCACAGAAATACACAGCGCTGCTCTCCAATCTGATGTTTGGTATTGTTAACGTGGTGGTTTGGTTTGGATAAGCACTCCCACTCATTACAACATCGATTCCCTTTTTGGGATTTGCTCTTGTTGTGAATAAATTTCCTAGTAACTTCAGCTGTTTGTCGTTGTGTTGCTGTTTGTACCAGAGGATTCGTTCGTAGTTCTCAATGCTGTGGGAGCAGTTCAGCGTGACTGTTGCCTCTGACTTAATGGCCACAACCATCTCAGGCGGAGTTTGGTGAACCCGGTGGCTAAGGGATGCACCTAGGGAGAAGATAAGAACCGATGATCAAATTATCATAGAAACAGTTTTCCAACTGGAGAATTCTTTACCTAGAGTCAGTAATAATAAATGAGATTGCTAACCGCACAAAGATCGGTTTCAGTTTTGGAAGAAAATTCAAAAACATAACATTGTAGAATGTGCAACAATGATGAAAGATCATCAAATAGTAGCCATAGTAAAGGATAATAGCCCTACCTGAGACAACTGTAAACGTAAATATTAGCGCAAGCAATGTGATTGCCGACATATTTGTCTCGCTGTGATCAGTCAATGCTAGCTACCTTGGGGCTCTCATTTTATTTAACTTGCATCGTTTTGATGGCAGTGGCTCCTATTTCCATCTCACAACCATATCGGAACCCCCATGTGGGAGGAGCCGTTTTATGTAAATGGTTAGAAAAGAGGAGGTGCTGCCATCAAAACTTCTAACTGTACAGCACTGATGGTGGTGACATTTGTTTTGACTCAAACACAAAACAACTAAAGAACACCTCCTAGTGCTTCTTACTGTATGTTTGTATTAGCTTTTCTTATTGTGTTTTGTGAGCTTTTTGAATGGTTTGCAGCTGAGGACGCATCATGGCTTGGGAGAGTTTTGATGAGCAGCAAGATTGCACTGGAAAGAATTACAGCACAAGATTGGTCGAAAACAATGGTGAATAAAAAATCGACCTCAACCTCAAACGCAGGTGGCCGGGGTACAACTTAGTTGAGCTTTTCATTCCAAACCGCCGCCGATAAGAACCACACAATGTTGGGTTTTTGTGGAGAATAGCGGTGGGTGTGTGTTGACGTGCTAATCTAGCTGCACAGTAATAAAAGCCACTTGTATCACGGTCTTTCAGACGAACCAGAAGAGAGCTGTTCATGACTGTCTCCCCACTGAGATCCCCCGACAGTGTGAAGTCCTCTATAAACACACTTTCTACGCTTGAGGTTTTGTAATTCACGTGTCCGATCAGACTGAGGTCTCTCTGTCCAGCAGACTGCTGGTACCACAGCATCACTTTGTAGTCTGTTTCCCCGTGCCTACAGACCAACTTCACTTGGTCCCCAGGTTTCCTGATGAGTTCTGAGGGTGTCTGATGGACTTCAATACCCAGAGACACCCCTGGGGAAAGACAAGAAGAGAATGGCATTGTGAACCGCTCTTCACCAACATACTCTAACAGGAAATATTGTACAGAGTTTATACCCATAATGTAAAATGACATTAAATATCTTATTATATATTTCCATCAATCTGATAATTATCAGATTTGATAATGGTTAACAATATTTCCTAATGGATTATTCAATCGATTCTAGCTATTACCTGTGAAGTAAAGTATACACAGGAGTCTCATTTCAACTGATTCTGGTCTTAGCGGTCCAGTCGAGGCTAAGGTATTGCAAACCATTGTGTATGAAGCCAATAGTGGTGCGAGGCGGAGCAGGAAGTGATGTCACCTGACACTGATAGGCTGGTATACCCATGTGTTGGTAGAGATAAAGGAGGGAATTGGCACATTGAGTCACAAAATTATTGAAAGCAAATATACCAATAACAACACACAAACACCCGATAGGTCTACGTTAAATACTTTATCAGCATTTGTTTGGTCAGTAAGATCTTGATTTGAATATAAATGTCATGTCATGATGTTTATATTACACAAATAACCTAACCATGTGGGTTTATTCACTTTGCTACAGACTGAAGAATTTCCCATAGTGAACCAAAGGTTGTGGTTTTGGCACTGAAGGGAAGATCCGGCTGATGTTAAAGCAGTATCTGCAGGTGCAGGGAGGTTAATCAGATGAATTATTAGACGAGGAGTTATTGTACGGTGAACCCCTAATACGCTGCATTGTGGTAACTAGCAGCACAGAAATACACAGCGCTGCTCTCCAAGCTGATGTTTGGTATTGTTAACGTGGCGGTTTGGTTTTGATAAGCACTCCCACTCATTACAACATTGATTCCCTTTTCGGGATTCGGTGTTGTTGTGAATAAATTTCCTAGTAACTTCAGCTGTTTATTGTTGTCTTGCTGTTTGTACCAGAAGATTTGTTCGTAGTTCTCAATGCTGTGGGAGCAGTTCAGCGTGACTGTTGCCTCTGACTTAATGGCCACAACCATCTCAGGCGGAGTTTGGTGAACCCGGTGGCTAAGGGATGCACCTAGGGAGAAGATAAGAACCGATGATCAAATTATCATAGAAACAGTTTTCCAACTGGAGAATTCTTTACCTAGAGTCAGTAATAATAAATGAGATTGCTAACCGCACAAAGATCGGTTTCAGTTTTGGAAGAAAATTCAAAAACATAACATTGTAGAATGTGCAAAAATGAAGAAAGATCATCAAATAGTAGCCATAGTAAAGGATAATAGCCCTACCTGAGACAACTGTAAATGTAAATATTAGCGCAAGCAATGTGATTGCCGACATATTTGTCTCACTGCGATCAATAAATGCTAGCTAGCTTGGGGCTCTCATCTTATAAACAAAGCCCTATTAAGTACATTTCCTAGATGCGATAACCATTCAACTTGCATCGTTTTGATGGCAGTGGCTCCTATTTCCATCTCACAACCATATCGGAACCCCCATGTGGGAGGAGCCATTTTATGTAAATGGTTAGAAAAGAGGAGGTGCTGCCATCAAAACTTCTAACTGTACAGCACTGATGGTGGTGACATTTGTTCTGACTCAAACACAAAACAACTAAAGAACACCTCCTAGTGCTTCTTACTGTATGTTTGTATTAGCTTTTCTTATTGTGTTTTGTGAGCTTTTTGAATGGTTTGCAGCTGAGGACGCATCATGGCTTGGGAGAGTTTTGATGAGCAGCAAGATTGCACTGGAAAGAATTACAGCACAAGATTGGTCGAAAACAATGGTGAATAAAAAATCGACCTCAACCTCAAACGCAGGTGGCCGGGGTACAACTTAGTTGAGCTTTTCATTCCAAACCGCCGCTGATAAGAACCACACAATGTTGTGTTTTTGTGGAGAATAGAGGTGGGTGTGTGTTGACGTGCTAATCTAGCTGCACAGTAATAAAAGCCACTTGTATCACGGTCTTTCAGATGAACCAGAAGAGAGCTGTTCATGACTGTCTCCCCACTGAGATCCCCTGACAGTGTGAAGTCCTCTATAAACACACTTTCTACGTTTGAGGTTTTGTAATTCACGTGTCCGATCAGACTGAGGTCTCTCTGTCCAGCAGACTGCTGGTACCACAGCATCACTTTGTAGTCTGTTTCCCCGTGCCTACAGACCAACTTCACTTGGTCCCCAGGTTTCCTGATGAGTTCTGAGGGTGTCTGATGGACTTCAATACCCAGAGACACCCCTGGGGAAAGACAAAAAGAGAATGGCATTGTGAACCGCTCTTCACCAACATACTCTAACAGGAAATATTGTACAGAGTTTATATAATGTAAAATGACATTAAATATCTTATTATATATTTCCATCAATCTGATAATTATCAGATTTGATAATGGTTAACAATATTTCCTAATGGATTATTCAACCGATTCTAGCTATTACCTGTGAAGTAAAGTATACACAGGAGTCTCATTTCAACTGATTCTGGTCTTAGCGGTCCAGTCGAGGCTAAGGTATTGCAAACCATTGTGTATGAAGCCAATAGTTGTGCGAGGCGGAGCAGGAAGTGATGTCACCTGACACTGATAGGCTGGTATACCCATGTGTTGGTAGAGATAAAGGAGGGAATTGGCACATTGAGTCACAAAATTATTGAAAGCAAATATACCAATAACAACACACAAACACCCCATAGGTCTACAATAAATACTTTATCGGCAGTAGTTTGGTCAGTCAGATCTTGATTTGAATATAAATGTCATGTCATGATGTTTATATTACACAAATAACCTAACCATGTGGGTTTATTCACTTTGCTACAGACTGAAGAATTTCCCATAGTGAACCAAAGGTTGTGGTTTTGGTACTGAAGGGAAGATCCGGCTGATGCTATAGCAGTATCTGCAGGTGCAGGGAGGTTAATCAGATGAATTATTAGACGAGGAGTTATTGTACGGTGAACCCCTAATACGCTGCATTGTGGAAGGTAGCAGCACAGAAATACACAGCACTGCTCTCCAAGCTGATGTTTGGTATTGTTAACGTGGCGGTTTGGTTTTGATAAGCACTCCCACTCATTACAACATTGATTCCCTTTTCGGGATTCGCTGTTGTTGTGAATAAATTTCCTAGTAACTTCAGCTGTTTGTCGTTGTGTTGCTGTTTGTACCAGAAGATTCGTTCGTAGTTCTCAATGCTGTGGGAGCAGTTCAGCGTGACTGTTGCCTCTGACTTAATGGCCACAACCATCTCAGGCGGAGTTTGGTGAACCCGGTGGCTAAGGGATGCACCTAGGGAGAAGATAAGAACCGATGATCAAATTATCATAGAAACAGTTTTCCAACTGGAGAATTCTTTACCTAGAGTCAGTAATAATAAATGAGATTGCTAACCGCACAAAGATCGGTTTCAGTTTTGGAAGAAAATTCAAAAACATAACATTGTAGAATGTGCAAAAATGAAGAAAGATCATCAAATAGTAGCCATAGTAAAGGATAATAGCCCTACCTGAGACAACTGTAAATGTAAATATTAGCGCAAGCAATGTGATTGCCGACATATTTGTCTCACTGCGATCAATAAATGCTAGCTAGCTTGGGGCTCTCATCTTATAAACAAAGCCCTATTAAGTACATTTCCTAGATGCGATAACCATTCAACTTGCATCGTTTTGATGGCAGTGGCTCCTATTTCCATCTCACAACCATATCGGAACCCCCATGTGGGAGGAGCCATTTTATGTAAATGGTTAGAAAAGAGGAGGTGCTGCCATCAAAACTTCTAACTGTACAGCACTGATGGTGGTGACATTTGTTCTGACTCAAACACAAAACAACTAAAGAACACCTCCTAGTGCTTCGTACTGTATGTTTGTATTAGCTTTTCTTATTGTGTTTTGTGAGCTTTTTGAATGGTTTGCAGCTGAGGACCCATCATGGCTTGGGAGAGTTTTGATGAGCAGCAAGATTGCACTGGAAAGAAATACAGCACAAGATTGGTCGAAAACAATGGTGAATAAAAAATCGACCTCAACCTCAAACGCAGGTGGCCGGGGTACAACTTAGTTGAGCTTTTCATTCCAAACCGCCGCCGATAAGAACCACACAATGTTGTGTTTTTGTGGAGAATAGCGGTGGGTGTGTGTTGACGTGCTAATCTAGCTGCACAGTAATAAAAGCCACTTGTATCACGGTCTTTCAGACGAACCAGAATAGAGCTGTTCATGACTGTCTCCCCACTGAGATCCCCTGACAGTGTGAAGTCCTCTATAAACACACTTTCTACGTTTGAGGTTTTGTAATTCACGTGTCCGATCAGACTGAGGTCTCTCTGTCCAACAGACTGCTGGTACCACAGCATCACTCTGTAGTCTCTTTCCCCGTGCCTACAAAACAACTCTGCACTGTCCCCAGGTTTCCTGATGAGTTCTGAGGGCGTCTGATGGACTTGAATACCCAGAGACACACCTGTGAGGTAAAATATACAAAAGAGTCTCATTATTTAAACTGATTCTGGCCTTAGTGGTCCTACAGTAGACTATAAGTTAATGCAAACCATTCAGTGACACTAATGAAGCCAATAGTTTGTGCAAGGTGGAGCAGGAAGTGATGTCACAAAACACTGATAGGCTGGTATACCCATGTGTTGATAGAGACACAGGAGGGAATTGGCACATTGCTCTCCTGGGTCACAAACTGATTGAGATCAAATATACCAATAACAAGATCAATACTGTATGGATGGGCAACATCTGGGAACCGCTACTATTTAATTAACATAAAGCAATAACACAATATATTGGCTATGTGTACATGAAGCTAAAATAAAGAAAACAGCAAGAGTGCTGATTGGAATTACTTTGGCATCAAGGCAAATTATCAAGGAAAGTCAAAATACACATGTAAACCCATATGCGAGCGATGCTACTGAGACAAATTTAGCTAAGCATCTGAAAGACCAAAATGCAGACTTCTTTAAAGAATTTGAGATGTTGCTGAAAGCCCCCCATTCAACATCACTGAAGCATTAACGGGTCCGGCTAAAGCCCCCCCCCCCCCCCCCCCCCCCCAAGACGTTTTGACGTATTTAAATGTAAGCGATATTGTGAGACACCCCCCCCCCCCCCCAATTCGCAACTTTTATACTATCAACGAAACCACCAAAAGATTCCAACCCAAAGCAAAATAATACGTTTTATGTTTCATGTTGCACAGCAATATGCAATCTTTTCACGTAATTTGACTATAGATTATACAGTATTTAACCTGAGCCTGCACTGATTCCAACAGTCCAAACCATATCACTCACATATTACAACCACCATGAACAGATAATCGAGTGTCTGGGCCCTATTCTGCAACTAAACATGGCGTCTTCAATCAAGGGCTAAGAGGGTATCTGAGGATATAGGTAAATTGCCTTCAATCAGAAAAGATGTAATTCACCGCCATCTGGTGGCCATATGGTGTAATTGTGATTGTTTTGCTTGGTGTCATTCAATTATATTTGCCCTGAAAGAATCTCAGAAATAGGCCTAGTAATGAAAAGGTTAACAAAAATCGAAAATTGTATGACCTCAATGGTATCAAAATGGTATATAAAATCCAGTATTGTGACAACACCATCACAAACACACAAAATATGCAAACATTTTTGTTCAAGCAGAAGGTGTTCACTAAAATTGTGAATAACGTGTCGTGTCATGTTGTTTATATTACACAGATAACCTAACCATGTGGGTTTAGTCGCTTTGCTCTAGAATGGAGAGTCTCCTGTAGTGAACCAAAGGTTGTGTTTTTTGGCACAAAATGAAAGGGAAGATCCAGCTGATGCTGAGGTTGTTGAGGTTGAGGTTGATGCAGGTGCTGGGAGGTTAATCAGATGAATTATTAGACGAGGAGTTATTGTACGGTGAACCCCTAATACACTGCATTGTGGTAACTAGCAGCACAGAAATACACGGCGCTGCTCTCCACGCTGATGTTCGGTATCCTTAACGTGGCGGTTTGGCCTTGATAAGCACTCCCACCCATTACAACATCGATTCCCTTTTCGGGATTTGGATTAGTCACGTATATGTACCCTAGTAACTTCAGCTGTTTATTCTTGCGTTGTTGCTTGTACCAGAATATTTGGTTGTAGTCCTTAATGCTGTGGGAGCAGTTCAGCGTGACCGTTGCGGACTCGATGGCCACAACCATTTCAGGTGGAGTTTGGTCAACCTGTTTGCTAAGAGATGAACCTACGGAGAAAATAAGAACAAAAGAGGCAAAATTGAAACATGGCGACTGGAACCAGTCAGTAGTATTCAGATGTGGAAGATCGGCTTTAGTCGTGGAAAACAATTCACAAATGTAACATCGTAGAATGTCCAACAATGAAGCCAAATAAGATGACATTTAAGGAAAGTACCTGAGAGGACCATAAATGTAATTATTAGAGCGAGGAATGTGATTGTCCACATATTTGTCTCGTTGTGATCAGTCGATGCTAGCTAGCTCGGTAGAGTCATCCTAAAAACACACCTCTATTGAGTACATTTTCTATGTGCGATAACCTATCAACATATCTTTCTTTGTATCTAGTGTCTCTTATTTCAATCTCACAATCATATCGGAACCACAAATATGGGAGGAGCCAATTTTGATGGTCATATTTTTTGTTAAACATTATTTATCTGTTGGGGTATGACCTTGGTGTTTTTATGGTTAGTTTATTTTTTAACTTTGGTGTTTATCTGTTTGTGTATATATTTTTATATTATTAAAGGTACCTTTAGGTGTAAATCTTTTGGTGTATATATTTTGTGTGAGTTTGGTTTGTATCTTACCTGTTTCTTTAGATTCCTCTAATTATTTGGTTTTGGCTGAACCTTTGCCTGAAGATATTCATGTGACTTATCAGATTAGTTTGTGGTTAAATTGATCAGACTCATCGGTTTTATCTCTTCGGATGCCTTGGCTTTCCAGGGTCCATCAGCTTTAATGTTTCATTGTCATAAGTTTTCACTATTTTTGATTCCTCAAATTGTTGAGTTTTACCTAATCTAACTATTGTTAAATTCACCAGACTCAAGGGTTTTACCCTTAAAATTCTTCGGCCTCCTCAGATTAATCTTTTCGGTTTTACAAAGGGCCATCAATTTGTCAATTTTCCTTAGTATCAATTTCTTCCCCTTCATTTATATTAATGAAACCATAGAAAACAATACAACTAATAGTTTAATACATAAAACCAAAATACATATTGCATAATAATAATAATATAATAAAAAAATGAAAAAATATATGAATATAAATAAAATACAATTGTATATTTTATATATTTTTGATTACATTTTATTTACTGGTTATACACATTGTTAAAAATAATCGGACTTGTCAGATTCATTCCTCTGTACATTTACTGGATTCATCAGTTTTATCTTATTGGATTAACAGATTCCATGGGTCCACTTTATTGTTTTTTTTATTACATCTATAACATCTGTAACATGATAATTAATTACATGATTGCATGATATTTAAATGAATACATAATAAAACACATTTTACATAATAAATAAGCTTTTGGGATTTAGGGTTATGGTTTATAGTTAGTTTATAGAAACAGATAATAATCATGTGGACGTATAAATTGTAACCTGTTACCATAATCAGTAATTTGAAATTAATTAGTAAAATTATCTATTAATGTTTTTTTTCTATTTTTACAATACATTGTCAGGTGTATTTATTCATATAATGGAATATGAAACATCCAATTTCAGCTCAGGTTGACAAAATTTAATCGGTAGCACTTAACAATAAGGTACATTCATTTTACATTAGTAAATTCAGAATTAAGTATTCACTAAGAGTTTATTAATGTAACTAATGGTCTAGTAATAATTTACTAATGGTGTTTAGGTTAACTAAAATATTAATGTATATATTATTGAATGGGTTGAGTGAAACCCTAACTCTTATTCTAACCCTATACTAACGCTATATAATAATGCTTGTTACTGAATTAACCATGTTAATTAATGGTTAATGTACCCTTATTGTACAGTCTTACCCATAAATCATATAAATATGTCTTGATAACAAAGCATAAAAAAGCATGACAACACTGCCACCTAATTGAGAGTAATAAGGCTACAGGAGATAGATTTTATGCTTTCAGATATGTAATGTTTCTGGGGAATAATGCGTGAGTGAGGGAGGGAGGGAGTGGGTGAGAGAGGAGAGAGATATGTACGCAAAGAGAGTGGGAGAGTCTCACACACACACTCTAATTACGCTAGCCTATTCATGGGAAGGAATGTCCCGATTACTTTCCTGACGCTGTCTCAGAACACCCCTGTCATGTGACTTAAGAGCCATCATGTCGAACACATAATGGCCTCACACCCTAGAGCAGTAGAGTACAAGTCCTACTGAGAAACAGGTTATTTCACATTGACAATTTGGCAGAGGCTGTAAAGAATTATTGTATTTTGCTTGTAGTTTTTTGTTTTTATTCTTTCATTCAAATTATTTATTTTATTTTGAAATAGCCAACATCTGTACAATTACCTTATTAATTAAACTACTAAGAACAAAAAATCTATTTTTAGCAATTCCTCATAAAACTGTTTTTTTAGGTAACCAAAAGCCAAACGCAATGCATAAGCTATTAAAAAACCCATGGTAAAGAGTGAATACACTGAAATCCTTTAGGTTTTAGTTGAGGTGTAGCGTATTTTAGGTTAACTCTTAACCCTTAGTTACTTTGTGTGGATATTTAAGGCAGTTAGTAAAATCAAGGGTGTTCCTTGAACGGCAAAAATTCCTGGTTCACCTAGCGGCCATCTTGGTTCTAAACAATAGCCAGAGTTTAGAATCATGATGGCTGCTACAGGTGAATATGGCCCATAGGGTCACAATAAGTCCTCATCTGCTACAAGGAATGTCTTGTTTCTGGGTTGATATATCAGACTAATTCCTATACGGAGTTGTAGTTTATGAAGATTATTTTGAGAAAAATTGCAGTGATTTACAGCTGAAGATTTTAAAAACTGATGCTTATGGGGTACCAATTCCATGTGGTTTGTGTACACTGTTAGAAAATCAGTCAAGTTTCGAAGGTAGATAATGTTACTAAAGCTAGTCTTATCCTGGCATAATCCATCTACACGCAATGAGGACAAAATAATAAAAGAAAAAAAAATATATATATATCTGCAATGCTATAAAACCATACCAAAGCCCAAAAAACATCCCTGACGAAGAGCAGCATTTTAAAGAAGAGGTGCATATAAAATGATGGATTCCAGTCTCCATTTCAAACTCTAATGAGACTAGATAACTCCTCCAGTTACCCAATGTTATCTCTCAACATGTGGACTTCAGTAAACAAAGATAATGTCTGGGACCAAAGAGTACATTACAGTTCCCTTGGTCATTTAAAAGTGTTGAAGTGACTCTTGTTCTGCATCAGAATGCCCTCTGCCCCGCGGAACTCCTCAGCAATGTCGTCAAAGCTGCGGCCCCTGGTCTCCGGCATGCGGCACCAGGTGACGCAGAGGGCAACCAGAGCTGTGGCCATGAAGAGAAGGTAGACGTAGCCGCCCATAACATCCTGAGGAGGAGGAGAGCAGAGGGAGAGGGGTGAGCTGCCTGTGGAGACGAGCGTAGCGACGAGTGCAGTAGCTAGCGCAGAGCGGCTGGCATAGCGGATGGTGCAGTATCTAGCGAAGAGGCACAGCAGCGTGTAGCATATCATCAGCTGGCAAAGCATCAACCGTGTGCAGAGGTTTATACGTCACTAGGTCAAGTTAAGGATCGTAGGTACAGATAGATAAATAGAGGGAATACATTAAGAACAAAATACAGGGTATTTAACCACCAGCAAAGGGGAGTTAGAATTGTGAATGACAGAAGGAAAGATAAATGAAAAAAGAGGGAGTGCAAGGAAGATGAATGGAAAGGCATTACTCACCAGTAACGGGGGATAGATGAGGGCGAGAAGAAACTTCCCTCCCCAGTTCAACATGCTGGTGAAGGCCATGGCGATGGGCCGGGCCTGCTGGTCAAATAGCTCGGCGGCGATGAACCAGGAGATGGGCCCGGGACCCAGCTCGTAGGCAGAGACCAGACAGAACACCGCAACTACCTGCAGGAACCGAAGCTGCGGCACCAGGGTCTGCAAGAGGAGGAGAAGAAGAACATTGTCCTCCAAACACCCTACAGAGGTTTATTGCTTCGCCAAAGCACAGATGAAACGTTCAACAAGTTCTTGGTTGGGTGGTTAGCTAAAGCTGCTAGCTCGCTAATTAAGGAGGGCTTTACGACTTTTAGGGACCACAGGTTCCATGTTTATCCTGCTCTCCTCCAACCCACCTTCAGCCCACCCACTTCCATCGCTCTCTGCGCTGACAAAATGTATGAAATTTATAATACTGTAATGTGATGTAATTAACTAATTATAAATATCGAAATGATACCAATGAACATTAGAGGTAAAGGGAAGTCTTACCTGTAGGGCGTCCACGATGGTCAGGAGCAGGTTGCACACTAAGATGATTAGAAACCCCGTCAGCAGCAGCTTCCTCCGCCCAGCCTTCTCCATCAGGAAGAACTGGACAGGGACAACCACACATTACACCAGGGCTTCCCAAACCATTCTGTGGTCCCCTGCTGGGTCCCTAACTACTGCCTTACTGCCTTGCCTGTAGAGTGCATTCCAGATAGCCAAGTCAAGTGTGGTGAAATGTTGCAATATTTAAGCCTGTGAACCCTTTTGAGCGGCAAACTGTCAAAACCCAGACCCAGAGGGAGGAAACCTTGAAGGAAAATACAGAAGAGGGTTCCCTTCATCCAGGGACGTTAAGGAGTGATATAGGTGCTAAATGGGCAGACATGTTGAAGCCTGCTAGTCCCTGGAACTAGTTACTTGGTAGTTGAAAAACAGCAGGTACTCACTGCGACCACAGAGAAGGTCACGTTGGCAGCTCCCACACCCAGCGTCAGGTATTTGGCTTCACTGAAGGCATCTTCATACATCTTGGTGGAGTAATTGATCATCTACAAGTAACTAGTCCCTGGAACTAGTTACTTAGTAGTTATTAATTCCTGAAAAACAGCAGGTACTCACTGCGATCACAGAGAAGGTCACGTTGGCAGCACCCACACCCAGTGTCAGGTATTTGGCTTCACTGAAGGCATCCTCAAACATCTTGGTGGAGTAATTGATCATCTACAAGTAGAAGAAAACATGTTTTTTTAAGTGGGGTAACTGGGCCTTCATCCTTGTTTGTCTTGGACCCAACACACACACACAGCTTTGTTTTACCACACACTTGAGGAGGGTATGGACACAGACGAGTGCTGAGCTTCGGCATTAAGTGGATGGATTATGTAGTGGAAAAAACCCATAGCCGTGTGGAATCTTCTGCTGTACATCAAACACACGCAGACTTACTAAGGGATGAGGCAGAGGTGTGGAAGGATGGAGGGCATAGTGGAGGGATTGAGGAGAGGTAGAGGGAAGGGTGGAGGAGAGATGGGGGTAAGTGTGGAAGAACAGAGTAGTGGTAGTGGATTCACCAGATCACTGTAACGCGCAAATCCATCTTGCCAGGCTTCTGGTTATGCGCTTGAGTCCGAACCAATCGTGGTTCGAACCAATCAGCGTCCTAACGAGGAACTACGTGATAGATGGATGGTTCATCCAATCACCTGCCAAGTATTTTTGGAAAGTCCTTGCCCCTACAGTATCCAAGGACGACTTCCCAGATGGTTCTGTATACAATCCGTCTGGCATGTCAGGGAAGGGGAGAGGTGCCCTATACTTAATGAAAAATACCTTAAATCCCAGACCAGGAGGACTTACGGCATTGAAGCCCGACAGCTGGCTGCCCAGGGCAATCACCAGCACCAGGAGGATGGGCTGTCGGTAGGAGGCCTTGGTGAAGAACTGCTGGATGCTTATGCTGGCCTGTGTGTCGGTTTCCCTCTCCTTCATCTCCTCCAGCTCCGCCCGCACAATGTCCGGGTCGCCCCTCAGTCTCAACAGGGCTGGGGGGCATTAGAAATATTAATACATTTATGGGCGCTTTGATACAGTGCGTCTTACAGTTAAATAAAAAAGTGACACAGTCTAGAGGCTAGAGGCTCTAAAGTATGGCCTGGACATGACCCCAGAGCCAGCCTAGTAGCAAAAAAGTAACACACCGGACTCAGCCTTGGCCTCCTGGCCCCGCGTGAGCAGCAGGTAGCCGGGGCTCTCAGGACAGAAGGGCAGCAGCAGGTACTGCAGCAGGGCTGGGATCAGGGACAGGCAGAGCATCAGGTCCCATTGGTCCCACGTGCCCAGGGCGGTCTCCAGACCCACCACCTGGAGCAGAACCAGACAACACAACACACAAACACAGTGACCGCAGAATCAGCACACTAGCATTTACATTTACAGTATTATGACTTGTGATTATTATATTTTGTGGCCTTTTGGTCCTTTATGGTTTAAACCTATTTATATTTTTGTGGTTCACTCAGGATCACTCATTTTTGTGGATCACTTCAGAACATCTTTTTATTTTCTCATATTCAATTTAATCTTTTACACTACTAATATTCCACTACTTCCAATATACTACTACCACTTAAACTTCCACAACTACTATACCACTAAAACCACCACCACTACTATTATCACTACCACCACCACTAGATGTAAGTGAGGTGCCTCCTCTGGCGGGCGGACCAAGGCTCGGTGACCTTGGCCATGGAAAACACAAGGGGCTTTTGGTCGACAAACACTGTGAATGGGCAGGCCTCCAGCAGGAAACGGAAATGGCGTACAGCAAGGTAGAGTCCGAGGAACTCGTGGTCAAAAGCACTATAATTCGGCTCGTTGAGGCGGAGCTGCCTGCTGAAGAATCTGAGCTGTTGCCAGACACAGATCCACCTTGGAGGACACCACTTGTCCAGGGGTGGTGGGCGGCCGGTAGCCACCTTCTGTCTTAAGCACCACGTGAATGGGAGAAGTCCAAGGGCTGTTTGACCGGCGGAAGATGCCAAGGCATTCCATGTTCCTGAACTCGGCCTTCGAGATGGCATTTTTTGTTCAAATCACGGGAGCAGGCGTGAAATGGCGGGTCCGTTGTGGGTACCCATGTTTGGTCACAGCAGTGGAAAACATGGACAAGGTGAGGTACCTGCCTCCCCAAGCAGGCAGGTAAACTCGTCTGAGGCTGTGAGCTCACTGGACAATGTTGTTGTTAGCTGAGGACACAAGGGAGGGATCTGAAATCCTTTATAGAGGCCTTGGTGTAAAGGAAGTTTGCACTGAGCAGGGGCCTCGACACTTTCTAAAATCCCAGCTTAACGGTCGCCCATTGAAGTTCGACGCGCAGTTCCCCAAAGGTCTGAATCTTGTTGCTGTTAGCAGCCTGTGTCCTCCCCAGATATCGTTGTGCGAGGGGGGCAGAACGCTCACTTGGGCACCCGTGTTGCACAGGAAACGCTGTCCAGAGAGGGTGTCAGCGATGGTCAGCTAATGCCCCAAAGTCGTGTATGCCAAGGCTAACCTGACAGAGGCTGGCAGTTGCTGAAGGAAGGGCTCTTTGAAAATGACACAAGGTTTATGGTTCTCAACACGCCAACATGTGGTCCATTAATTCAGATGGCTTCGGCTCACTGATTCCTGGTATTGACAGCAGCTGATGGGCACGTTTGGATTCGGCCAAACCTCTCCAGGAGGTACCACTACCACTACCAGTTCTACTACTACGACTTCCACTATATCTACCACCACCACTATCACAACCCGTGAAAAGTGAATGTCCTCACCATCCCAATGAGAATCCCTAAGGTGTAGGCCACCTGGTTGAGTGTGGCAAAGGCTCCTCTCAGATTGGTGGGGGACACCTCCTGGACATACAGGGGGTTCATGCTCATGACCAGCCCACAGAACACTCCGAACACCAGCCGGCCCACGATGAGCACCTCAAAGGACTTTGCCAACTTGGACAAGGACATCAATACCGCCCCCACCACAGACAGCCCGTTCGCTATGAGGATGGAGTTACGCCTGGGGGATGGGAGGAGAGAGGGGAGGGGTGGAGAGTAATAGTACAGTATGATTGAGTGAAGTAATAGTACAGTATAATATTGTACAGAGTAATAATGTAGAGAATAGGATGTGACGTAAGAAACGATTTGATTCGATTAGAATATTTTTGAGTGGAATAGTGTACCACATCAGTCATGTGACCCTAGGGTCAACAGGTGTATCCATGGAGGTGTGTGAACGCCGTTACCTGCCGAAAGAGTCCACCATGTATTTGAACCCCAGCGCCCCCAGCAGAGCACCGAAGTCCTTGATGCTGACAGACACCGACCACAGCACTGTCAGTGTCTGGTCGGACATCAACTCGTTGTACCTGGCCCTCCATGTAGTGTTGAAGAACTGCTTGATGATCTGCGCACCACACGGGACAGATCACATGATTCCTCTTCTGACCATTAACATTGCAGTGCAAATCAACCAAAATTCAGTTTTGCATGTTATTTTTGACGTGGTGGAGGCAATAGCGACAACGTCACAAATAATTGATTGATTGATGATTGATCGCACTGCAATGTTATTGGTCCAAAGAGGAATCATGTAATCCCTCTTTGGACAAATCACAGTGGTGCAGATCGGCAGCCATAGGGACCACAAATAATATTATTGATGAAGTCCTTATTTAAATCAAAGTCTTGAAGAGTTATACTCGTGTTGTGTAGAAAGCAGACAGCTACCTGCTCTGGGGAAAATACAGTACTCTGATAATGTGTGAGAGTAGCAGCAGACCGTCAAGGTTATTCAGTGGTTGATGGAGATGTTAAGATCACATCCATGACGGTGGCAGATTCTCAAAGGGCCCCTAACCACACATAGACACATAATACCGCACAGGAATATATACACACACTGACACACACACACAGGGAGGACTATATACCCACACACACGGAGATGGAAGACTATATACCCACACAAAAAATACGCACACACACACACTCACACACATACACTTGCTCCCATGCTCACACACAGAGAAAGATACACACAAAGACTATCCCCCCTATTGGCCTCCCTTAGGTCCTCACCATGGCAGGGGCATTGACGTTGCCGGTGTGGTAGCCAATCTGCAGTGAGCCCAGTACAGCAGACAGGATTGACCCCAGGAGGGCAGCCGGCAGAACATTCTACACTCATAAGCACACACACACACGCACATGATCACACCAGAGGGGTCAAGGGTCATCTTGGGATCAAGTATGCAGAGTCAAAAATGTAGTTTGGTACAAATTTGCTTTCCCATTCAAATGTAATACATTAATACATTAATGTAATACATTTTAATCATACACAATTAGCATAGTAATACAGCTAATGATGGATGGATATTTATTAAGTGTATGCTCAATGATTACAAATGATGTACTCTAGCAGTATGCTAATTATGAATGATTAGCATACTGTGGACAATAGGTTATACTATTTGCTGTCATCTCACTGTCAGACTACCATAAGATAACAACAGCATTAAGTAGTTAAGTAGACAAACCCCCACTGAAGCCATTTCTTGTGGATGAGATGGGGTATCGCGTCTGCAAAATAAAGGTTTAATTTAAAGACTTAAATTCATGTAATTTAAAGCAAAAGTAAATTTTAAAGCAATACATGAGGCAAGACCGACAGCATATATTGTTTAAATAAATATCAAGAAAAAATACAATTTTAACAATGAGTCAATATATACGTATTTATCTGGGGCTACTCTATATTTATTTTTCACTTTTTGAAATTGAAACGAGAAGTATATCTATATTAAAATGTACAGTATATACTACATTTCCACTATTTATACACTAAAACATTTAATGAACTTACACACTACATATCCAATTAACAAAATAATAGCTATATTTATTGCTATAATGTATACATACAGCATTATACATACATTGATACATATGTAGATAAATGTATAGATATATAGATCCTTAGGAGTTACATATAGGTACACTGCATTCATAGATATATGTATAGCTATGTATGTCTGTATAGATATATACTGTATCGATATATTTCCTCACCCTTTGAGTCTTTTCCATGCAGAGAATAGGACGTCCAAATCTTAGCTCTGGAACCAAGAGCAGCAGGGAGGTAAGAGAGAGAGAGAGAGACACACACACACACACACACACACACACACACATTGGCACAAACTCAACAACCACACGTATGCACGTGAGAAAAAATTCACAAGCACACCACTGGTGCTGGACATAACGAACACACACACACACACACACAACTTGACAGAAATTATGTGGTCACACTCAGATGGTGAATTTGGGGCAGGCGTGACAAAATGGCTGCCGTGGACCCACACTGAACGAGATCTCCCCAGAACACACACCTGTGTGTCAGGTGTTCCTGACACACCTGTAGAACTGTGATCTGAACCTGTTCAGAGCACAGGGGTCCTCAGGTAATCAAACAGGAGCCACCGTATTAGTATGAACACCTATTTATTAATTTGATTTATATTTAAAGGTCCACACAAGCTTCAAACAATGACATGGGACATGGCCTTAAGCATTGCATGGCTCCTTGTCCCACTCTGCCTCTCTCTCCCTATCTGCCCTGCTCCATATTCTCTCTCTCCCTCTCTCTGGCCATCCCTCCCCCTTTTTTCTCTACCTCTGTCGCTCACCCCGTTTCTCCCATTCTCTCTCCCTCTCTCCTGTCTTCTCACTAATTACATCCTTCCTTCTTCTCTTTCACTCAATCTCTTTCTCCCTCTGTTCCTCCCTCTTCCCTATGACCCTCTCCCTCTCTCCCTAGAAAGTGTCCCTCCATCCCCTCTCGCTCTCTCCCTAGAAAGTGTCCCTCCCTCCCTCTCCCTAGAAAGTGTCTCTCCCTAGCTTCTAGTAAGCTGACATGTGTTGCCACCATATGTTACTTTTGTGGGATTCTTTTTTATCTGTTACGAAAGGGAATGCCCCACAGGAACTCATAGTTGTTACTGCTTCATCAGCACAAGCTAAACGAATAATCCCTGCTCATAATTAATGTCCAACCCACATCTCATTATGACCCAGGACACATTAGGTAACAGAGACATATTGAACACAAATGATTGTCAATGGGGAACATTTTTAGGTTGTTGCTTTTTAAAAGGAACATTTTGAAGGTATTCACAAACTCTCCATTGTTTTAAGGTGAATCTAAATAAAGATAAAGTTCATTCTGATTTCATAATCATTATATTTACACAGTTCCTAATCGTTGCTATTTGTAGATTAGCAACTAATCTAGTTGCTAGACTATTAGCAACTAATCTAGTTGCTAATCTAATCTATAAAATGACCAAATTACTAGCAATATATCCCCTGCCATCCTAGCATTTAGCATACCTTGCACAGTATTCAAGATTACATACAATCAGGGTCCAAATATAACTTTTAGAATCTACAGGCCAAGCAATTGTTTGAATGTGTAACCCTGAATTAGTTTTACCTGTGAAATGGTCAAATGTATCCGTCATTGGCTGGTCGCAGGTGTTAATTCAGGACCCTGCCAACAATCTCCCTTGCTGTGTATCCTTGGTCCGTAGTCTTTGTGACAATTTAATCTTGTCATACTGCAAAACTGTAGTAAGAAGGAAGGTTTATGATATTTCAGGAGAACTAAGGTGTTTCCATCTAGAATCTAGATAAATGCTAATGAGCTGTGCTGAAAGGCTCACAAAAAGTAGCTTGACTGGTTTATTTTAAATCTGTGAGTCAATATAATTTGATAAAGATAATCTGCAGGCGTTTGCGAGGGGACTGGACCAAATCAAACATCTTCAGGCATTTCCACCTGTCTGAGACCACAGGCCACAGGGTTTTATCAATCACGTTTGACTATTAGCTTGTGTGGTGGTATTTCTGTACGGTTTATATATTCTCTCAGGGGTACCAAGCAGAAGGAGGGCAGGTTAGTGTAGACTGCTAGACTAAAGGGTCTATCCTTGGGTTGATCCCTAATGTAGTCCCCTCTCTAGTGAGTCAGTGGGTTTAGTCAGTGCGTAAGCGAGGTCATTCAGTGAGTGAGTGAGTATTAAGGGAATGAGGGTCAGTATTGAATGAGGTGAGAGAGGTCAGTAGGCAGGAGTGAAAGGGTTTATCCCCATTTAAATAACATGAATGTACAAACTTGGTGTGTGTGTGTGTGTGTGTGTGTGTGTGTGTGTGTGTGTGTGTGTGTGTGTGTGTGTGTGTGTGTGTGTGTGTGTGTGTGTGTGTGTGTGTGTGTGTGTGTGTGTGTGAGAGAGAGATGCAGAGGTCTGGGTTACTTGTTTCCACTCACCAAACCTGAGGTCATACAGCATCAAAACGTTTTACTTGTTGATTGGCAAGTTTTATTGCATGCTCACAATATATGAATCACTGATCCCCAATAACACCTTAGCCCCAGTACGCATATGGAACCTGGGTCAAAATGCAGATGACTTGATTCCCTTACATGCAAATTTTAAATGCAATGGTCCTGGTGCTCCCAGTAGAAGGGAACATACTGTGATGACAGTGTTCATTTTGTCACCTATTTTTAATGTAGTCTTGTGCCAAATGTCCTTGTTAGTTTTAGTCATATTTAGTCATTCACATATCTTTTTTTGTTAGTCAAGTGTTAGTCGACTAAAAGTCTCGTCATTTTAGTCTGGTTTTAGTCAAAAGAGAACTCAAGGTATCTTAGTCAAGTTTTAGTCGACTAAAAGTCTCGTCATTGAAGTCTAGTTTTAGTCAAAAGAAAACTCATATCTTAGGCCCTGTCCACACTAACCCAGGTAAATATAAAAACGCACATTGAAAAACGCGTTGAAAACGATCTCCGTCCACACTATCGCTTTCATATCGTTTACGTTATGTTTTGCATCCACGTTCCACACTGAAATGATTTTGATACAGTTGTCGTCATGGTAATGCAACTCCCGCCACGCCTCTCTGTTTAGATTACAGGCGTGCGATCAGCTGATAGTTGCAGTTGATCAGCTGGCTTATCATTTTCACTCACAAGCAAAAATATGGCTCAAACCAAAAGCACAAAGGCAAGTTTTTATTTTTATTTTTAGAAACGCCACTCCAAGTACGGTTTGAACTGGCGTCTTTGCAGTTTTTTTCCCATTGCTTAAGCACAGCAAGTAGGCCTACAGCACTCGCCTTCGGCGTTGGAGTGACGAATATGTATGACAGAGTACGCCCAGTTGTAACTGAAGATACATAAGTACATTGCACAGAGAAATCATCATTTCCATTTCACCTGCCATTTTTGTTTAGATGAGCGTCTCTGTCTCAAGCACAAGCGTGTGGCAGAAATTGGCATCGGCAGAGTTTAAAACGATCGAAAATCAAGGAAAGTCTACTGTGTGGAAGTATTATGAAGTTATGATTGTGCTCACAGTTAACGCGCTTGTTGCGCTGATCGGTTGTCAATTCCAAAATGCCTTGCATTCGTTTAATAAAGGCGTGCTTTCATGGTACAAACGTAAACGTGTCGTTACTAGTGTGAGAAAAGTTTTACTTTAACTCTGTCGGGCTCGGACATATATCTTGATGCCTGTCGGGCTCGGGTCGGGCTCTGTTAAGCCCAACACACACCGCCCACGCAACGCTGCGCTTCGCCGGCGGTGTGTGGCCGGCTTTACTTCTCTGTCGGACACGGGCCGGGCTCGGACAGAAAAATGCGGCCCGTTCCGCGAAACTAGGCTCATGAAAGTAGTTTCGGCTAGTTAGCGTAGCGATACTTTCTGTAATTAGGCACAATCTTTTTGTCCGTTCTTTCACCAGGCATTTAAACACGCTCGAGAATGGGAATTGACCAATCGGAGTGCTTGCTTAAACTTGCGTGTTATTGAATAGGCTACAGAAAGAAGAGCCGCCTCGGGGCACCGTGGCCGGAGCTGAGCTCCGCGGTCGGGGCACGGCGGCCGGAGCTATGTGCATGTCATGAATAAGAGCCAAAATCATGTTGTTCCTCCCCGCCCACCTCCTCCACCACACTAACAGCGTGAAACAGGAGCACCAGAGCATTTTATTTCCACCAAAACCGACTCACAGGGCATTCATTGCTACTACCCAGCAAACATTTCGACGTCAATTAGACGTCTAATCGACGTTGGTCATGGAGGTCGAAACGACGTCGATTTGAGGGGCTGATATGAAAGTTTTTCTGACGTCGGTCTTTTGACCGACGTCGTTTCGACGTCTCATAGACGACATCAATCCACGTCGTCTCGACGTTGTATAGACGACATTTCAACCTACATGAAATTTACTTTTAAGCCAATACACTAAATACCCACTTTATTATGAAAAAAATAGTATTAAGCTACATTTCAGTTACCTTGTAGTGTGCCCCAATTTACGGTTTTCAGTATAGCTACCCACTGAACCTATAACACGGAGTTCTTGTGCTGCATGTAGATAATTAAACATTTCTCAATCTGTTGTAAACATATTTACCTCAAACCGTGTGGTCAACAAGTCCAATAGACGTCGAGTCGCAACGTGACTTTATTTCGACCCTTTGCCGACATGATGTATAGATAGAACCAAATGTAGCCTATAGAGCATTTGGTCACATCAAAAGGACAGCAATATTTGGCTACATCTATAATATTTTGTTTAATTATGCATACTCTTATCAATCAAGCATGAATACATGTCCTATTAATCTTCAACAAAAGACAGATTTCAGGGTATAAAGTGCACTGCATCAAAAACATTTTATTTATACCCAAGTAGGCCTACATCTTCTTTAAACAACAAAATGAAAACTTATTGGGACCAAAATCCCATCCCCCCAGTCCTTGCAGGTGCATGTTTCAGGTGTAAACTCATGGCTGGTTCGATTACTGTATCTGTGGCCTCGGGATTCCATCTCGTCACAGCAGCTGGAAAGAAAACACCAGTACAAGGTTTGGTGAGAGTGAGAAGTTTGACTGGCCAAAATACACCAAGTGTTTGGCTCAGTGGGCGAAGACAGTCTCACCATCCAGCGCCCCAGCCTCAAGGGCTACCTGGTGGCTAGATCAAGTCCATTTAGCTTAGCTACATCAGAAGCTATCACCCCTCTCGCTATCAATAATGAGAAGAATGGGTCCTAAAATTGACCAACAGTTCACAGGACTAATGCACGGGGAAAGGGCTTTGCCACCCGTGTTTTATTTTCAATAACACACAGATACCGTTAGCCCTGAAACGGGACGCTGCTGCTCCCCAGCTGGGAAGTAGCAGCGTCCCGTTTCAGGGCTAAGCTAACGTTAGCCTGCTAGCTTCCCGCTCCCAGTTCGTATGTAACGTTACAAATACGAAAACCCGCTATCCATGAGAATACGCCATGTAGCCTCAAATTCAACAGTTAGGCATGCAAATAACAAAAGGGTAATGTCTCTACAAATACAGTTGCATTTTAAATTGCAGTGTCTTTTCGAAACTCACCTGCAACTCCCGCATGCTGCTGAGTGCCGAACTTGACGGCGAACTGATATCACCTGCGCATGCGTTGGAGGGATTACGTGTTGGTGCGCAAGGAAAAATAGTTCCTCAATGGAACTTGAGTAAATGCTGGAATAAAACATTTTAGCACCTATATTGGCCATATACATGATAGCATATTGCGTTTGGAATAATAACACTTTTCAATAATACTATTAATGTGTAAACATTACCGTTCACACTAATGTTACAAAGTTACATCGTTGTTAAGTTAAATAGCGATATAAACAGTGTTTATTCAGTTACAGAACGGTCAAACAAGCTTTCCTCGAAATCACCATTTCCGTAGCGGCATATATGTTTTCATGTCGGCAAATGGACCCGGAAAAGACCCGGCGTATTTTAGACTTGTTGAATGCATAAATGTTTGCTGGGAGTGTTTATTCGGTTACACCACTCTAAAATAAGTCTTCCTTGAAATCACCATTCCTCTAATGATAATGTTTTCATGTCGAAATTAAGTCACGTCGTGACTCGACGTCGACTGGACTTGTTCGCTTCGACGCAGGTCGAGAAAATGTTTGCTGGGTAGTGACCACCGCAAAATTAATGAAAAATGTAATGAATTCAATTTAATAAAAAAATATTAGTTACAATTACTCAAAAAGGAAGAACATGTTACACCAACTTGACATAATTAAGTTAGTAGAACTTTTTCTAAAACTTTGAGTATGCACTAGGCTACTTAATCAATTTAATTAGCCTACTTTGAACGTTCGGGTTTATAGTTGCCGCCACTACAGTAGGCCTAACCTTTAGAAATCCCTGTTGCGCATGGAACTGCCACATTGGCAGTGTCGTGTTTCACCAATATTATATACAGTACAGTAGTCTTCATATATAGGCTACAGTACAGCAGGTGAGATCAGCTTGACTCGCTTCCAATAATTTCAAAAACTCGCAACTTCAAAAAATTATTGTATTTATTTTACAACAACAAAACCGTCTTCTAAATTAAGGAAATTATACTGGGAAACGAATAAACCATTATAAGCAACGAGTGAACTTAATAAGCGGTCGAAAGATTTTTTTCAACCACCGCATCTTTCCCTTGACGGTGCGCAAAGCCTGCACACAGACAAAAAGCAAAGCAGTCTCAGCATAAACAGTAGCCTATTATACCTATAATAGGTTAAATAAACTATTCAAAATGTAACTTTCATTTCAAAATGTCTATTTTCATAAATAATAAGTCAGACACCTTTGTAAACAGAAAATCAGAAAATAGCCTAATTTGAACAGCTGCGACAGATGTAAATAAGGATGTGATTGCCTCAATCTCCTCCACTATATTTTCTATATATATATTTTTAAATCAGTGTAGGCTATGCTATCGCCCATGGTTAAATAAATGTTTAGGCCTACTAGAAGGATTTCGAGCAATGTTTTATTCGCAAAGACTGCAATATTTTTTAGAACGCTGTCATGCACCTGCGCATGAAATGGAAAAGCACGTTTCAGCACGTTCTTTCTGGACAGTGCCCGAACGACGTAAGGAGTGTTTCCTAAGAAGACTCCTAAGAGACCGTTCGAGAACCACGCCTATAGAGGTAAACAAATGATACGTCTAAACGTAGAGTCTTCATAGCGCGCTAAGAGTGGACGTTATCGGGAAACCGGGCCTAAGAGACCCAGAGATTCCCCAAGATGGATCATATCTGAAGCTGACTGGTTCCACGTTGCCTAGCAAAGTAAACGTTGAACGCTTCTACTACCAGCAGAAACGCTAGGAACATAAAGCATGTCAAATTTAAGTAACATAATTAATATACCTTTCCCATATCTGACCCAACTCTGTCTCTGGGACTTGCTGGTGGTTGACTGGTGTGCATTTACAGTAGCTGCAGGCATTGCCCGGTGGCATGTCATAGTCCACGCATTTGTCGCACTTGAGGCACCTACCCCTCTGCACGCCACGTTTATCCTTCATGTTCGTTTTTTGCTGGGTAGCAGTTACGCCTCCTTGGCCTTGCGCTGTGGCTTTCGAGTGAAGAGGGGGGGGGGGGGGCTGTCATATTAATTCTGCCATGTCGATTGCAAGGTCATGTCAAAATAAAATGATGTCGCCGGGGGCTTATGCATAAAGTGATCAGAGGTCCGAAAATCCCTCCGGTGGGTCTTAAAATAAATAACGAACAGTCCCTAATTAAAAACATTTATTTTAATTTGATGGAAGTCAGTTGGCTCGTTTGAAAGCATATCATGGGCGTAACTCAGTTTGTTACCTCGTATCTGGCTTACAAGGTGCTGAATAAAGGTGGTTCGTATATTTTTAAACGCAGTAACCCATCTTTACCACCAGGTGGGGCTAGTGGACCGGGCCCTCCAAAATTGGTTCCCAAACTGCTAAACGTCCAACTACAAAACATGTACATTGTAACAGACTTGAACATTGATCATTTGTTTTATTACTACATAAACTTTATACAGGAAAAAAAAAATAACTATCAGATTTTAACATGACTACATAAATGTCAGGTTTCACATCCCCCGGTCTACAAATTTTAAACATTTACATTATTTTGCAGGGTTGGCCGTAAGCCTGTAGAGATATCTTGGCGGTCTGAGGCAATTACATCTAAGTTCCCCCCACCCCTCTCTGTCCCACTAAAGGTCCCAGTGGGATGATTAATTGTGATTACTGGTCGGTTAGCTTGTTCACCAATCTGGTCTGTTGATGGTTAGCCTGGCAGTCTGGAAACACTTCAACGTACTCAGACACAATCCCAGTGTTGTGGCGGGAAAGAGGTGAGTGATGGAGACGGCTCTCCCCTGAGGACTACTCTCAGATACACACCATTCTTTTGTTATGTGCGATAGCTAGAGTCCAATTCAGTTCCTGAAGGCTAGGGAAAGCAATAGCTTGATAACACACAGAATTCAACAGCTTCCGTTTCTAGAGCTGTAGATAAGTCAAACGTTAGCCTATAAAGCAAGTTTTACTACAGATGTCCACTGTTTATGATAAGAGACAGCGAAGATCCGACAGCATTGTTTTGCAAGTAAACAAAACCCCAAGCCACCTGTGAAATACATGAAAAACAAATCAAAAATATATATTTTTACATATTTACAACGGGAAGACTCTTAAGGGACTGGCCAAGTTGTACGCAAAAACAGACACTCACAAACATGAAAAGAAAAAACACACCAAACAACAAGCTCATGTCTTTCGCATTTACCAGAGGGAATCGTTTCCGAATGTGAACAAATCTTTTTTTAAAAAGGAATAAAAAATGAAGGATATAGTTTTCCCGTTTATTAACCATCCCCAATTTTGACAAAATGAAAGCTGCGATCCGCCAGTATTGCATCAGGTGGCTCCGAAAACGTTCTACTGAACTAAATGGACGCCAGCTGTTGGAAGAGCATGTTTATAGGCATAACATATATTCTGCAGCGTCTCTGGGGAGAGGTCAAGTGTTTTGTGTTTGGCGATGAACCTTATGCCACTAGCCAAACCGTGAACATGCTAAATGCTGAGAGTGGGGATTGACTCAGGGAAACGGTTGATATCTGATCAATTGAAAGAGGAGGCAGTGTTGTCAACCAGTTTTGCCTCCGATTTTTCTTTTGTGTTTATTAAATAGTTGCAATAATGTTGTAATATTATCAAGTTTCGATATCTAATCTTAGCTACAGCATGCTCACGTTTCACCCCCACCATTTTGTTAAATACAAATTTCATGTATTCATGTATTTGAGTATCTTTTAAAGTTTCTGGGGTTTGCGTTGATTCAATTTACTTTTTGCTTACAGAACTTTGTTTAAGAAGAATAGGCCTACCATCCTGACTAAAACAATGTTTTTAAAAGTTGTGATCAAAAGACAAAGGGCTTTAGATGGCAACTGTAGTTCTCTGTGTCGAAGAACATCTGGTTTAGACTCACTATGACAGCTCTTTTTCAATGATCTGTAAATTCTACACAGCTATGCTATGCTATACACACGCTGAAACCAAACATTAGCAATAGCGCCACTTCTGGTGAATCTGGTTATTACAGGTTGTCTCTGATTGGCTCCAATCACTTCCAATCTTTATCTTGGCCTCTTTTTTTTAAGGTAAGGGCCGTTGCTGGTTAACATCCCAAGTTGAATATGATTACCTATTGCCGTTATTATTTAAAATGTTATCCCACAGAGTAGAGGCGAGCGAGAACAGAAAAAAACACATTGTAAGTCCTTCTTGTTTCAAGTGCCCTGCATAATCCATGTCTTACGCAGGCGAGTTATTTACGTACAAAAGTAAAATTTGCTTCACAACAAGGGTTGAAAAAGAAGGGAAGAAAAAAAAGTAATACATTGGAAGGCGAAAGTGCAAATATTTTGGTGCCGCTTCGATATCTACTTTTATTTCTGTTCTTGTTTTCTTCTCCTTCTCTCGCTGGTGTTCTCCTTCAGTCTTCTCTCCTGGTGCAGATGTCTTCCACCTGTGGCCTCTGCTCCCCTCAGCTTCTGGAAGCTTCCCTGATCACACCAGACGACCCACTGGGACAAGACAGACGGACAGACCAACAGACAGACAGACACACCGACAGACCAACAGACAGACAGTCACACCGACAGACCAACAGAGAGAGGGAGCCACAGATAGATGGACGGACGGATCAACAGACAGACATACACACAGATGGATAGACAGATAGATAGACAGACAAATGGACAGACAGACATACACACAGATGGACAGGCAGACAGACGGATAGTTCCAGAGACAGATAAGAAATGGGGAGGGGAAAAAAAAAATCATGTTAAATAAACGCAGAAAAGAACGTGACTTTTGTGTTGGTCAAACAGGTGCATACACACACACACACACACACACACACACACACTTTGCGTGACGAGCCAAAAGCATTCCTCCTGCACATGCCTCGATTCACGTGCACTAGCCAACAAGACACTCACACACACACACACACAACACAAGAGAGGGAGACCACAGAGAGATGTTCAGATTGCTTACAGATGGCTATCAGGGATGTGGAGTGTCTCCCAGTGGGTCTGCCTGCACCCCACAACACACACACACAAACACACACAGGCGTGACAGAGAGAGAGTGTGTGTGTGTGTGTGTCTTTGTGCCCTACATGTGCATGCAGTTGTGTGTCTGCATCTGGCATACATGTGTGTGTGTGTGTGTGTGTGTGTGTGTGTGTGTGTGTGTGTGTAAGGAGATACAGGTGTTCAGTGTGTGTGTGTGTGACTGGATTAGCCACACAGCTGTGTGTCGTCCTGCTGAGGAGCTCTCTGGCGTGTCAGAGAGCAGCATGCACATTATGGACATCATCAAAGACCCTCTGCAGCCCCCTAAATCACACACACACACACACACTCACATGGACTCACACACAAGCGTGGACACACACACAGACACATACATGCTCACAAAAAATGATAAACACACACGCGCAGACCCATACACAGGCAGAGACAGACATACGGTCATACACTCATACACACACGCACGTGCCCACACACACACACGCACAGCGTCTTGGATGTTCACCAAGTCGTCAATACACACACACACACACACACACACCCACGCACACAACAGTGTCTCCAGTTGGGGAAAATGCTCACTGTAATACGCTGACTGAAGTACTGGATCAGGGGAACACACACACACACACACACACTCACAAATACAATAGAGAGAGAGACAAAGAGTAAAAAAGAAAGAGAGAGAGAGGGAGAAAGAGGTAAAGAAAGGGAGGGAGAAAGAGAAGGAGATAGAGAGAGCGGGAGAGAAACAGGGTAGTGGTGTATATTGTTGTTCCTGGATGTTCCTGGTTGTTTGTCTCTCATCTACCAGGTTTAGCTTGTGAACCTTTATGATGGACTCCCTCCTGCTGTCAGGCTCAACGCACTCGCTCACTGATCATGTCATGTGATCCTGATCTAATGTCAACTCGCAGTTTAACTATGTGTATATGTATGTGTTTGTGTGTGTGAGCATATGTGTGTGTTAGTGTATGTGGCATGTGTGCGCATGTGTGTGTGTATAAGTGTTTGTGTGTGTGAGGGGAATGTGTTCCCGTCTGAACCTCAGATAATCGGCGGTGAAGCGACTACAGGTCGGGGATTCAGACCCAGACGAATTAACTGAGCAATTACCAGACTGCAGATCAGTTACCCCCTCACCCACCTGGAGCCCAGAGGACTCACACACACACACACACACACACACACACACACACACACACACACCTGGGCTCTCCCTGTAAGCAGACACTGTCTGGAGGTTAACTGGAGCTGATTAGCTGGGGGGGGGGGCACCTGTACCTGGCTGACGCCGGGATGTCTCCCCGAGTTAACTGACAGCCAATCGGAACGGCCCGTTCTCTCGGGAGGAAAAAAAAGGTGTGGTTTTGCCAAGCATGTCCCAAAATGCACCTCTCTGAGCCAAGACTGCTCATAATGCACCTCTCTGAGCCAAGCCTGCCCCATAATGCACCTCTCTGAGCCAAGCCTGCCCCATAATGCACCTCTCTGAGCCAAGCCTGCCCCATAATGCACCTCTCTGAGCCAAGCCTGCCCCATAATGCACCTCTGAGCCAAGCCTGCCCCATAATGCACCTCTCTGAGCCAAGCCTGTCCCACAATGCACCTCTCTGAGCCTAGCCTGCCCATAATGCACCCTTTTGAGCCAAGCTGCCCCATAATGCACCTCTCTGAGCCAAGCTCGCCCATAATGTACCCCTTTCATCCAGCACTCACAGCAGGGGAAGGGGGAGGAGAGAAAGGGGTGAAATTAGAGGAAAATAGGTGAGGGTGAGGAGGAGGTGAAATGAGGGGAGGAGAGGAGGGGCGAAAAAGAATTGAAAGGGGAGGAGGTGTTTGGAAGGGGAGAGGAGGAAGGAGGTGAGGATGGGAGAGGTGGAGGAGTCAGACTCCTTTGGCGGAGACGGCCCTCGGTCAAGACGTATCCCATAAGAGTGCGGTCTTTATTTATTTGGACTTATTAGGAACCGCTGTGTAACCACCAGCCCATCGCTCACCAGGCTTAGCCACGCCGGAGCGGTTCTGGGTAAAAAGCAAGCAAGGCTTACTGCTAATGGGCTGCCCTGGGCGTTGGACTACAGACCTCGGTTGGAGGGGGAAGACGGATGCCACTCTCCCTGGCGCGGTGAGATGTTTTCCTACGTTGGTGCCAACCCGCCAGGAGGAAAAAGACTCACACAGATGTGCTGCTTTTTTTTTTTTCCTTAAGAGGATTCCTACCCACAATCCTTCATTAAAGCCTCTTGTCAAGAGCAGTAAACCGCACACATCTCCAAGGACGTTCCCCCTCCTGCTCCTCACAACTCCCGACAGAGCAGTTCTGGGTCCAGAGCTCTGAGGGCGCACGACTGTAGACTCTGGACACAATGTGGAGCCGGTGCCTTACTGAACACGTACGGAACGGTCGCAGTCTCTCTCTCCCTCCCACCCTCTCTCTCTCTCCCTCTCCCCCTCCCTTACTCCCTCTCTCTCTCTCGCTCTCTCCCTCCCTCACGCTCTCTCTCTCGCTCTCTCTCTCTTTCCCCCTCTCTCTCTCCCTCTCTCTCCCCCTCCCTATCTCTATTTCACTCTCTCTCTCTCCTCTCCCTCTCTGTCCGAGGAGTTACATTGAGGAGCAAGGAGTTAGAGGGAAAGGCACCACACAGAACCATGAATAAGAAACTTGTTCGGGGAACCACACCAGACAACAATAGAACAGAGGGAGATTAAAAAAAAAAAAAAAAAAAGGTTTCCTGCTGTGTGTGGCCTTCCGGTCACTGAACTGACAGCACAAGTCCTCCAGGGATCTGGGACCTTCTAACGTGATCACAGACAACCAGGGAGGTTCACAGCGACAACACAGCCGTGTTGAGCACGCGAGGGAGGGAGTGTGTAAGGTTGATGTGAGGGCTATCTCCCAGAGCGTCAGGAAGCGTCACTCGACCGCTCAATATAATCCCGATGTTTGGAGAGAAAGGACACGATAATGAAGCACAGAGTGACCAGATCAGAGGCTGGCTCAGAGACCGGCCGGCTCAGAGACCATGGGGTCTCTGAACCGCCCTGCAGGGGATTACACACAAGGAGGAGGAGGATGGGGTCTGACCATGCTGTGTGCAGATGTTCTGCTGCTGCCTGTGAGAGGCAGGATGCTCTAGGTCTTACTCAGGCCATGATGTGCAGGAGGTACTTTTAATGTGATGGGCCAGAAGCAAATACTTTGTGGTACTGAGCATTGGTCCACTGATCCTTCTGGATGAACTGACGAAATTAACACCGCAGGGATAGTGGTTCAATTCCCAAATGGGGCTACACTTGCCGGGAATGTTTGCATATTTGCTATTGGAAGATTGGAAGTGTCAATCAAATGGACTATACGTAAAACACTATGCAATAAAATGAAGACCATTTTCATGTGAAACTAAAACTTCTATACGAGTGCGAACCAGCCAGCCAGCAGAGTATATTGGTCCCTGACATCCTCTGGTGGAACTTTTGGATGTTTTTGGTTGTTTTCGGAGAGGATGGGAGGTTTTCAGGTTAGTTAACCCTCATCTACTACCCTCAAATACCTGAAGGGAAACATGCATACACATACCCACTTAAACACACAAGTAGACAAATATATACACATATAGGCCTACTTACGCACACTTGGCCAATGACACACATACATTGATACAACAACAGGAAGAACAGGGCATGCAGTCATGCAGCATCAACGAGCACTGACTGCAGTCACATAGAAACTATAGACCATGGAAGTGATAACTGGTTACCTAGCTTCTCACTTCAATATTAATTTGCTTAAAACACATTTAAAAATATATTATTTTTTATCCCATAGTATTTCTAATCGTGGAGTAAAATTGTGTTTAATTCCCCCTTTTTATTGAGGTGACAAAATAAGATGGAAACCAAAAGGGAAAATATGAAAATGACAACACATCAGTGGTCTTTGAGAATGGCTTAGTAGATTACAGTTCAAGCCCTTCCAGAACATCCTAGAACAGCCCAGAACATTCTGGAAAACTCCAGAACCTTCCGGAGCGCGGCTCAGGGTTCGAGGGAGCGTATTAGGTGGCCTTACTGAACAGGTTGGTCCCTTGCCTTGTTCCCTGGTTCGCACTGCTTGACGACGCATCTGTTGAGGACAGAGAAGTTCAACCAATCAAAGGCGTGCGTGCACACATCGTTAGGCGGACATTCCTTCTGAAGCATAACACATGGAGGCGGTGTAGGTTGGACCCGTTTAACCAGCTGACAGCCACTACGGCACACCTTGAACTCATGAACCTCAGGAGTCCTAGGGATGGGGTCCCTGGCCGCGACACCACCAGGCACAACCCATCATCAGCCTGCGTGTTTGTAAACGGTCTGCCTCGTTTCCTTAAAACCAAACGATGATCACAGTCCCCAGGCTAGAGGCGTGAGCATGACTCATAAACCCCTGAACTAGAGGCTCTCCAATGGGAGCACGGAGACAGATGGCTGACGGTTATTCAAGCAAGACAACGGCCGCATAAAGACTTTACAAGTGGCACTCAAAACCTCTACTCTGAGCATGAGCTACTCGGTCCATACACCGTCACACCCTCCCCAATCCCCTCTTCTGTGTTCTTAAAATAAAAGTCTTTGGACTCCTTCACGTCATTCCATATTGTGCAGAAAAGTAACACATGTATGACCCCGTCCAATACACAGCAACATGAGTCTAGTTTGTCCCGTTCACTCACTCTCCTTGCTGACCCCCAGGCAGCCCTTGAGCTCGGTCAGGGAGATGGCCTTGTCTCGGTTCAGGTCGCAGTAGTCGGTGAAGCGGCGGGCGCACTTCTTGGGCTTGGCCTTCTTCTTCAGGTACCTCTTCAGGGGCTTCAGCTCCTTCTTGTTGATGTCCTGGCTGCCGTTGTTGTCCAGCTGGGCGAAGTACCAGTGGACCACCCTCTCCTCCAGGGTGTGGCTGGGGTCTGGCTCCACAAACCTGCAGGGAACCCCGCCAAAATTGGGATTAATCACAGCAACCGGTTTAGTGCAAAATCGGTCAAGCTTCGATGCGGTCAAAGGTCAACCAGGACTGAGGGAAGCAACAGAGGAAGACAACACAAAAGCGCTCGACCGATTTCGAAACTGGGTCGATGAAGGGGATATTCATATCTTAAATCATAGAGAAAATTATTTCAATTGGTGTGTTTGTGTCGTCATCCAAGACATTAATTCATTTAAAATAGACTGAAGTCCTCCAGAAAGAGTTATGTAAGTAACACATCCTGTACTTATTCACAAACCAAAAGTCTGGATTCCAAAATATCAATTCAATTTCTTATTCATGGTGTTATGACTCACCTCCCACCACCAGAGGGGGCTGGTGAATTTATGGCTTGCACCATGTCTGTGGTGAGCGCATCCAACAGGCTTGTAATGAATTCCCCCTTCTTCCCTTCGGGGCAGCCTGGTACAAATCAGAGGCAAAAAAACAGAAGAATGACCTTCCCCTACTAATCTCAGTCATTACGGCGCAGTTTAGGCTTGATGCTTCCAAAGCTAGAGAACCAATGAACCCGTAAAGAGGGAGTGGGTGTTCTGCAGTAAAGTTAGCATGCAAACATTGGCTAAAGCCTACAGTAATTACCAAGTACCCAAGCAGGTGGCTTTGGCTATTCCAAAACGGACTAGCTGCCTTGTTAACTGCCAGGCTGTGGCAACCCTGCAATTTCCGGGAAACCCAGATTTGTTGGTCCCGGTTGAGGTGGTCCTGGTTTTGTTGAACATGGTTAACTTGGTAAATCCATATTGCTGACCAATTGTATCCAATTGCTGGCCCCAGATTTAAGTGAACACAGTTTTGTTGAACCTTAGTTGTGTGAACCCAGTGTTGGTTAACACGGTCACGGTAAACCGAGATTTGGTGGACCCAGAATTTGTGGGTAAGGTTTTAGTGGCCCTGGTTTTGGTGGCTCTGTGCATGTACTGCTGGAGGAGGAAAGTGGGCCAGAGGTGACGCACATGTTCTGTACAGTGATAAGAGGGCGGAGTGGGCAGTGCAGACCTGTTAAATTTTATGGCGGGGTGCTGAACACCTTGGGTAGCTCCCTTTCATTGCCCAGATGTATGGTTTTAATTGCCCATTTTCACCAGTACAACTATTTCCCCCTCCTAATTGTGTCTTCTAAAGGGAAACTTCAAACACTGCTTGGTAAAATAATATCATTATGTCTGAGATTGTGTCCTTTTTAACCATTCCTCCTTGTGCTCTCTCGGCCTTCTCCTGTTTTGTGTCAATATTAATTGGGGCTTGACATTTTTAAATATACAATGAGATATGATATGATGTTATGGAAACAACTACATTTTTTGCTTTGAATTGAAAAGTTGTGTTTAACAAACTGTCGCCATAATGTCCCCAGAAGGATGTGAATACAAGTAGCCCATGGAGATGGGTTTTGCGTTCCCCGGGACGTAGGAGAGAGTTTTGTGGCTTCCTGTAGGGGCCACAACTAGCTCTCTCTCTTAAAGCACTCTTTGTGGCGGCTGCCTTGATGTGACTGTAATGGAATACCGGGCTTTGTTGTGGCTCTTCAGAACAACCCACGGCAGTACATTAAAGTATCTGTGCCCAGGCACCCTGTGGTCCCCACACACCTCCCTGCCTGCACAGCTCCCAACCCGCACAGCTCCCAACCCTCACACCTACCAGGAAACATGGCTCACATCTGCCAGCCAGGAGCCATGCTCCACTCTGTAAAGGCCCAGGATGGGGTGTTGAATAAGAGTTACAATACCACTCTGAATCACACTGAAGAGGGGAAGGGTTGGGGGGGGGGGAACTTGTGTCACCGGATGCGGCGGCATTTGCGCTAAGAGGCTAGGACCATGACCCTGGGTTCAGTACGTCTTCTGATCTCTTCTACAAGGCTAGCTCACACTGCTACGATTTGATCGCTCCATCAAAGCTTGCTCAGTAAATCTCAGATCTCTCCCCTCCCAAGCGTGATAAACCAATCAAATAATTGTATTGTAGCTAATGGTAGAGGTAAGGCTAGTTGGTATTCATCCAGTAATCGAGCACTCATGGGTCAACTTGACCACAAGAGTGGAACTGCTCTCATGACAATATAAAAGTTAAGTACCTGTTACTCACAGTTTACCAGCAGTGTCTCCGCAGAAGTAAACACCACCCATAAACAGCCCACTGTAACTAAAACAAACATGTCTCGGCCCAGTCCAGAGGAATGAATGGGTCAGGATGACCCATTCAGATGACTAGAGAGAGAGAGAGAGAGAGAGAGAGAGAGAGAGAGAGAGAGAGAGAGAGAGAGAGAGAGAGAGAGAGAGAGAGAGAGAGAGAGAGAGAGAGAGAGAGAGAGAGAGAGAGAGAGAGAGAGAGAGAGAGAGAGAGAGAGAGAGAGAGAGAGAGAGAGAGAGAGAGAGAATGACTGTGTTCTTGTTGACCGCTGACCTGTGAGTTCTCGGCCCTGGAAGGGGTCCTCTGTGTCAGACACACGGGAGCGAGCGGTGTTGTCACACTCTGGGGTCTGATACCTGAGAGAGAGAGAGAGAGAGGGGGGGGAGAGAGACAGACAGAGAGATGGAGAGACAGAGAGAGAGCAAAATAAGAAAACAAACATCTTTAAGGGACAAAATAATTTGACAAAATGCAATAAAAATAGTTGGATCAAACCAACTATTCACATTGTTTCTGGTTGACTGGCGGAAAGGAAAAAAAGGGATTAGAAAGAATAAAAAAGACGAAAACACATTTGATGAGTAAAAGGACATTGGGTAAGATGAAACAGAGATGGAGAGAGAGAGAGGGGCAGGAGAAAGAGAGATGGAGAGAGATATTGAGAGAGAGAGAGAGAGAAAACAAAAATAAGAAAACAAACTTCTTTAAGGACTAGAATAATTCGACAGAATGCAATAAAAATTGTTGGACCAAACAACCTTTTCACATAATTTCTGGTTGACTGGCTGGTAAACATGAACAGTCTGAATACAACTGCACATAAATAATACGAAACCTCAATACTACCAGGAAAACATCCCATAATATGCATCATGTGGTCATTCCTGGCATCAAAACATTGCAGAAGGCCTCCAGCATCTATCTCATCGGCACAGCTTCTTCTGCTTCAAGATCTGCCTCCAAATAATTAGGAATTAGGGTCTGGCCCTAGGGTCAATATATATATAGAGGCATAACTTACACATACACACACACACACACACACATGCGCGCGTATGTGTCTCTCAAACACATATACAAATGATCTCGCTCCCATACATACATATTCTCTCCCTCTCTCTCTCCCCCCTCTCTTTCTTTCTTTCTCTGTCCCTATTCATCTCTCTCACTCTCTCTCACACACACACACTCACACACACGTGAGTGACCACAACGTGACGGGACCGGTTGCGTAACAGCGGTTTCTATTAACAAATGTGTCGCTGCGCTTTCCACGGAACGGAGAGCAAAGATAAAAGAAAGTAAAAGAACAAGAAAAATTAATAGTGAGAAGATGAAAGAGAGACGGTCGGACACACAGCATGTGCCGCTCGTTTGACTTTCTTCTCTTCACTTTTTTTATTGTTATGTTAAAAAATACTTTTATTTTGAAAAGTAATTTGCGCACATGGCACTGCTTCGATTCCTATCTTAACACGTCACAGCCCTGCTACATGCTATCCACACATGCGACGGCAGGGTGACGGGAGCAGGATAGAGTGGTGATGTACAGGGGGGTCGAAGACCCATATGCTCCTGAAGAACTTAGTGTAACTTTATTAACTAAGTCACTCCGGACAGAAGCATCTGGTGAAGGACTCAAAAGTAAATAGATGACCAGTAACCGAAAAGTCGCTCATCCATGCGCGCTAAAGAATTCTCGCCACATTAGCTTTAACATCTTTCACCGGCATACATGTTCTGAATCGTAAATTTCCCTCGCTTCAGCGACCTCAAAAAAAGACAGAGGCCGTTTCAAAACCTTGCCTGATGGGACAAGTGTTATTTAATAACTCCATTACCCATAAGGCACTATAAACAGTAGTGGCAGCAGTGGTTCTGAGAAATGAATCAATGTTCCCGTCGGGTGCTTGAGACTTTCCTCTCTGCCAAATAAACGAGGAAAAAATACAGGAAAAAAACGGACTGCAATAACTCAAAGCAACATTTTTTCTTACGTATGACTTATTAAAATCAAATAGCCATTAAATAGTCAGGTTAGCTAATAGAGTGGCTGATATATCGCTCAACCTCCTACCATAACTCTTACGGTTAATTCACTTTATGCTCAGCGAGTTTGAATGTATTTGAATCATGTTACAAAGAGTATTCATCATGAAATGACATATTAGAGTGTCATGATATATGGCTCTGGCACTGATGCCCAGTCACACACTCTACATCACATCTCACATCTCATTCGGGACATTAGATGGTTTACTTTGTGTCCCTGTTCGTTATGAGGCCCAGACATTATGAGGACATTATGCGGACCAGACATTATGCGGACCAGACATTATGAGGACATTATCAAGACCATACTTTATGAGGACCAGACATTATGAGGACATTTTGAGGACCAGACATTTCAGGGACAAAACATTGTGGGGACCAAATATTGTGAGGACAAGACGTGAGCAAAACATTGATGAACCAATGGAGACATTGTGGTCTGTAGATCTTCCTACCTGGTGGAGGTCCCTGGGATGGGGCGCCCCGTGTCCACCAGTACACACCAGCAGTAGCCGGTGGACTGGTGGCACTGGACGGGCTTATAGAGGCCGGCGGGCCCGCAGTCGGGGATGAAGATGGCCTCGCGCGGGTTCTGGCGGGCTTCTTCTAGGGCGCTCTGTCTCTCCTGGTCACAAGAGGGAACCTTCTCTAAAACCATGAGAAACACACTCAATACGGAGACATACGTTGGGAAAGCATCTCACACACAGGGAGCACGGACACAGAGGACTTGTTTAGAGGGTTCTGTCGTCCCAGCGTGATGCAGACCAGGAC
Organism: Micromesistius poutassou; assembly: GCF_964030765.1. Classification (NCBI taxonomy): domain Eukaryota; kingdom Metazoa; phylum Chordata; class Actinopteri; order Gadiformes; family Gadidae; genus Micromesistius; species Micromesistius poutassou. The sequence goes on along the minus strand of NC_140287.1, from coordinate 15,116,335 downwards.
GGGAGTATGAGGTTCAGCAAGGTCTCTGGAAGCCAGCAGATGTGTATGCTGTGTACACGTTTAATGCAGAAAAACACTTACAAAAAGGCACTTACAACTGACAAAGCTGTGTGGTTTCAGAGCTAAAGGCGTTGACCGCGGTATGCGCTAATATCCCGGAGGGATTTAGGATGAATACGACCCTGCAGTAAACTTGAATTTAGAAATAACACAAGCGGCCCATTTGGTTTGGTATGACCAGTGGCAGGAAATGTTGGGTGTACAAGAAGTGATGTCAAGACAAGCCATAATCAGAGATCATATATTCAACCGTTGTTGCTGTTTTTAGGTCTCATTGCTCTGTAGTGTCCTACTCCATTTTCCATCAGTTTTTTAATTCCGCTTCGATTCTTGCAGCTTTCTTGAGATACTCTTGGAATAAAACATTCCACATTCAAGTTACAACATTACACAGGACAGGTTTAACGTTTCTATTATAAACAGGTGCGCCACACAACTCATAGCTGAGTTGCTGGCATCTCAGATGGATATATAACAAGCTCATACACACACACACACACACACACACGCACACGGCCAACATTCTCGGATGGCCTCTCAAACTTTTCCATTGCCTCTTCAGTCTTCCAGCCAGAAGCTGAGTCAGGGCCATTTGTGCTAACGCTTAAGAACCGCTTGCGCTAAACACCTCCTCGCGGACTAACTGTATTTATGTTCCGATCCATTTAGTCCATCGCTCACTCTTAACATGCCTGCAGTTTGCTGGACCTCATGGCCCCACCCACCAGTTACCGATGAAGTGTGCTTCCATGACCCAGGCCTCTGTATGGGATCATCAGCTGTGATCGTGTGCTCTGAGGACCGGGTTTCTATCCCGTCGGGAGCTAGCACGGCCTCTCTCTCAGGTTCAGCTTCAACCAGTCCCAGGATGAACCATCCGACCAGACTCCACTCAGGGTTAAGATCTTAGAGGCACGGCCATTTTGAAATAGCTTGAACTTTTTTTAAACCTTTTTTCAATTGTAGATTTCACACACTTTTTGCCGATTTGCAAACGTTGGACAAGGACTTTTATGTTGCAATCCATAGCTAATAAGACAATATCTTAACACACACACTGTTTTCACAGAATATAGAAATATAATAAGAACCATCAACCTATCAGAGCATCAAGCAGAGCCAACTGAATAAGAAGGCCTACGGAACAGAGAAACAGGGAACAGAATAATGGATCACAGAGTCGATTCACTGCAGGTTGTAAAACCTTCTCCCAGACCTTTCTGTGTCTGAGCGATGCAGGCGTGGGCGTAGATTAATGACGATGAGATAAGATATCTTTAAACAAAAAGAGAATTGTTTTAAAACAGCTTATCCCAATGACTGTGGAGGTGATTTTGTTGGCAAGTTCATGATTGCAAGGCAAAGCCAGAGGGTTCGAAGCAGTAAACCTCTCCGTGCCTGATAGTCCCCACTCCATCAAGACTTCAACGCTGGAGCGACTTTTCCCCGGCCCGTTTCCATGATGCCTAGCTCTTGCATGGGTTACTTCACCTTATACTCCAACCATTTCCTCTTTTTAAAGGTAAGAATTTTACTTTCATTTTCAACAACAAGAAGAACCACGAATGACAGCAAAAACAAAAAACACCCCTTTGTGACTCCTTCCCTCACCTCCCCATCTAAACTGAGCCTTGTAGCGCATCCGGGGACGTCAGCAGGGCAGTCCATCCAGCCTAACCCTGGAGCTGGACTCTGGCCCCTGGTCCCTAGCTGGACCCTGGAGCTGGACCCTCCAGGGAGGACTCTGGTCCCTAGCTGGACTCTGGTCCCCCAGGGAGGGCCTGGTCTCAAGTGCTCTGAGCCCTGCGCGGGGGCTCTGAGCGGGGGCTGAGCTGATGGCCGGCTTCCCTCCACATCCACATTATTGGGTGGTGTTTATTATACAGAGGGCTCCTGCCGGCGCCAGCCACTGTGGTCCCCAAAGAAAATGGTTTTTAAAATAAATACTATAATGTAAAAAAAAAAAAAAGCAGAACCTCTCTGAGGTTTGCTGCTCTATTGACGTTTTGTTTCTGGTTTTCTCTCGGGGGGTTTTCTCACTGAAATCCAAGAAACAGATAAACAGACAGAGAGAGAGAGAAATACAGAGAGAGAGAGAGACTGAAAGAGAGAGCATGAGTCATAGAGAGAGAAAGACATGCAAAGAGAGAGACACGCAAAGAGACAGAGAGAGAGATGAGAGAGACAGAGAGAAAGTTAGACAGATGAGACAGACCGAGAAAGAAACAGAGAGAGAGACAGAGATCTTCCCGTCAATCATTCAATAGACAAAACCAAACGTACTAAACGACTAAAGAAGACCAAACTAACTACGATGGATTCCCTGTGCGGGGGGGAAGCCGGCGGTTTACGAGTGTTTTCTGAAGCCGGTGACCCCCACACATTATAAACCCCCGTCTGCGTCTGGCCCCCCCCCCCTCCCGCGGTTAAGGAAGGCGTAGCGGAGTTTGCCTAAGCAAACACGGCCCGCAAACGCAATCTCCACATCTGTTTAAATCAAAATGATGGGATGTTCAGGGATGGGGGAGTCAGAGGGAGAATAGAGCTCTGTATTGTGAGGGTTAGGAGTCGGAGAGGGAGGCGGGAGAGAAAGGGAGGTGAGATGGAGAGACAGAGAGAGAGAGGGGGGAGAGAGACAGAGCAAGAGAGAGTTAGATAGAGGGAGGGTGAGAGAGAGAGACGGGGAGAGGGAGAGAAAGAGAGAGAGGGAGTTAGAGAGAGGCGAGAGAGAGTGAGAGTTAAAGAGAGAGAGGGGGAGAGCGAGAGACAAAGAGACAGAGAAGCAAGAGTCTGAATAATGATGTTATTCTTCACCAACTCTATACTGCTTTAAAAGCTTTCGTGCAGAATGGCAGATGGACAGACAGACAGGCAGAGAGGGTAAGAGAATGAAAAAGATAGAAAGAAAGGCGGCAAGAAAGAGAAAATAGAAAGGACCAATCAAAAGACGGCCCCTGGACTACTTTGATCCTCTGGTTCTGAGACGTCTTACCTCCACCAGCTCTGTGTAAAACACGGTCTGAACCCACCGGTCTCCAGCCGAGGTTCACTGCACTGGGATCACTCATGCCAAGCCAACCTCAGAAACCACATATTGTGGCCCAGGCTTCAGCACAGCGTACCATGACAACATGGTAACTTTACGCCAATCTGACCAACAGCCATATCATTGAATACAATGTATGTATGGCCCTATATGATACGCACATGGATATTGACACACACATGTGCACGCACCACACAGCCACCCGCCTGCCCACGATCTCCCCCCCCCCGCCCCCAAACAGGATTTGTCCTGTGTCGGCCTGATGAGCAACCATCGTAAAGGAAGAGGAAACTAAATCAGTGTGATGCGGTCTGACGTCCACCATGGAGAGAACGACTGTGTCTAATAATAAGCAGAGATTCACTGTGACAGATCCGTGGAACGCCTGAAGAGAATCTGCAGCTAGCTCTCTGGTTCCTGTTAGCATGACGCCACAGCTAGCTCTCTGGTTCCTGTTAGCGTGACGCCACAGCTAGCTCTCTGGTTCCTGTTAGCGTGACGCTGCAACTAGCTCTCCTGTTCCCGTTAGCATGATGCCAGAGCTAGCTCTCTGGTCCCGGCTAGCATGAAGCTACAGCTAGCACTCCGGTTCCTGATAGTGTGAAGCTACAGCTAGCTCTCTGGTTCCTGTTAGTGTGCAGCTGTCTGTCTGCAGACATGGCTAGTCAAGAGGGAGGTGTCATCACTCTGGCGATGGCAGCATGTACTGTACGGATGTGTGTGTGTGTGTGTGTGTTTAAACATGCACGTAGACCAGACATGAAAGCCCATGTGTGTGTGCAGATGTTCGTGCGCTAGGATGAACTTAGCGTGGCGACCCCCGTCTGACCTTCCTAACCTCACATTCCGCCCAAATGCATTCTGGGTGAACCAGCCTGAGCAGAGCCTACATTACAACAACACGGGCCGTTTGATGGGAGACTGCTCAGACCGGTTCACTGTGATACTTGACGTTGATACTAACTGTTTGTACTTCATACTGTCTGGAAAGTGTCTGAGTGCAGAACGCGCGGATGGACACATGATGTCAGTCGAAATATAGTAAATTTCTCTCTCTCTCTCTCTGTATGTATGTCTCCATCTCTCTTTCTCCCAGTCTCTCTCTCAGTTTCTCTCCCACAGTCTCTCTCTCTAGTCAGGTTGATAGTAGTCTCTCTCTCTCTCTCTCTCTCTCTCGCTCACCTGGTCTCCTGGACAAGGAGCTGTTCTGCTTGCTCTCCTTGTAGACCAGCTGTTTTATCCAAAGTGTTGGGGCTGTGATCTCTGTGGCAACAGCAAGAAACAAACACAGAGACATACAGAGTGATAAACAACACAAATAAAACACATATTTTTCAAATGCTTTTCTGAAGCCCACAAAAAAATAAAGTAAAAAAAATATATGATTTTTTAATTTTATTTAATTGTTAGATTGATTAATTTAATTCATAATTGGTTTTAGAGGAGAGGAGGGGAGGGGGGAGGAGAGGAGAGGGGAAAAGAGGGGAGGAGAGAGGAGAGGGGAGCAGAGGAGAGGAGAGCAGAGGAGATGATAGGAGAGGGGGGAGAGGAGAAGAGATGAGAGGGGAGCAGAGGAGATGATAGGAGAGGGGGGAGAGGAGAAGAGATGAGAGGGGAGCAGAGGAGATGATAGGAGAGGGGGGAGAGGAGATGAGAGGAGACAGGAGAAGAGGAGAGGGGAAGAGAGGAGGGGAAAGGGGAGAGGAGATGAGAGGAGAAGGGAGAGGAGATGACTGGCCTCCTACCGTCTCCGTCTGTGAGGGCGTGGCTCTCCAGGGTGGGCGTCGGCTTGGAGCCATCGTCTGGGTTGAGGGTGAGAAAGAAACGGAAGGAGACTGCCATTATGGAGGTTAATACGATCTACTCTCCAGAACTGTTGAATGGTTGGGATTTGCACATAGCCCGGCCAATAGGAGACAAGGACAGACAGAGAGAAGACAGACAGACACACACACAGATTGACACGGTACGTAGATATAGATCATCTGACTGAAATTCACAAACCAGCTCGGAAAAACTAGCAATAGTACTACAATGCACAAACTCACACACCGAACGCAAGCACGCAAGCACACACACACACACCATCCCATTGCTGTAGTAAAAGTATAGAAAATCAATCGATCAATAAATCTAAACCATTAGCATAACACCCAAATGAGAAGAAGGTAGGAAGATGTAAATAGAGTTCATAGTACTATAGTACTAGATTTCTTCAGAAGTACTTTGTATCAACTACAGTATTTGAAATGTTTTAGAATATATTTTAAAATCAATTCATGAATAAAATTGTAAGATTTAGACCGATTACAGATAACACTGAGAAAATTAACTATAAGAGATACTTCCATTATTAATGGAATCCATTATTAATCAACTCAATCAATTAATTATAAATCTTTTTGGGACTTAATTTCCCTCCGTTCACGAGAAACTGACTCAGAAACAAAAGAATCCCCATAACTCCCGACTGGACGAAGAAAACTGACAACCAAAAACGAAAACGCAGCGAAACAAGTGACAGTGAATCCTGCTTTAGAAGGAGGAGGAGGTGGAGGAGGAGCCCTTGGATCTGCAGCAGTGAGTTCTGCTCCTGGTAATACTCACCCTGCAGGCTGCTGGTTGGTCTGGGGGCCATCGGAGCTCTCCGTTGGACACCAGCCAACCAAATACAAACCAGTGGCGGCTAGCGGCAGGCGGCTAACAGTGTTAGCCTAGCTCTACGTTAGTATTAAGGTGTTGAGGTGAAAACAGGCGACAGTTACAGTCATTTGATGAGTTCAACTATCCATTATTTAGTCATATTGCTCTTTGAACAAGCTTTGGTATATGAGTGTTTCAAAGAAAGTTTACTTACTTAAATCCATTTGTTTAATGTGTTAAGAATGTTTAAGTTTAGTTAAGAATATGAGGCAATATGCTTGAATGTAAACAAAAACAGGCATTGCAATAATAGCAAATACATTTTAGCCTAAGATTTCCAGAATTTTGCATTCAACTAATCTGTGAGATGTGCATGTTACTTCTTTCTATAAAGGACTTTGCCCAGATTATTGAACTGAGTGGACACAGAAATATACATAAACTAACACACACACACACACACACACACACACACACACATCTAGCCGGCAACATGCACACACACACACACACACACACGTGCATGTACATTCACACACACACACACACACACACACACACACACAAACACACATGCACAAGTGCACGCTCATGTACACGCACACACACACACACACACACACCTAGCCGGCAACATGCATACACACACACACGCAAACACACACATTATAAACACATTATAGACAGGTCTCATCTCACCTTTTCTACCAGAGCTTGGGGGCCCAGGCGGCCTATCCGTGACTGACCCTTTAAACAGAGAACACAGATATTACCCATCATGCACCTTACCAAACACCAGCCATCGACCCGCCAAAAAAAAGTACAAACTTTCCCTCCAAAATGCTACGTATCCACTCTATAGCTGTTAGCCGTGAGCTATGTTCTTCAGTGAACAAATTATACTAAAGCATTTCGTTTTTACATAGCTCCATTTAAAAAGAATCCTAGCTTTAATGCGTTTAACGCATACAGCTTTTTATAAATGGTGGTTGTTTCATTTTGGAACAAAAGCGAATCAGATGCCCAAGAATGACCCATTTCCTGTTCCTCTTCCTCCTGATCAGGTGATTCATATGCACCAATCAGGGGAGAGCGCATTGCATTACGTCCTGACAGAAGACACGCATATGTTACGTTAAGTTGAGGAGGGGAGGGTGTTCCGGTTAGTTCCAATGGAAGCCCACCTGGCATCGCTCTCTCTGTGGGAGGCGGGGGGGGGGGGGGGGGGGGGGGGGCCAACCATGACGACCGAGCCGTGACCAATGAGAACCCGGTGTGGTATATGCGTGGTACACCACTCCTCCTGATTGGCTAGCATGCAGGTGGCGAAGGCTTGCATGCATCTATGGGAGGCTGGGTCATCATTAGACCAATCAGAGTAGGACAGGACAGGTCGGGGCGGGGCAAGGGAAGTTTCACTACCTGACAATCCACTCTTCCCAGCACGGGGGGCCATAAACTCATGGAAGTTTCCTGCAAACGTATGTGACATGGTTGACTTGGGCTCATCTGAACAGGGGGGGAATGGGTGACTTTGGTCATTTGCAGAATGGAGGAGATTAGAGGAGGATAAGGAGAGGAGAGGAGAGAAGTTCAGAGGAGATGGAGATGAGGGCAGGTGAGGGGAGGAGAAGGTGAGGAGAGAAAAGAAGAGATGAGAGGAGAAGGAGATGAGGGGAGGATAGGAGGAGAGGAGAGATGGAGAGAGGAGACGATGGAGTGGAGACAGATAAAGTGTGGGAAAAAGAGAAAGCGAGTGAGAAATAAAAGGAAAGACAGTAGTTGAGAACATGTGAAGTGTCAGGTGGAGACTGCCTATCTTTTCAGCTAGGAGTAGCATGTAACCCTCTCTCTCTCTCTCTCTCCTCCCCCTCTCTCTCTCTCCACCCCCCATCTCTTTCTCTCCTCCACACTCAAATCTGCTCCATATGCTGAGGCGGGCCCTCCCCTCCCTCCCTCCATCCCTCCCCCATCCCTCCCAGTATTATCTTCAGAGGGTAAATTATGGTGATTACCATAAAGTGTTCCCATCCAACCCCACTAGCCTCACCCCACCATCACTACCCCTCACACCTGCTGCCGAGGGCCTATACACAGGGAGGGGGAGGGAGGGAGGGAGAGGGAGGTGAGGTGAGGTGTGGTTAGAGAGGCCCCAGGCTGAAGGGCCATTAGCCATTTCGCCTGACCATACACCTGCTGGCCTGCATGACTGGTAGTAAACCCGGGCTGTAGCCTAGCCTAGCTTAGCCTCATCTAGCTTAGCCTAGCTTAAAACCAGGAGTTTTGAGGGGAATGCATAATTTTACTATACGGTACTATAAAGTAGTGAAATAATATATATGTATTGATAATGTTGATCATGTCACTCAAGCCAGCTCCCCCTGTCATCCCAATGCCAACATTTGAATCTCCTTCCTCTAATAACTGATGGAACCCCATACTCATCCAGGCTTCCAAGTCCATTTAACAAAGAAAAAGCTCAACGAATGTTGTGCATAAAACGAGGACTGGTGTAGTCGAGGTGTAGTCTGACTGCCGTGTCTCATCGTTTATCCCCCAACCACATCCAGGGGCCAACGTCTCAGACTCACTCCACAAAGGCTACATTTGAGCGCACAGTTTTCATTCTGATGGCTTTCCTTCCTGAATACGATTGGCTGCAGCAGGCCCCGCCCCCTGGTACCTGAGCACACGGGGGTCTTGTTGTGGACGGACGAGCCGCTCACTGGCTTCCCATCGGTGGTGACGCACCAGCAGTACCCTGTCAGCGTGTGGCACTGCACCTGGAGCGCAGTGAGTACAGTACAGTTAGTGAGTATGGTGAGTACAGTGAGTATAGAGAGTATAGTACAGTGAGTATAGAGAGTAAAGAGAGTATAGCGCAGTGAGTACAGTTAGTGAGTATAGAGAGTATAGTACAGTGAGTATAGAGAGTATAGTACAGTGAGTACAGTTAGTGAGTACAGTGAGTATAGAGTATAGTACAGTGAGTATGTTACAGTGAGTATAGTACAGTTAGTGAGTACAGTACAGTGAGTATAGTACAGTGAGTGAGTACAGTACAGTGAGTATAGCACAGTGAGTACAGTACAGTTAGTGAGTACAGTGAGTATGGTTAGTGAGTATAGTACAGTTAGTACAGTACAGTTAGTATACAGTATAGTATGGTACAGTTAGTACAGTACAGTTACTATAGTACAGTGAGTATGGTTAGTGAGTATAGTACAGTTAGTACAGTACAGTTGGTATACAGTACAGTATAATACAGTAGTTTGAGCATAGTTAGTGGTTTGCCGCTATACACAAAACCAGTTATTAATGTGCTTGGAAGGACAACCCATATTGGAACAGATCCACGTAAACAAACAGGAACAAATAAGGAAATTAAGAACATTTAGATGGATAATACAGAACGTTTATTTGTGCATAAACACACAATGTTTTTTGATATTGTTGATAATCTGCTGAAGAATTTAATTTGAGGGAAAGAATGTAGAAATGGAAAGAAAGTTACACAGAGATCGAGAGGAGGAGACAATGACAGCAAGAGAGAGAGAGAGAGAGGGAGAGGGGGGGAGAAAGACAATGAGACAGAGAGAGAGAGAGAGAGGGGGGGGAGAAAGACAATGAGATGGAGAGAGAGAGAGAGAGAAAGTGTGTGAGAGAGAGAGAAAGACATTATACAGAGATAGATAGATAGATGGAGATTAAGGAGTAGTCAGACCTGGGCGAAGCTCCCGTCCTCGTTGCATTCTGGGACGAACATGGACTCCTGTGGCCGGCGGGCCTGCTCCAGGGCCTGGCTCCTCTCCACACGGCACTTGGACTGACCTCCGTCTGGAGCGGGACCGGAGAGAACGGACTAGTCTCTCACTAGCCCCAGCACTAGCCTAGCCCAACCACTAGCACAGGCTAGTCTCTCACTAGCCCCAGCACTAGCCTAGCCCAACCACTAGCACAGGCTAGTCTCTCAATAGCCCCACCTCTAGCCTAGCCCAACCACTAGCACAGGCTAGTCTCTCACTAGCCCCAGCACTAGCCTAGCCCAACCACTAGCACAGGCTAGTCTCTCACTAGCCCCACCTCTAGCCTAGCTCATTCACTAGCCCAAAGACAGGATAACAAATAATGAAGTTTGAAGATTTATTTGCTTAGGTCAGCGTTTTTTGTTCACATGGCATTCTTTGGGATTTGTAAATATATAAATCATATCTATAAAACACAACAGAATCTGCACCAACATGAGTATTTATCAAATGTCTGGTCCTCCATCCATGTAACCTCAGGCCTAAACACATTTTATGACACCATTGTTTACTCAGTAACAATGTAAACATAAACATCTGTTTGTGTGTGTGTGTGTGTGTATGATTATGAGTGAGTGAGCGAGAGACTGTGTGTGAATGAGTGAGTGTTAGTGTGTGTGAGTGAGTCTGTGAGTGTGTCTGTGCGTGAGTGAGTGAGTGAGTGTGTCAGTGTGTGTGTGTGTGTGTGTGTGTGTGTCAGAGGCCCACCTTTCGTCTCCAGGTCCCTGCTGTTGGGGGCTGGGCTGGGGGCCGGGGCCACGGGGGGCTGGTCAATGCGCACCCAGCTCTTACCTGAGACCCACAACCAACACACAGACAGACAGTCAGAGAGACAGGCAGACAGACAGTCAGAGAGACAGGCAGACAGACAGGCAGTCAGTCAGTCAGAGAGACAGGCAGACAGACAGACAGTCAGTCAGTCTGAGAGACAGGCAAAGAGTCAAACAGGCGTCAAGTCATTCAGATGGTCATCAGTCAGTCAGACAGTCAGTCCGTCAGACAGACAGGCGGTCAGTTAGACAGACGGTCAGTCAGACAGACAGGTGTCAGTCAGACAGTCGGTCAGACAGGCGTCACCTCGGCAGCGGCCGCGGTGCGCCAGCGTCAGCGTGCGGTTCTTGCAGCGCGCCCGCTGCAGCTCACAGCTGGTGTCGTAGCTCCGCCCATCCGAGCCGCACACCGGCCGGCCCTGGGTCCGGGAGCAGGCAGCCCCGCAGTGGCCGTCCCTGTCGCCGATCAGCCACTGAGGAGCAGGACACACGTCACATGACACAGCACGCGTCACATGACACAGCAGAACAGCACGCGTCACGTGACACAGCAGAACAGCACACGTCACATGACACGAGACAGAAGAACTATATTTATATATTAAACATAAGTACAATTATTTAGAGGAAAACTGCAGAACTCCCTGGTCCTCCTGGCCCAATGTTTTCTAGTCAGACCAGTCCAAATTAACTCACAGTTTCATTAATATCGGAAAGAATGTGCTGTCAAAAAAATTACACCGTGTTACACCGGACACAATCCAACTTAATCTTGTACTCGCTCAGAAATTGGACCGTAACCGTTCTCCAACGTGGGCCAATTTGCTCCGATCCTCGACCGACTGAAATCCAGTTCGAGCTGGTCTGATGCGGGACGGAGTGGACCGGTGCTGGGATCCAAACCCCAGCGCCAAACCACAGAGCAACCTTCAGCATCCATTAACCACTTAGTGTCCTCCTGGATGCTCAGAGAGAGGGCCGGGGGGGGGGCAGCCATTACGCAGCCTCCTCTCGTGGAGCCCTAATGGCTGCTCTGGCAGAGCCCTAATGGCTGCTCTGGCAGAGCCCTAATGCTGCTCTGGCAGAGCCCTAATGGCTGCTCTGGCAGAGCCCTAATGGCTGCTCTGGCAGAGCCTTAATGGCTGTTCTAGCAGCAGAGGAGCTGCTGCTAGAACAGCGGAGGAGGTGTGTGCTGAGCGGCACCAGAGACCTCAATGCTGAATCAGGTTCTGGCCCGTGGACGGCTCCAGCTCCCGTGGAACCGGTTTCAACAACTTGAAAAACCTCAGACGCAAACCTCCACCTGTACCTCCCCTTTAACGAGATGAGGTGAATATATACGCGAATCTATATGGTCATTGACCAACCTAAGTCTTCAGCGACTCAAATGAATGCTGAATGTCGTTTTTATGATGTAATTTTCCTGCTGGCACCCAGTGTCCAGCTATTGTTATTGGTAACAGTCTGTGTCTACACCAGGCAATGCCAAGGAGATAACACAGCATTCCTGTCTTACTAACTGCTACTGAGTTCCAATAAAGGAAAGCTAACTCCCTATAAAGGACAACTCCTCAGGATCGGCTTCCACTTTCTCCTCCAGTTGCCGGCAGACCGGAGGTCGAGTGTGGGCGTGGATGTGGATCCCGGGATCCGACATGACCCACTTCATTAGGCGCAGGTACGGAGAGAGAGTGGAAAATAAGACGTCAACACAGACACAAGGGCACGGCCCCGTTCCCCTGGTCGCCGACCGCTATCAGACCATCTGAGGCCGCTTTCACAAACGATCCGCACGGATACCGCATGGAAACGTCTCAAGTGCATGAAGTGCGTGAAGCTCGTGAGCGTCTGCTGGGTTCATGCGCACATGATCACACACACACGCGCACACACACACACACATGCACGGACACAAACACACACACACACACACACTGTCAGACAGTAGTCTGCTAGCTATCCCGAGGATAAACTCGAAAAGGTTCTGACTCCATATTTTGAAAACAAAAAAAATTGTTGCTATGAGACGGAGACTTTTGGTTCCTCCCCTCAGAAGAGGCGCGGAGCGGAGCAATCAGACAGCCGTCTTAACAACGTGCACGCTGTCGTGCGGCCAAGTCCCCCAGCTCAGCGTTAAGCAGACTCTGCTGCAATCACGCCACTCTCCACCAATTACCCGCTGTGCCTCTGAGAGAAACGTAGTCCTTTAGGACAGGAACAAAACGAACGAGGAGTAGAGGGGGAAAGGCGTTTAGAGAGAGAGGAATGATAGCGAATTTAAAAAGGCCAGATAGATGTAGACGTAGTCTGAAATCCAACCATTCTGACTGTGTGCTTTGACAGCTAATAAAAGTCAAATCCATCTGCCAACTATAATTTTCTCCGTTGATACGTCACCACCAGTGCAATAGCATTGGCTAATGCTAAGTCTAGCGAACCGACAAAGTCATGGCTGCCTCATGTATTTGGGGCTCATTGCCATGGCAACAAGCGAGGTAGATATCGATCCTTTGTTTAGCTTACTTTGTCAAACACTTTGGGGGAACAATTCTCAAACGTTGCATTTCCAGAGTTCCCCGTAAAAGGCTGAGACAAATCAGTCACTCTACAGAAGAGATTTAACCTTGGATGCTGTGTGATTGCTGCTCAGCATTTCTCGTACTTATTTTCCCCAAGGTCTGGAACCAAGAACGATCGTGGAATCAACGGCCAGCCCAGATCTTTTTATAGCACTGGGTGTCGAAATGGATTCAGAATAGGAAATCAAGCAGTGGGCTTGGTGGAACCACTACCTCTGGGGCCTTTAGCAGCGCCGTTGGCTTCAATAGCACTAAGTACTCCTTATAAAAAGTTTCCCGCAAAGACAGACTGATTAATACACAACATGATATGAGATTGTTGAGAGGATTTGCTGAATATTCCCTTCATGAAAGGAATAAATTCCAAAGTTGGCTGAAATGAAATTCAGTGTGTGTGCTTTGCCTTGTTGCTCCTCACATTGCGGACTAAAATATATTCTATTTTACTTACATTTTTTAATCTTTAAGTTAAGTAGAATGAGGGATTAACAAAACATTAACTTAACCCCAAACAGGAATATGATTTGAACTGAATTGTTCCGCTTGCCAGCGACGTATCAGAGAGCCTTAAAATGTATTCACCGTCTGCCAAGGAGCCGAGCAGACACCCCCACCGCCAAATCAACTGTGAGGAGAAACTAAATCACTAAGTGGATCCCTTATGAAGACCTGCAGACAGAGAGTAAACCAGGGCCAATCATTTCTCTTCAACTGGCTGTCGTCGGGCGGGCTTTGGAGCACATCACTGCTGTCCAACCGCCTGCCAAAAGAAACTGGCTTTCAGTCACGTAAAGAAAGGCTGCTAAAAATGTATAACTTTTCACGGATTCCATTGTGTTCTAGAAGATATCTGCACATGCAGGCGTCATAAAACAGCTCAAATAAACACTAAGATATAGGCTTACTGGGTTCCACTGTATTTGTGTTCTAGAAACAGCCGCTGTGGGACCGCATGCCAACACCTATTGTGGTTAACCGCCTAACTCTAACCAGCCGGCAAAATAATGTTCACCGAATACAAACAAAGCCTCCCTCATCTGAGGGCAAAATGAAGTCCTATGGGGAATAAAAAACAAGAAATAGAGTTAGAAATAATCCAATCCAAATAAAGGAAGGGCTATAGAACCTTTATATATGATGAATAGATGGAATATTTCTTTCCTAAATCATCTTTCAGAGTGGGACTCTGTACTGGGAGGTACTGGGAGGTACTGGCGAGAGACCAGCCCGTATTGCACTGGTGCGGTGTTGTTCTGGACGGCCTTTCCCACAGTATTTGCCAAACCCAAAACGAGAGGAATTTGGGCCGGAGCACTTTAGATAAACGGTTTGTCATCGTCACAAAGTGTTGTATCGGTGGAGTCAACTAAAGTGCCCAAACAAGGCGATCTTCTAGATCAAGAGCTTGATATCCACCATTTCCTCCTGCAGGTTAATTCTGCTCCGTCACACAGTCACAGATGCTGGCTTCTACGCCACGAACCAGACCAAACCAGAACCAAACTCTCCACACTGCTGAGTCATGCTCTTAATGGAGGCCACCTTGGCCCTTCCACTGTGATAAATCAGCCATTATGGAGCGCTACGGATCCCACCGGTCCGATTGGTAGGTTGGGAGGGTGAACCTCATAGAATCTTTGGAAACCATGACAACTCAACAAACCTTTTTTATTCCTGCATTCTATTTCCCCACCCAGGTAGCATTTTTTATGCATTTTCCTGGAGTTGTCATGGTTTCCCAAAAGGTTCTAGAAAGGTCTAAGTAATCAATACGGCCTCTGGGTGACTAAGGAATTGCGTCCTGTTCAGAGGGACGAAACCGCCCTGACTGTCTAATGGAAACACTGGTCTTCTATCATCATACAGTACGGTACGGTTCTGACATAATACTGTGGCCTCTCGAACAGACTGAATATGTTGTAGGTTACCACTAGGTTAACAAGATGATTACAAATACTTGTAATGTCGTCCAAGGGCCTGGCAAACAATATTTTAAATGGATTAGAATGGATTCCAACTGCCAAATATTACATTTGGAAAATGTCAACACAAGCAGAGACAATAAAACTCCATTAAAGTTATGAGTTGAGATCCACTGGAGATTTCCAGCACACACCGTTAACGTCACAACAGATAACAAATCAAAGGGAGATTTAGAATAAAAAACGACCCGGATCCCCAAATAATGGACAGAGAGACAAATGGGCGGTGGGAAGGACAGACGGGCTGACGGACTGCCAAGTCCTATCTCATCCACAGACGAAGGGGGGGGCAGGGTTTCTGGACTGTATCACAGCAACCTTGGGCCCCTGATACAGGCTCCTGTCTCTGGAGGCTCCTAGTGGCTCCTGTCCTTCCATCTATCACATCTGTCAAGACATATCTATCACCCCCTCCCCCCAAACTAACAATCACATAATCGGCTTCGGACTACACACAGGCTTTCTCCCAAATATCTCCAAAAGGGGCTGCCTGCGGGGTGGCTCTGGCTATAGGAAGGTTTTGAGGGAAGCATTGATGTATCCTTGTTGCTCAAGACATAACACAATCCTGTGCGAGCAATCATCAATCAATCATAAAACTCCACTGACAACGTAATCTGCGACTGATGATGATTCGAAAACAATATCGATACAGCTTCTCAGTTGGGAAACTAGCCTCTTTTGTAAATGATGGAGCTCCTCTCAGTTTCATGGCGGCTGTCATCCATACATGTTGCAGTACCTCCATCTGCTGGACCGTCCCTGGGCCACTCTATCCGGGCGTTGCTATGCCCTGTGTGAAAGGGCGCAAGAAGGAAATCCTCCAAAACGTAGCTGCACGTGTGAATACTGAAAATCACTTGCGGTGCCTGAAAGGTTATCCCAGTAGTCTACCGGGAACTACGTGTGAAAGAAGCTTAAATCACACACTTCCTCTGTTGTTCTGGGTGGTACGGCCACCCAAAAACACTCAAAGGACCGAACCCATGCAGATGTTAGCTTTGGTCACCAAACCTCCCATTCACTTCCAGCTAAAGGCTAACGGGATTATAGCGACAAAGCTAGCACCAGCAAGGACTTTATATCCTGCAGATGAAACACAGGGATCAAGAAAACAATGTGCAGCAGGATTAGCCCGACCGTTAACCGCTAATCACTACCCAATGCACAACCCTACGGATCTGCGCTGCGGCCGACATCAAGACTGGAGCGAACAGGCAATTTGGAACAGAATAGAAGACAAATAGAATAGAATGGAGTAAAAGAATAAGACAAAACAAACAAAGCACAAAGGAATGAAACGTTTTTCCAAAGGGCACAGTGTGGGAAGTCGCAAACAACAAAGAATGAGTACAAGCCCCGTAAAATAACGAGGTAGACAATTTACAATTTAAGGGGGAAAGCTTTAGCTTCTTTGCCGTCTTGTTAATCACAGCTACACAAGCGGTGTGGGACCCCAGTCAGACAGCCAGCTACATTAAAGATGATGGAATAAGCAGCTAACACCAAGAGTGGCCAACAACATTGTCACAATCTCAGCATTGAACACAGCTCTACGGTAATAATCACTCTTTATAATTTAAGGAAGGGCGTTTTCACCTTTAGCAACAATATAATGCCATTACATACCCAACAGAACCCTGACAGTATCCATAGAACCATTACATACCCAACAGAACCATGACATCACCAACAGAACAGTGATGTCACCAACAGAACACTGACGGCACCAGAACGATGACATCACAGTCAGAACGATGATGTCACTAGAACGATGAGCAGGGTAATCACCAGCCCGGCTCAGCAACTCAAAGACAGGGGTTTCAGTTTTTATGATCCAGTTTTATAAGTTCAGAATGTCTTTTGAAAGTCTAAAGACGCTGGCTGTATATAAACACTCTGCTCGGCGGGGAACTCTTCCTGACTCACACTTTAAACACACGTCACTTCAGAGAGGAGAGGGGAAGGGGGGGGGGTGCATGAGAGGGGATCCTGATCGGGAGAGGTCGGAGGTCAGGACGGTGACCTCCTAATAAAAGGTCAAAGAAAACCCCCTAACACACAGCTGGATTCAAATACACCCACATGCTGACACACACACACACACACACTACACACAAATTCCTTTATGCAGCGCTTTCATAGACACACATACAAACAGACACACACTTGCCAGCACCTATCTCTCTCTCTTTCTCCATCGTCATACAAACCCGTAAAATACAATCCTGTTGTGCAGGCATCAGAGCATCAGGGTTGAGACGGAGAGGCAGAGGATCTGTTCCATCTCCCCTGACCGTGAGCGGTGAGCTTTAGGCGGGGGAACTGTCAGAAACCAATAACCTCGTGGAGTAAATCAACGTTTGAAGACTCGAGGAGAGGGGAGGAAGACGTGCCAATCGAACGTCGTAAATCAGCGTGTTCACGTCAGCAAAACAAGAAGCCAGAAATGTGAACTTTTCAACCGCTTCGTTGCGTGTCGTGTATATCGTTGATGCTATGTTTTATCTGCACAGCTTTCCCTCAAATCAAAGGCTTACAAAATCACCTCAGAGTAAAAAGAGTCCTAGCATCACAGTGGGCTCGCTAATGTTAGCCTAATAAGGAAGTCAGTTTGGGTTGCGAGGTAGACCGCGGCTGGGGTTGACGACGCTGGGCGTACGTATAAAGTTTTTCTCAATAAAAATACCAAGGAGATAATCACCAAAAGCCAAAATCAAAATCGAAAAGCCAAACAAAGTTAGGCATCAACAGACCAGCGGATGTTGCAAAAGCTTGACCTTTTTTAGCTGTGTCCTAGCAAACATTTGGCAATGTATTTAAACTAAAACGGTTGGTAGTGTATAACCACAATGAGAAATACAAAAACAACCATCGATCCTGAGAGTCCTGACCCTGTCCACGGATCACGTTTCATGTTTGAGGTTTGACGGTCAGTGCTTGCGTGACAGAGAGCAGCTTATAAACGAGGTTAACGCGTATCCGAAAGATTGGATACCCCGACCTGAAGTTCGACCGTTTTCGAGTCATTAAAACTAATTCAATAAAGCTTTGGCGTATTGGATGCCAACCGCATACCTCTAGCATGAAGCTACGAAGCTAGCCCCGTTGCTCTGTGATCTTTAAGGAGGGCCGCCTGCTCCGTGAAGACCACCCTAGGGCTCTGTGTGTGTGGAGGATATCTCTGATGTCATGACATGACCCGCCTTTACCCGCTCAGGTGTAGGTTCCTCTGTGACGCAGCCGCCGCGGGAGTGCACACGTGTGAGCACATGTGTACACATGTGTGTGCACTGGTGTACACACGTGTGCAAACTATGTCAATTAAATAAAAGACTATATAAAATACTCATTGTGAAGCTGGACTGGACAGGACTGCACACACACACACACACACACACACACACACACACACACACACACACACACACACACACACACCCCCTGTAACACTTTCCAAAATAATAACTGGCAGAATGAGAGCCAGCAAAGTGAGAGAGGGAAGAGAGAGAAGAGAGGGAGAGAGAGAGGGGGGGATGGAGGGAGAGAGAGAGAGAGAAGGGGATGGAGAGAGAGAGAGAGAGGGGGGGATGGAAAGAGAGAGAGAAGGGGGTGGAGGGAGGGAGAGTGAGAGAACGAGAGAGAGAGAATAGTGGAAGCCAGCCAGCATCCAAGCCGAAGTGGAGCGACAACCACCCCAGACAGCCAACACTAATTACGATGCGTTCTGTGGCTTTAACAAGGCCAATGAAATACCCGCTGTCCCATGATCAGCATGTTTAGTATCCAGGAAATCTATAAAACCATCCTTCATGCCTTCTTAATGACCAAGTGTGTCATAAAGTGTGTGATAAAAGAAAAGCAAAACATGCGTGTTTGAGTGAAAGACGGATGAACAAATGAACGAATGAATGAGTCATGGTTGATCTTTGTAGCCAAGGTTCTGTTTTTCAAAGTTGATCCGTTGAAGTAATCCTTCAGCGGGCTGAGAACCGCCAAGCACAGGTGGCACTGAACCCTCTCCACACAGGTGCTGCCCTTGTGCGATTGTGTGTGTGCGTGCGCGTGCGTGCGTGTGTGTGTGAAAGCATGGCGTCTTCATCTGTCCATGGGCCGTTAACAGCTCTAATCGATGGTTCGGCGCGGAATCCGTCTCAGCTGCTCCCCATTTGGTCCTCATTATATAACAACATGTTGCACCTCAGCTGGTGTTATTTGTAGTTCAGCCTTGAAGGCAGAGCCACGCAGGGTGTCAGCCACCCCCACCCCCACCCCCCCCCCCCCCTCCCCCACAGCAGGGTGGCTGGACGCTACCCTGGGGAGAGGAATGTCCAGGCCGCTGACATGACATCAGGCACGGTGCTGCCACACTCCTCCTGGGAGGCGCATTCACTCATTCATTACGTCATCCTCCCATAGTGCGCTCCTTCATACCCGACGGGCATGAGGACTTGGTGAGGACAGGTCAAATGATGAGGTGATGCTGATAGAGGGAGGGGCAGTAGTGAGGGGAGAGCCTCTTGGTGAATGGATTCATGCAGACCGGGGCTTTGGTGATGGCTATGGTTATACATGTAGCCCAGTTGGGGTTATACTTAAGGTCCTGTTATGATTGTGGTTAATGGATAGGCGTCTAGCTTCATGGTTATGTTAGGGTTGTGGTTAATGGATAGGCGTCTAGCTTCATGGTTATGTTAGGGTTGTGGTTAATGGATAGGCGTCTAGCTTCATGGTTATGTTATGGTTGTGGTTAATGGATAGGTATCTAGCATCATAATATGTTATGGTTATGGTTTATGGATAGGTATCTAGCTTCATGGTTATGTTATGGTTAGGATGGTGGCTGTGGTTATAGCGGGGTTGTGGTTATGATTATGTTCATGGCTATGGTTGAAGCTATGGTTATGTTATGGAGGTAGTTATTGTTATGGTGTGGTTATGATTATAGCCTGAAGTCTGTGATTTTGGGCTGCGTTGATTCCATATTTCAACCATATTTCTGGACTTGGAGGTTAATTGGAGTTTCCTTAACAGCTGATAAAGGACTTGAAACACTTTGGGGAATAAAAGAAAGACAAAGGTGTGATTTCCTTTGAACTAAACGCAGAAAAAAAACATTGAACCCCCCCAGAAAACGTCTTTGAAGCTGATTATTTACCTTCCCCGTTTACAGCCTCACCCTGATGCTCCGAGATACAGGAACTGGTTGCAATCATAAGTCAATCAATGCTCTTTGGGCCCCGGGCCAATGGCGTCGTCATGACTGTAGGCACGGCACGCTAACGTAAAGGCGGCCCTTTGAACCGTAACCACGGCAACGATCTGAGACAGGGCACCGGGCGGAACACGGGCCAATCGCGTGATCACACATCTTGCCGGGCCACGACTGCGTTTGATTACGGGCTGATTGAGGAACACGTGAAATGGAGCAGGAAGTAGTTTGCGTGCGGGTCACCCGCTCATCAGGGGGAGGACATGTGTGAGCAATTTCATTGGTTGTTCTCGTAGTTATGGGCTTCTTTTGCATGAGGGGTCCGGACACAATCTGGGGCCAGAGGTTGTGCTTATGCGTGCGTGTGTGCTTGCAAGTGTGCGTGCGTGTGCATCTTGTCTGGTTTGTGTGTTTCTTGTTTTTTTTTTGTGTGTCCTTCATTCCTGGATATTGATCGGCACAAAAGGAATTGCGAAAAGCCTAAACATGGAGGTTGTGAGTTCCTCTCCCCTGACTCGGTATGCAGAGGTATTGGATGGTTACACACTGGCTGGAGAACATCTGTCCGCCATGTCTGGAGGCCTGATCAGTGGAACAACGCTGTGAGCCGGCCCAGACCATGACCCCCAGCCTCCAGCCAGTCCGTCTCATCACCAGCGGTCCCTCACGGAGGCTGTGTGCCGGATGAGGTGACTGTTGGTACAATATGGACACGCCCACACACACACACACACACACTGTGTTTCTCAAGGCAAAGCAACTTTATTTATATAGCACTTTTCTCACACAGAAAAAGAATTATGCATTACGACATCGCTCACCTCTCTCTCTACACGCAATATCACACTCAGTGTCAGACACACACACACACACATTCACATAGATATACTCACACATTTACAGAGCATTACCCACAAACGCATTGTGTGTCTGACGCACGCAATCACACACTCACAGAGACCTGCAAACAGACACACACAATCCTCCAGACCGGTCAGTTAAACAGTCAAACAGACCGGTCAGTTAAACAGTTCCCCAGACCAGTCAGTTAAACAGTCAGCCAACCCTACATAAATGCAATCTATTATAATCAGTTCCTGAAGAAGGACACAACGAAAACACACTGAGGAGGAGAAGGCAGCAGGGGAACTTCAGAAGAAGTTCAGCCAAGCTTCTGGTGCTCTGGGAGAGCAATATCGCTGAGAAGAAGGAGAGGGAAAAGGATCATCCCTAGAGGGAGGTGAGGATAACAGTCTGGACTCATTCTAATCACCTTACTATTACTGCTTATTGTTTATTCTCAAGAATGTAAGAGGAAATACTTTTCTGGGTCCCGTTCTTCTTGCAAACAGGAATAGATAAAATCTCTCCAAACCCATCAAGGAAAATACGGCGTAACCCTTACAAACATTGCATTGTGGGTGTTTTCATACCACGGTGACCACTTTTGCACCCGTTTGTTTAATTAAGCGGGGATCGCGGTCGGGAAGAGGGC
>NC_140287.1:15084742-15089742 GCF_964030765.1 Micromesistius poutassou | reverse complement strand
CTGGGTGTGAGAGAGAGACAGGAAAAAAGGTTTACAGAGATAAATGAACAGAGAAAGAGAGGTAGAGAGACAGGGAGAGAAAGGAAGAGGGTGAGAGAGAAAGAGATGAAGAGGGAGAGAAAGGGAGAGGGTGAGAGAGAAAGAGATGAAGAGAGAGAGAGGGAGAGAAAGGGAGAGGGTGAGAGAGAGAAAGAGAGAGAGAGGGGGAGAAAGGGTGACTCAGGCAGAGGGTGTGAAAGGTCTATTGAGTCTGGCCCCGGGAGTCGCACCTGCAGGCTCTATTCACCGCTGTGTTTACACACTGTCATCCACAATTAACGCCGCTCCCTCCACGGCCCCTCCCCCCGGCCCGGGCCCTTGTAGAGCTCTAATTGAGCGTGCCACTCCGCTGATTGAATTAACAGCTTTGGCCCTAGGACCCCATATGTTGCCCCCCCCTACAACCACACATACACACATACACACACCCTTCTCACCATGAGGAGTGTGTGTGTGTGTGTGTGTGTGTGTGTGTGTGTGTGTGTGTGTGTGTAAGTGAGTGAGTGAGTGAGTGTGTGAGTGGGTGAGTGAGTGAGTGAATGAGTGTGTGTGAATGAGTGAGTGTGTGTGTGAGTGTGTGAATGAGTGAGTGTGTGAGTGGGTAAGTGAGTGAGTGAGTGAGTGATTGAGTGAGTGGTTGTGAGTGAGTGAGTGATTGATTGAGTGAGTGAGTGGTTGTGAGTGAGTGAGTGAGTGAGTGATTGAGTGAGAGAAAGCGGCCTTAAGGGTGTTGATGTTGTTGTGTACAGAGGTGTCCCTCCCTGTTGGAAAACTTAACGTGAACCAGGGCCAGGTAGGGGCCAAACAAGGCAAAATGTTATCTATAGGGGCCAAGCAGGCTAAATGTTAACTATTAGGAGCCAATGTGTTTCATATCCAGTCTTTACATTTCTATTGTTATATGTCTAATTAGTGTATTCGTACATTTCTATGGTTATATGTCTAATTAGTGTATTCGTACATGTTTATGGTTATATGACTAATTAGTGTATTCGTACATGTCTATGGTTATATGTCTAATTAGTGTATTCGTACATTTCTATGGTTATATGTCTAATTAGTGCATTAGTCCAACAGGCATGGGAAAGTATTAATGCCTTAAAGCTGAAAGAACACAAGATGGCGGTTCCTCCCTCTTTGCATGGAAGCACCAGAAGATACCAAAGGATACAGAGGCTGCTATAAAACAGAACTGAAGACTAGTCTAGTAACTCAGGGGAGCTTTAGGACCTTTAGTACGGCGAGCTGAGGTCTGATGGTGCGTCTGAGTGCTCCTGGGTCCCAGGGCGGAGCACCTGGAGGGCCTGGGACCGCCGACCCAGTGATGGGCCCTCGGAGCTGCAGGGTCCCTGGCTGCACCCAGCCCCTCACCTCTGGATGAACCCCGCTAGTTCAGCGCTATTTGTGGGAGTAAGCCCTCTCCACAATAAAATTAAAAGCTGCTCACACACTCTGTGGAGCAGAAACAACCACACACACACACACACACACACACGGCCAAACCCTTTCACCTCCCGCCTGGCCCCTCCCAGCTCCTCATGCCCCTAGCTAGGACGTTCCCCTCAGATACCAGCCAAGGTCAGAGGCTAATTAAACTAACACACACACACACACATCCCCCAAACACACACACACAGCAGGTCGATAGTTTAGTGGGTCATCTTCACTGCTGCTCTCACCCCAGTTATCTAATACACACCCTCTTCATGCTCCCGACACTCTCTCTCTCTCTCTCTCTCTCTCTCTCTCTCTCTCTCTCTCTCTCTCTCTCTCTCTCTCTCTCTCTCTCTCTCTCTCTCTCTCTCTCTCTCTCTCTCTCTCTCTCTCTCTCTCTCTCTCTCTCTCTCTCTCTCTCTCTCTCTCTCTCTCTCTCTCTCTCTCTCTCTCTCTCTCTCACCTCTCTCTGCCTCCCTCTCTCACCCCCTGTGACTACACCTGAGTGACCTGCAAATCAAATGCATACATATAAATGGACATAGATGCATAAATGCATAAATATACACATCGGAAATACTCAAAAGAAAAAAAAAATATATATCAATTTGAAATATATTATAAAAATATCAACAAATGTTAAACTAAAAAAAGCTAGTTTACACTGTTCTGTAAAGTTATATCAATCTCAATATGAACACGATATAAATAAAACATTGCATTACATTTGAATTACATGTTTATATTTTAGCACCTACATTATTGTTCCATTGTTACTTTTCATAATAAATATTTTGATTGCATATAATTCAGACTGTAGGAAGGACAATACATTTGGAAAATTCTAGTACTATACTAGACACTGGTAGAAAATATATATATATTGAATCGATATATATATATATATAAATCTGGCTAAAAAATCCATTCATTAAAAATCGTTTTTATCCATCATCACTCAAAAATACCTATACATACCTACCTTGTCTGTTTAAATTTCATCATTGGAAATCTGTATGGAGGAATAAAATGAGATATGTTAATCATTTTATGCTATTGGACATGGTTATGAGAACGTATTGCGTATTTGACTGCACTAAAGATTCGGTGGGTCCCGGGCCAGAAGTACACCAATCCCGCGGAAGGGTCACTGGATGAGACAATCTGGGAAGCCCTGGTCCAGAACTACAACAGAGAGAACCGCACAGTGTTTCTGTGGAGATGTGGCACCGCCTAGTGGCCACATTGGCTCATTACACTCCGGATCATCCCAGATGGCCGGGATTACACGGTGATGCGAGTTCATAATCAGGCTACCCACGCAACGCCGATTTTCATATCTATTCAGAAATATGCTAAACCCTAGGCCGGCCGACTATTCATATTTACCAGCCTGGCGTCAGATCTGTTTGAATTTAAATTACGTATTTAAATTACTTTTGTGTCCCATGGTAAAATGCAGCCGGTTCGGCTGAGATTTAAAAAGTATTGTATTTAGGCTACTGACATGGAGGATTCATCAGTATAATACTTTCCTCGTTCCCTTCAACGAATAAAATCAATTCCAATACACACACAGAAAACTGTACAATATTGTGGCACAGATCTGTGATCTTGTCACAATGTATTTTAGCAATATTTTCCAGTTTGCAAATACATTCTATTTTGTTTTTCGAAAATATAAAAATGTAAAATGTGTTTGCAAACGGGAAAATATAAAACAATAAGATAAAATGAATAAAAATAAATGTAACAATGTATAAAATATTATATATATATATTATAAAATCATTTTCCAGTTTGCAAATACATTTCTGTAATTAATTACAGGACAACACGGTGATAAGGGGGTAAAGTGGCGTCTGGCGTCGTGTTTCTGCAGGAACCTACTCTTAATTTCTCTGCAGGAACATACTATTGGTTTCTCTGCAGGAACATACTCCTCTTGGTTTAACCTTCTCCTGTGGACATATGGTGCGCTCGATGAGCTGCGAGTCTATTCCTGTCCTCACCCCAGCAGGCGGGGCTAAGGAGCCCGGAGAGGAGAGATGCTGAGAGGGGCAGGTGGGCTCCATGATGTTTACTACGAGATGCTCGTCGCAGAGGGACGTTCGGTGGACGTTCTCCCACCACTAATATCCTCCTCCCCGCATTATATTTGACCGCGCCAAAAGGGGATTTGTGTTTAGAGCTCATCTGGGGACGGGATGTTGTATAATTGAGCTCGGCGCTGATTTGTGGTGGTGGTGGAGGACTGCGAGAGGCACCGTCTGTCCGTGTCGGGTCGCCTGGGGCTGCGGCGATGTGATGCTCCGTCGCGGGGTCGACAGAGAAGGTGGGCTCCCGGTAACGCGGTATTATGCCGGGATCACGGGACCCGGCGCGGAATAAACTGGAACTGAGCGTCGCTTTTCTAAACGTTTGGCAAACTGGCAGGTCAGTCGATGTGGTCTCCTGAATATCACAATGCATGAAATCCACCGATTGACTATATATAAATATAGATATGTAGGCCTATATGTGTACGACTGTTTTAGCTAAGGTTCCGCGGATCTCCATTGAACATAGGTTATAGTGGACGACCGCCAGTACATTTAAAGTGTAATAAGCGTTGCTATGTTGGTTTGTGAGCCACAGTGCAGACGAGAGGCCTGCACATCCTTCATGTGTCAATATAAAGGGGGCCCTTGCAGTTTGTCAGCTGTTATGCGCACAGCACGGAAAGGAATCCAATAACGCTTAGCATCGCTTGTTCACTGTTTTCCCATTTTGGTAAAAGCTACCAAAGCCAAACGTCTAATTTGTGAGAACACACTGACAGAGACTGACAGATGTTTGACAAGTCGCATGCCTATACCGCAGTAGGAGAGCATAAATGGGTCAATTGGACTAGACCGTGTTATATAGAGTGAAAAACAC
Source organism: Micromesistius poutassou (assembly GCF_964030765.1). Taxonomy (NCBI): domain Eukaryota; kingdom Metazoa; phylum Chordata; class Actinopteri; order Gadiformes; family Gadidae; genus Micromesistius; species Micromesistius poutassou. Next base: position 15,085,350 of record NC_140287.1, on the reverse strand, counting down.
ATAATGAGTAATCAAATTATTTCAGCCTGGTAACTCCGAAAGTAGAATTCCTATTCAGGGACTCCCGTGTGTGTGTGTCTCTTTTTCCCCGAAGGGCATTAAGTCTCATCTGGTGTAAAATCACTGGCCGCACCGATGTGTGCAACGATGCATGCATCGTGCATTTATGACTCCTCTCTGCTGTGCCCCCCCACCGACAGACTGCATGCGTCTCCTAAGCTGCGCTACTCCGTTAACGTGATAATCCTTCGACTGAAACCTCTGTTCTGTGTCTCCCGCTTCTCCCCCCCCCCCCCCGCCGCAGTACTCCTCCATCATGGTCGACCCGTCCGAAGTTGAGGATAAGTGCAAAGGACACCTGGACGCCGCCGGCCTGCCCAATCACGTGCACCCGGACGCCAGCGGCCTGCCCAATCACGTGCACCTGGACGCCAGCGGCCTGCCCAATCACGTGCACCTGGACGCCTCCGGCCTGCCCAATCACGTGCCCCGCCGGCCCGACGAGGGGGACGGCATGGCGGCGGAGGACGACCCCGACGGAGACGCTGGCTTCCAGACCCCGCCCACCGGCAGCTGCGAGCCCAGCCCCTGCCACTCCGCCGCCCCCG
>NC_140287.1:14959362-15084542 GCF_964030765.1 Micromesistius poutassou | reverse complement strand
GATACAGGGAGGGATGAGAACCCCAGACTCTAAGGGATGATACTGGGAGGGATGTGAACCCCTGACTCTAAGGGATGATACTGGGAGGGATATGAACCCCTGACTCTAAGGGATGATACTGGGAGGGATGTGAACCCCTGACTCACACCAGTGGCGGCGGGAGGCCCTGCGCTGCACCCTGCAGCTCTTGATGCGGCGTGCGGCGGCCTTGTGGAGGTACACAGCGTTCTTCATGATGGCCGGCAGCTTGGCCTCGATCTCAGACGCACAGATACACTCCTCAAAGAACTCTGGCTCACACACGCACACACACACACACACACACACACACACACACACACACACACACACACACACACACACACACACACACCACACACACACACACACACACACACACACACACGCGTAATTACCATTATTGATACAATATTGGTTTGAAAAAATATACGTATTATGAAAATAATAGTGTATTATTATTAGTGTATTAAATATAATTGTGTGTCAAATCGATACTAGGATGTTGTTCTGGTTCTGACCCCTAGAGGGCGGTCACGGACTGTATAACATAGCCACTACTACAGAGATGTGCCCCTTTTCCATACAGACTTGTTATGTCACTAGGGTCGATTCTGAATGAAGCTGCACAGGAGAGTGAGACTGGACAGGAGAGTGAAGAGGAGACGAGAGCGAACTGGACAGGAGAGTGAGACTGGACAGGAGAGTGAACAGGACATGAGAGTGCGACTGGACAGGAGAGTGAACAGGACAGGAGAGTGAAGAGGAGACGAGAGTGAACTGGCCAGGAGAGTGAGACTGGACAAAAGAGTGAAGAGTGAAGTGACGTCCCCCCCCCCCCCCTCCCCCCAGACTCACTCCTGAGCTGGGTGACGTCCCCCCCCTCCCCCCAGACTCACTCCTCAGCTGGGTGACGTCCCCCCTCATCCTCTCCTCCGTGGCGCTGCTCCGCTCCAGGAGCTCAGACTGTTCTCCAGGTTCTGAAGAGCCTCCTCCGCCTGCTGCAACCGGGTCTCCAGCTCCACCCGGGACTCCATCTCCACCTGCACCCCCACCCCCACAGCCACCACCACCACGATTAAGATAGGATGAAGACATAAAGAACTAACACCACCACCACGATTAAGATAGGATGAAGACATAAAGAACTAACACCACCACCACGATTAAGATAGGATGAAGACATAAAGAACTAACACCACCACCACCACCACAATAAAGGATAAGATGAAGATATACAGAACTAACATCACCACCACCACCACCACCGTGATGCTTAATAGAAGATGAAGACATGCAGAAGTAACACCACCACTAACACCATTACCGTGATGTTTAAGATAAGATATGCAGAACTACTCCACCACCACCACCACCACCACCACGATTAGGATGAAGACATGCACTACTACTCCACAACCACCATGATGTCCAAGGCTTTTTAACACTTATGACAAAACAGGCCAACAGACACGTTTAACATTCAGTTTGTGAACCTTACACATTATTTATTTATTCTTTCTATTAATTATGTATAAGTGAATTCTATGCAGAAAAACTTACTACTTGAATTGATGATATTAACATATCATTTGCATACATTTTGTATTCACTGCCAGCCACATGAATCCATCAGGGAGGAACAGAGTTAACGCCGATCGCTCCCGCTTGCTTATTAAGGTCACCTCTAGGGGGCGGCACTCGGCTGAGCGAGAGGGGTTGTCATGGTTACCTGCAGCTCGGCCTCTGTCTGCTGCTTGTCTACGGTGAGTTGGGCGAGAGACTGCTGCAGTGTGTTGGCCTGGGAGGAGTAGAACTCTTTCTCCTCCTGGAGGAGCTGGGACCTGTGCTCGTTCTGCCTCAACCTGGGCGGGGAGGGGGGGGGAGAAGAGAGAGAGAGAGAGAGAGAGAGGGAGAGAATATGATAGGAAAAAGTAAGTACAGGAACAAATACACATGTAAACACACTCAGGGTCAAGAGACGTCATCCAACATGTGTTTATAATGGCTATGAAGGACTTAATTGATAGAGTCCTGATGGAGTTCCCCAATATATTTGTAATGAAGGGCATTATTCATTGAATTGAGAGCCTGAGTCCGACTGATTGGACTCTGGGGCTGCACACCTGTTGCACATTGAGCAATCAGTGTGCCCAGGATAAACCATCGCAGGTGAGCCATCGCTCACTTACTCACTTAGGGAGAGATGTCCTGCATGGAGCACCATCATCATGTATCACTGTCAGCAGACCGTACAATAAACCAGGCCTATTCAACTAGCGGCCCTTCTTATTTTTTTTCTGGTTGCCTACAAACCAAAATATATATATATATATAAAAAAAACATATATATATATATATATATTTTTTTTTTAATAAACCAAATGCATTAAATCTGTCATACACATGCCTATAAGGCTCTGTCTGCACCTGCTATTGGCTCAGTCAAGCTCACGTTGCATTTTATGCTGGCGGGCCACGGAGAAAGTCACTTTACCTAGGCTAACAACACGCTTCAAGAGGTCTCTCTCCAAACCAAAAAAACGTATGATTGATTGTGAAAATCGCCAATTCAAAAGCGAATGGACCGACAAACATTTATTAACAAAAAATGTTATAATGATACGATTAAAAGTGAAGAAGAAAGGAATGCGTCTGACAAGTTTATTCCATGTAGTAGTACTATATCTATTAAGTTAACACTACTTTAAGTAAGATTTATTTGTAGCGATTCATTGACATAGTTTTCCTTTTTGGCCCACTTGTTAAGGAGGTTGAATAGCCCTGCAATATACCATCGTCCAACAGCCCCACCCTGCGTCCTCGTCTGGAGGAGCCCAGCTGAAGTAACCAGCATTTAAGATCGTTACACTTACAAACACATGTTGTCTGAATCCCAACATGGCGAGCTAACGCAGCACCAGCCTATCAGAACCATGCTGGGACTCTCCCACTCTGAGGTCCAGAAACAACCGCCCTGTGATGACAGCTGCACTCCATGGCCCCCCCGTCCCAGTTATTACAGTCAACTCTGACCCAGTACCAGTCCTCCCAGTGTCCTCTTCGATCCAGAGATGACCACCACAGGCCCCGCGGTCGATGGCAGCCGGACTGAAGCTACTTCCTGTCCCCGTATCCACAGTGAGCAGCCGCCTCAAACATCAATACATGTTTCCACGCTCACCGGGCCATTAGTGGAGGGCGAAGATGACTTTTAGACTCACTCCCAGAACACGTAATACCGCCCTGTGGCCTGGGAACATCGTCACCCTTTACGGTATAAAAAGATTTGACCGAGATGTCTATTTCAGATAGATTTTTTTTTTTAGTCTACAGTGCAGATCAGGCCCTGTAAGTGGCTGGACTTATTTGTTATAGAACATTTGATCTATTTTATACTATACTTTATACTTATATACTACCACTTATACAAAAAATACTTCCAGATCTCTATAGCTAATGCTATATGTTTAGTTTAAAAACATTTAGTACTGTATTTCTTGTACCTTACATTTTTTAAGGAGGATTTTTCCCAAAGAAAACAACATCCCCCACAATGCACCTCTCCCCTAACAGAACTACAGTCATGCTCACTTGGCCTCGGCCTGGTCCTTCTCCTGCAGCAGCAGCTTCATCTGGTTTTCGATGTGACGTAGGTCCTGGAGCAGGTCCCCCTCCTCCGCCTCACCCCCCACAGACCCCTCCTGCTCCGGGTGGTGTACCTCCTTCACGCCAAGGAGCTCCAGAGTCCTGCGCTTCTCCTGGGACAACTCCTGGAGAGAGAGGGAGAGAGAGGTGGTAAAGGGTGAGGATGCTGGTTGAGAGAGAGAGAGGATGGGGGGGGGAGAGGGATTTCAGAGGGGAGGATGGTGGTGGGGATGTAGAGGAGAGGAAGGGGGAGGAGAGGATAGAGAAAGATTGAGTGACAGAGAGATTGGGTGGAGAGGGGGAAAGAGGGAGAGTACATACATCGTCTTATGAAAGGAGTTCCAAACTGTGTGGAAACATGAAATTGATGTGAGGAACAAAATGGGTAAATGTAATGGACAGACAGACAGACGGACACACGGACGGGTTTACCTCAATTGACTGCTGCAGTAAAACCGTTAAACTGCTGAGTTCTTCTTTCTCTGTCTCCACGCCTTTCAGGCAGCGAGCCGTTCCGTCCAGGTCCCTGTCGACAGCATGGTGATGAAACTACAACTCCCAGTCTCCCCCATGCTTTTACAGGACTCTTCCTTTTGCCGCAGTGCTCACTTAGCTTAACTTCAGGTGATCAAGGACTACAACTCCCAGAAGACCCCACATTCTCATTGACCTCTGCCTTCAGTCACAGCGCTATCAACACACGTTTTATATATATATATGTTGTATTTCATTTTATTTATTTTTTTTCCACTTGTTCCACTGTTTTTTTAATTTTATTATTATTATTATTATTTTTAAATCTTTTTCTATTTGTATTATTATTAGGGACCGAGCCAAACTTGGCAAGGACCCTATTGAAACCCTCGTGATTATTATTATTATTATTTTTAAACACTTCGACTGCATTTTTCCCCCCCTGAACATATTCGAAAACTCATTTTTTCTTGGTGCAATTGTGGGGACTGGTGAAAAATTTGATAATCTAGCCCTCAAATTCACATTCGCCCCTAGGTGGCGCTATAGCAACTGTTCAAAAGTGCAAACTTTGCACAAGCAGCACGCATCACCGGTTTGACCTACACTCATGAAATTTTGCACACATATGCATATCCTCATGATGAACAAAAAAGTCTCTTGAACTGAACACTTCCGGTAGCCATATTTTCCGCCATTTTGAATTTAGTTAAAAACAGTAAATTCCCCAAGGATCCCAGGTTTTTCGACTTTTACCAAAATCCTTTGGCACATATCATATATGGCCCATTATCTTCAATCTGACTTAAGGATTAGTCTGTACAATAAAGTTTAGAGCACAAATGAGTTCTAAAAGGGGTGTGGTTGAAACCTCGAAAATAGTTAATTGCTCATATCAACGTCAAGTTGGACGCCTATGATGTTGGCCCCAATACAAAAGTTGTTCAGAATCAAATTCTGAACAAGATAAAGTCAACATATTTTCAAATGGGGCGTGGCATCGAAATGGGCGTGGCCTGACACTAAAATCGCCACAGTTCATAGACGCAATGTTTGATTTCAGCAGGACCGACTTAGTGGCCGTTAGGTACCAAAGTTCTAACTGCTCACCAAAAATTAAGTCGATTTAAAAAACAACATGGCCGCCAGAGCCTCAAAATCACTGTGCGGAGACCGTAATAGTTATGAATATGAAATTCACAGCACACGTGTAAACTGGTGCCGATAGCTCACATACCAAAATTTGTGTTTCTATTTTTTGTAGCGCCCCCTACAGGAACTTTAAAAATCAGCCCCTGCGCCACGTTTCACCAATATGTATGAAACTCAGTATTCACGTACAATGTGCCCATACCTACAGAAAAGCCTCTTGGACCCATGCCCCAAACCCCACAGGAAGTCGGCTATTTGCATTTCTAATTTTCACTTTTGGCGGCCATTTTGAATTTTTTTCACTTTTTGGCCTTGTGAACTCCTCCTGGGCAATTTATCGGATCTGCTTCAAAATTGGTCAGTACAGTCATGAAGTGGTGCTGAACCAAAATCGTGCTATTTGTGACTGTACGTTGAAGGGCGTGTCCGTGGCGTGCCGTCAAAGTTGGCCATTTTTGAAATCCGTCGCCTTGTATTAAACTTACTCCTCCTAGGGAATTTGTATTTGAACTAACTCCTCCTAGGGAATTTATCGGATCTGCTTCAAAATTGGTCAGTACAGTCATGAAGTGGTGCTGAAACAAAATCGTGCTATTTGTGACTGTACATTGAAGGGCATGGCCGTGGCGTGCTGTCAAAGTTGGCCATTTTGAATGGAATACTTTCACTTTTTCGCCTTGTATTTCAACTAACTCCTCCTAGGGAATTTATCGGATCATTGATGTAGGGTTAATAATGTTAGTTAAAGTTGTTACAACATGTAATTCAGTTAAATGTGGTCTTACATGTTAATGTCAAAACAATCAGTAGGACACCACAGGGCACCTCTGCTTCTACAGATTACATAAATTTGCGAATTTTTTTTAAAACTGCGCTTTTTTAAAACTGCGCTTTTTTAAAACTGCGCGCAGTGATGAACGGGACCTCGTGCCGGCTTGCGGCTGCGTCACGTGCGGTCCTAACATGTGCACATCTTGCCAGCACACATGTTACGACGGCACGTGACGCGGCCGCAAGCCGGCGCGATTTTTTTTTAAAACTGCGCGCAGTGATGAACGGGACCTCGTAGTGGCGGCTGCAAGCCGGCGCGAGGTCCCGTTCATCACTGCGCGCAGTTTTAATTTTATTTATTTTCTCTCCCATATGGCTATTTTAGATTTTCTTATGAGAAGTAGTTTGTGGGTGGGTTGGGGTGGGTGGGGGGGAGGGGGGTTAGGTGGGCGAATGGGGTGATTATGTGTCTCTGACCACTATAATTGTAGTGTTGTGAATCCTCCTCGTAAAGAAAATAAAATAAAAAAACTTGATCACAAAAAAAACAACACTTTTGTGTTTTTCAATGACAGTCCCATTAGTAATCTGTTAGTTCATCTGTGCTCCCTTAAAAACCAACATGCTAGCGGGTTAGCTAAAATTGTAGTTCTCTTACATTTTAATCTGCTCCTGCTCCGACTTCAACTCAGAGACCACCTCCTCAAACTTCATCTTCTCCTCCTCCAGAACCTGGTTCAGACGCTCCAGCTCCTAAAGAACACAGATAGAGAAAGAACAGAGAGAGATAAAGAGCTGGCATGACAGAGAGAGTTCACAAAGACACAGAGAGCAAGAGAGAGAGAGATAAACTACCTCCGTCTGGGCCCTTTGGTAACTCAACTCCTCCGTCTCCTCCATTAGTTTATCTGTCCACAGAGAAACACCAAATCAATAATACATCTCCATAATATCACTCATCATGCTTCCATTGTTCCTACTTCTCCCAGGTGTTCCTGTCTGTTTGTCCTCTAGTAGGGCCCTTACCAGGGTGTTCCTGTCTGTTCGCCTGAGGCCCCCAGAGACACCGGGGCCTCTAGTAGGGCCCTTACCAGGGTGTTCCTGTCTGTTCACCTGAGGCCCCCAGAGACACCGGGGCCTCTAGTAGGGCCCTTACCAGGGTGTTCCTGTCTGTTCGCCTGAGGCCCCCAGAGAGATCGGGACCTCTAGTAGGGCCCTTACCCAGGTACTCCTGCTTCTCCTTGGCCAGCTGTAGTCCCTGGGCCCCCAGGCTCTCGATCATGGCCTCCCCCAGCTGGGCGTTCTTCCAGGTGCTGCAGGCCACAGGGGAGAGCGCTAACGTTAGCTTGGGTCAGTCTTTGTTCTCGTACGTTAACCGTTTACTCAACCTGACAGACGGCTGTCTGTTAGGAGCTGGTAGGAGTGAGAGGGCATCTTGCTCCAGGATGCCTACAGAGTAGTACCCAAGGCCCTTTCGTCCGGGAGGTAAACACCTCGACCACTGGACTATCTGGCCCGTTGTGCGCTACTGCTAACAAAGTGAATGTGTGCATCTTTTTAACTCAAGATCATCCAGAATATGAGGCTGGGTAGAATAGGCAACTTTACATGCTTTATTTATGAGAGGGGGGAGAGCATCCAGTATGGGGGAGAGATTGGGGAGTTAAAGAGGGGGAGCAGGTACCCACATTTTCCCAGAGTCCTGCAGCAGCTCCACCCACTGGTTCTGCTCCAGCGGAGAGTCAGCGGCCAGTACCACAGCACCCTGGGGAGAGAGTACACACAGTAAGACAAGTACAACTACTAATAATGCTACGGAGTAGTACACACAGTATTACTACAACTACGGCACACAGTACTACACAGTCGATACATCCCGCTATTGCACTAATGTAGTGTGGAAACGTTGTCCAGGAGCACGAGCCAAACTGTCGGATCTGTCTGAAGAACTCAAACAAAACGGGAGGGGGGAGAAACAGCGCCCTCTCTGATGAAGAACGGAATGTTTCAGATTCTGGCGCCAAAGCAACAGCGGTTGTTTACGTCATGGAGGCGACTTCAGACTCTATGTTATGGTAAAGAGGCTCTTCTCATTTGTGAGAACTTTACAAAACACAGAGGAAAACGCTGGGTGGAGTGAGGGAAGGCTCTGACCGTGAAGCCCTCCAGCCCGACGGAGATGGCGAAGGGCATGCCCAGGTCCTCGGTGGCCGTCACCACGCACCCGCCCAGCGGGATCACTCCCTGGGGGGACGGGACCACAAACAAGACCATCACGTCATGGATGTTCAAGATTACACACTATGTTAAAGCTTAAACACAATTTTTCGTCATAAAAGTTGCATTCCATTTGATGTAAAAATATGTAAATCCTCAACCATACAATTTTGATTCCAGGTGATTATTTGGTTCATTACCAACCCTCCGTCCCTATACAACCCACCGGAACGTTGCAGTTCTTTGCGAGGTAGTCCGTACCTTGGGGTGGATGTTGAAGCACCGGCTGGTCTCAAAGTTCTTCTTCTCATTCTCTGCGTAGTAGAGCAGGAAGCTGTCCTTGATGATGAAGAACCTGCACACAGGAGGACCTTTAGCGGAACATTTCTTCCGATTTCATTAGTGAAAACAGAGTGGCCATTAAGGACGGTCATCTGGCTCTGCAGGCGGGTTACCTTGGACCTAAATGGTCCTTAGGGTTGTAAACAAGTCCAGGGTTTTTGTCGGGTCTGCTCTAAAGGTCCCATCAGGACCAGGTAGGTCTACTCTAAAGGTCCCACCAGGAAGGTCTACTCTAAAGGTCCCACCAGGTAGGCCTGCTCTAGAGGTCCTGCTAGGCTTGTGGCCAGCTTCTCTTTGAGCTAACATAAAAGCCACCAAAGTAGAAACTGCACAGAGGCAAAAGTAGTCCCAGATTCTGTGTTATGTAAACTAAGCACTTTATCCCGAGGTAGCGGGTAGCAGGAATTGTTTTGTTCCAAAATGCATACTCAGAGTAACACCTCATTTTATACAACACAATATAAAGCATGTTGATGTTGTCTTTCAATAAAAAGTACCTTTGATATTCTGATGTGTCAGAAAGAAATATTAGAAAGCTATTTGAGCATTGATTTGATTAAAGGTTTTTTAAAAACACAAAATTATTGCAGTAATGCCATCTAGATGTTTGGTCCAAACTAGCCCTAAGCAGGAACAGAGCCACTAGGCAGGCCTGAACAAAAGGTGAACAGATGTAAGAACAAAAGCTTATAAAAAGCTTATAAATTTGTAAATCCTTGAACTTAAAAGCAGTTTGAATATAAACTGTCAACTGTTTAAATATTGTTTAATCCTCGAGTCTAGACTGCTCTCCAGACCGTCTGGAAAGACTAACCAGACCCATAGACCCAGCAGGCCTCCCTCCAGATCCAGAGACTCCCTGGAACTCCTCACGACACCCAGAGATTCCCTAACCAGACCCATAGACCCAGACCACAATACCAGAAGACCCTCTAGAAACACTAACCAGATCCATAGACCCAGTGAGACCCCGTAGAACTCCTCACCAGACCCCTACACCCCCTAACCAGACCCATAGACCCTCCAGACCCCCACTCACCTGCGGGACCACTTGGCAGAGGGCCGTCCGAAAGGCCTCTTCCAGAGCACCCCTTGGGCCTGCACCTTGGTGCTGAAGTCCAGCACCTCAGAGTCCGTCTGCTCCATGGAGGACCAGGGCGAGAACACGGCGCTCCTGCTGCCCGACAACGAGGAGGAGAACATCTCCCAGCACCTCCTCCTGCCACAGACCCAGCCGGAGGGAGGAGGAGGAGGAGGAGCGATGGAAAATCGATAGAATTAAAAACACCAGTCAGTCAATAACGACAGGGAGCGCATCACACATGGGATGAGCGGACGGACGGACACAGGGGCCACGAGTCGATGGCTTCGATGAGCCGCAGGCGAGGAAGGACGCAGCGACCGATTCACCCGGCGGCTGGAGGGAGACAGTGGATCAACGATTGGCCGGGACGAGGGAGGGAGGGGGAGACACAGCCAGGGAGTGGGGAGGGATGGAGAGACAGAGGGAGGGAGAGGGATGGAGAGAGGGAGAGATTGAGTGGGACAGATAGAGAGCAGAGGGAGGGATAGAGAGAGAGAGGGGGGGGTAGAGAGAGAGAGGGAGGGATGGAGGTCAGGGAAGAGAGCAGCTTTAGGAACGTGTTGCTAAAGCTGGGGTTAGATGAGCGTGTTCCGGGAGTCGGGGGGGGCGGTTATTCAGATTACTGAACTCTGTTCAGATTACACCCCCCAACACAGGCCTCATCCACTGGATCCAGCGCTTGGCAGGTTAAGCCTCTGTCTCCCACTCTCCCCCAGGGTGAGGGAGAGCGAGCACAGGTCCCAGCTCATCCAGGAAGAGTGTTCTTCTCAACCCAGGCCCACATGCCACAGCAGTCTCTCGCCCATCTCTCTCTCTCTCTCTCTCTCTCTCTAGGCAAAGTCAGATAACTGCTGGATTGCAATCAGCTTAATGTTGGAGAACACGTGTCGTCGTGGCGATAAGTGGAACTGCGGCAGAGGGATTGGAGGGAACTTAACGCACATCGCCCGCACTCCAGGAGCGGGAAAACAGCTGGAATGTCGGGAATAATCGGGGTCATTTACATTGAACCATACGCTGCAGGACCGTTGACATGTGGTGCGTTCAGAGCTCAGCGTAAAAGCCTTCATGGTATACATTCTCTGACATTATGAAACAGCCTTATCATAAGACTCTTTCCCTCCCCCCCCTTGTAAAATGAACTGTATCCCATGACAACAAAGCATTAAAACATAAGCCCATTCCATACCATTTTTACTTGAATACTTTGTGAATTCAGCCTGGGTGAATAAAACAACACATTCCACAAAAGAAAAACAAGTAAAACAAAAAAAGCTTTAATAGTCATAAAACACGTTGCTTTACAACTTCTCACAATCAGAAGGAAAATGGAAATAAGGCAGAATTCATAAAGGAATGACAGAGGACAATAGAGTCGGATGTCTGGAGCCCCCCCATCACGCGATGGCGCCCCAGAACCCCCCCGACCGACCGACACAAGCCACCACTGGATCCGTTTCTATGACAACCCTGTATCTAGGACCACCCATCACAGAGACCTCCAGTACATTCGGATCACGGCTGAGGGGAAAAGTAGTTTGATTGGTCCAAGAAGACGTTGTATTGTTGACATGATGTCGACTGATTGGCTCGTTCAGGGCCTTCGAGGAACATTGTCTGTCCCTGGTTGGCCTAAAGAAGGGGACCAATCGTTTGCTGCGGCCGCTGTCACGGGCGGACATTTCGTCCTTCCAACAATCCGTCTTCATGACATGTCACCGAGTAGTTGTAAGTTATTGTAAAGAAACAAAACAAAGAAAACCATGCAGCAAGAGAATCTGCATGCGTCAAACCAGGTTCCAGAAAAACGGTTATTTCCCAAAAAGGAATATCATCTAACATCAAGTTACACTTAAAACCCTTTTAGCGTTCCACACTACTGCAGACCTTTTTCCCCTCCTGCGCGCTCACAAGTCCCCCGCTGTGATAACAACTAAATAAACCAAGATGAGCCCAGGTATTTCCCCCACTGGTCTGGTACAGAGAGCAGGACAGCAGACGTGGAGTACAGTTTACATACATGTACAACGTACAAACATGGCCGTAGTTGGCCTCAATCACCTGGCAGCTAGCAGGGTGAACGCACGCACCCAGCTAGAACCAGGATGGCCGCTAAGGTAAATCCGGCCCAAATCTCCCCCCCCCCCTCTGTGTGTGTGTGTGTGTGTGTGTGTGTGTGTGTGTGTGTGTGTGTGTGTGTGTGTGTGTGTGTGTGTGTGTGTGTGTGTGTGTGTGTGTGTCCTTCAACGCTGTGTGACGTGCGTGGCACAGTGGGTCAGTGACATAAGAGATTAGAGAATCTGCCTGTGGTGAGACGTCACCACTGACCGATCTCTTCCATGGGTTTTGGTTTTAGAGATCCTGACGATAGAATCTGTTACAGTGTGTTCCGTAACGCTGCCTGTTGATACCGGCGCATCAAGCTCACCGTGGGGAGACGGGTGTTTGGCTGCTTCACCGGGGTACACAGGCGGGACCGGTAGAGCGAGGTACGTACACAATTGACCCCTCCTCCCCCCCCCCACTCAATCATATCATCTGTCGGCCTGCAGACGAATCCATTGGGGTTTTCCGATGTTGGGAATCCTTCTTCCCAACATGGGACCCACGCCCACAGGACGTGGTTCCTGTGGGCCTAACCCTAACCCTACAGGAGGACATGTGGTCCGTTGGCCAATGGGGGGAATGGGGGGGGGGGGGAGAGGAGAGTTCAGTGGACACAACAAACTACTTGATTGGTTCAAAAAAGATATCCAACATAATTCCCCTTTGACCCACAACAAGGGTGTCTGCCCAAAGACAACCGTCTCAAGAGAGATTTCCTAAAGATACTATGGCACTTACACATTCGATTAAGCCTACAACGAACCCCCCCCCCCCCGAGATAGGATATTAGTTCCAACCCCGCTCTGTACAACGCATAGAAAACATTTACAACTCCCCTACAGACACCTCTGTTCTCACGGAGCGGCACCTCTGTATCCGGGACGATGGCCACTGGGACGGTCCGGGGCGAACCGAAGAAGAGCGATGAGGTCATCGTTCCCCGCGGACGCAGAGCGGTCACGTGACGCGGACCGAACCACCAGAAGAAGAAGAAGAAGAAGAGAAACAATCTAGATTTCAGACGGACTAAAAGTTGGACGACGTGCGGCCTTGCAGACGAGCAGCGACCGCAGGGCCTCCTGTGTGCGGGGGCCGGTAACCGTGGAGACCAGAAGCGTGACATCATCATGACGGCGCAGTAATCCGTCGCAGTTCCCCGTCGCAGTTCCCCGTCTAGGCCACTAAGGGTCCCATATGCCCCCCCGGAGCCGGCTTGAACCAACAAGTCTATCGACAGGAGAGGAGAACGCAAGAAGGGGGGGGGGGGGGGGACTGGAGGAGTAAGAAGGGAGGGGGAAGGGGGGGGGAGGGGGGAGGAGCCACAAGTCCTCCAGAGACTCCTTTGGGTCTGATCGGTCTGGTGGTCTTGGGGGGGGGGGTCCTGCTCTTAGTGGTGGTGTCCCACCGACAGGACGAGCGGGATGAGGCAGCCCAGCACCAGCGCCCCCACCTCCACTTTGCTCAGTCCCTTCCCACCGCCGCCGGCGGCGGAGGAGGAGGTGGAGGGGGCGTGGCTGTGCCCGGTCCCGCCCACCTCGGGCAGGACGTGGACGGTGGCCACGTACAGGAAGGTGCCGGCCGAGAACAGCATGGCCACGCCCGTGGCGTTGACGTCCGAGAGCGCCTCCTTGCTGCTCTGTAGGGGGGAGACGGAGGAGAGGTTAGACAACAGGATGTTCCTCGTTAGCTCACTTCCTCTAAAACACTAGTCTGAGGGTAGGAGTAACATTCCAGCTTCTAGGAGGGACCAGGTCTAGGTGGGTCAACTGAGTCTAGGTGGTTCAACCGGGACCAGGTCTAGGTGGGTCAACTGGGTCTAGGTGGGTCAACTGGGACCAGGTCTAGGTGGGTCAACCAGGACAAGGACTAGGTGGGTCAACTGGGACCAGGTCTAGGTGGGTCAACTGGGACCAGGTCTAGGTTGGTGGACCAGGACCAGGTCAAGGTGGGACCAGGTCTAGGTGGGGATCAGGTCTAGGTGGGGATCAGGTCTAGGTGGGGATCAGGTCTAGGTGGGTGAACCAGGACCAGGTGGGTCCAGGTCTAGGGGGGTACACCAGGACCAGGTCTAGGCGGGCTGCTCCTACCTGGCTGAGGCCCAGGAAGGTGAGCATGGCGAGGACCGGCGCGGCGAGGGCGAACACCAGGAGGTGCTTCCGGATCCGGTTCCTCTCCAGACCGGCGTGCATCAGGAAGGAGACCAGGCCGAACGCCGCCGGGGCCTGGGGGACAGCGGGAGCCAATCAGTGGCCTTCATTCTTATCGTTTTAATTCATCCTCATTATGGTTCCATAACTCTTCAAATGTGTCACTTTATTTGATTGTTGTTATTCATTTAATTAAGGAAAAATAACCTGGAGGAGTGGTGTCAACTTTTCATTTCAGATACTTATTCACAGACCACAACGTTTACTAAACTGAAGGTTAAACCAGACTGAAAAAAAAAAAATGGAAATATGAGATTCACAAAGAGACGGTCATGGCTGTTCCTAGCTCTTTAGCTTGGGCTGAGCGAGGGATGCTGATAGGACATCGAGTGTCGGGGGCGGAGCTACCTTGTGCAACATGATGGCCACGAACACGATGAGCTGGACGCTGGTCTGGGAGGTGGAGGCTGCTGCCCCCAGGGCGACTCCATCAGCTGGCGGGAGGAGCGGACATGGTTAATGAGGGAGCTCCACCCATATGGGCTGTGTGTGGCTGTGTGTGGCTGTGTGTGTGCGTTTGTGCGTGCGTGCGTGCGCCATTGGCTCAACAAACGTTCATTGACTCAGTCATTGACTTAAACGTTCAAGCAAGCACTCCCTGCGTATATAGGGCGGGTTACTGGTGCAACACGTTTTCTATGAAGTCAAACACTGAATCAAACCGGAAAATGTGAGCGACCACACACATAATGATAGATGAAGTTACATTCAACAGTTTCGGCCGTTAAGTGTGTCGACGCCAATGCTTTGGCCAACACAGCAAACCAGAAAGTAACCGATGTTATTCCTCAACAACCCAGTCCTGAATCTCAAGACCGGAACTCTCGCAAATCACAATAACCCAGGCAGTGATGCAGCTGATCCTTAAGCTGCTTACACACCGCCTCCATTCATATCAATGAAGGAAGGGCGGCAGAGAGGAGGCGGTTGGACCAGGAAGCGCCCAGCACTCTCCTCAATAAAACAACACACATTCATCAATCTTTATTTGTAAATATAACGTGTGTGTGTGTGTGTGTGTGTGTGTGTGTGTGTGTGTGTGTGTGTGTGTGTGTGTGTGTGTGTGTGTGTGTGTGTGTGTGTGTGTGTGTGTGTGTGTGTGTGTGTGTGTGTGTGTGTGTGCATCAACTAATTTTCAAAGCAAACATACGTTAAATCCACTGCAACCTTGCACTTCGCCAGCAGAGGTCACTATCACTGAAGCTTCGAGTAATGAACCTATTTCCGAAACAATTGGCTAAACGCTTCAATGCTTCATAAAAAGCTTCATTTGCCATCACTACGCGGAACCCTCCGGCAGCGAGGCGGTTATCGGGGCAGTTGCCGCGCGGCAGTGTGAAAGCAGCTTTAGTCAGGTAGTGTGAACGTCTTACCTGCGGCGTGGACCACCAGGCCCAGGGTGGTGGTGATCTTGGAGGACGCGATGCGGGCGGCCTCAGGGTCTAAACAGGACCACAAGAACAGCTCGTCAAGGCTCCACAAGAACACGTCGAGTCGAGGTCCAGCTCACAGTCCTGTTCTCTGGAGATCCAAACATCCATTCTCTAGATCAGACCAAAAGGGTCAAATCCCGATCTGAAACGTCCCTCTGCTTCATGAACCCCTTAACGTCAGGACGGTGGCTTGGGGGGGACCCACAGCCAAGAGATCGTGAGTCGAGTCAAAACCCTAACATCCTCAGCCCACCTCTATCCACCCATGAGCCAGGGGCCCACTACAGCCCCCCTCTATCCACCCTAGAGCCAGGGGCCCACTACAGCCCCCCTGTATCCACCCATGAGCCAGGGGTCGACTACATCCCCCCTGTATCCACCCATGAGCCAGGGGTCGACTACATCCCCTCTGTATCCACCCTAGAGCCAGGGGCCCACTACAGCCCCCCTGTATCCAGAGGAGGAAGAGGAGGGAGAGGAGGAGGAAGCAGAGGAGGAAGAGGAGGAAGAGGAAGCAGAGGAGGGAGGGGAGGAGGAGGAGGAGGAGGAGGCAGCGGCTGACCCTGGGCGTCGCTGCTGTGCATGTGGGAGCTGCCGATCTGGTCCACCAGCAGCATGAAGACGAAGCCCAGCACCAGCGACACGCCGATGTACGCGTGCAGCGAGTCGGGGCCGCGGGCGTGCCCGTGGCCGTGGCCATGCTCGCCGCCCGCCACCAGAACCACGTCCGACGCCCCCTTGGTGTCCAGCACATCCACCGCCCCGCCCTGGCCCGCCTCGTGGTGGGCACCTGCACACAACACACACACACAATTTACACACATCATAAACACATGTGCACACTGCACAGCGTGTACATCTGAAGGCTGCAGGGACTACGTCCTTAACATGGACAATGGATGAAGTATAAACTTCAGAGACATATCCAGGCAGAACTTTGGGAATAACTTTAAAGCAGGAAGGAGGGTGAAGCCATGGTTAGGTTAGGATATTCTATATCCTGGAATCTGACTCCACACTCCATAACTGGTATGAACTGGTAAACAATAACTAATCTTTCAAAATCTATATTGAATGAAACAAACCCATTGTCACATTTGAAAAAGGGAGGTTGAATGACCTATAACAGTGACATATAACAGGTTTCTCCAGAAAAACTGGAAACACAAGCAACGAGAGATGTTTGTACCTTCTAGGATTTCTTCGTAAAGAGCGTGCACGCCTTCGGGGATGATGACGGCGAGCGCGGTCCCGCACAACAAGCCCGCGCCGAGCACGGTGACCAGCTTCAGCTTCTCCTGTAAACAGAATGTGCAAAGTTGCAGTTGAATCACAAGGCGAGTTAATCAATAACATCAACACAGAACGACACGGAGATCACTACTTTTTGAAAGCGAAATCGTTTGGGGTCCATCGACCAAAGGTTCACTAGATACCAACTACAACTTGAGTATACTGGCATTTCGTAACTTGGTCCTATTGGTAGTATGGTCAGTAAAGTGGAACATTATGCAGTGGTGGATGAAACTTACCTCTGAAAAGTTGACCGCTAGAGGAATCGTCCCGGCAACGTAACAGCCCACCAACATGGCCAGGGACAGCAGGCTGATCGAGATGAAGTCGTCCATCGCTGCACACTTCTCGCAGGGCTTCCAAGCTCTTCACCAACGCTACAAGCTACCAGCCTTAACTTTTAGTTCACTTTCACTTGCAGTGGATATTGGTGCATAACATGCCACCAACGTTGTTGTTTTTGTAGCTAAAGTCAAGGATCTGGCTCTCCTTAAACAACAAGGAACCCCCGTTTAAGCGTCCTTCCTGGCTACCATAGCATCTACGTGAACGCAAATGAAATGATGTTTGCTTGTGGCCTGGCTAGCAACGCTGGGCTAAGTAGCTAGCACTCTTAGCACGTTATCAACACACCGTTTCGTCTGCTGACATCGCGGGCTTTACGTGCGCCAGGAGACGGTCCCATTGCATTTCAGCACTGAAAGCCGGGGATCGTGATTTGCGGTAGAATAATAAAATAAAAACAAGCTGCAGACAAGTAGACAGCTGCTCGGTTGTTTGGTGCTCTACACAGTACTTCCGGGTGACGCTTCCTCCTTACCTTGAGCGCGCTCCCGCGGACAACGTCAAACATGCCACGTATCCGCGCACGTCCCCGCGTGGCTTGGAACATGAAGTACGATATTACAGGCTTTTAAAGGTTCAAAGGATTATAAAGTAAATAGTATCCTTTAGACGCATCAAAAAAAAAAAATTGTGTTGTTTATCAACGGTTAATATGTGTATATGAATAAATTAAAACAGTACATTTAGACAATACGATGTACATAAATGAAAGCATTTTCTTAAAAAGGGGATGTTTATTAGTTCACACAACAGAGTAGTGCCTTGACATGACGACAGTAAATTAAAAGCATAAACGTGGTGTCCGACGATCCGAAGAACGGAAGATACCGATAAAATACATTTCTGGTGTTGCCTTGAGTCTCCAACAAACCAAACTCAGGATCATGCACTTCGCCCGGAGCACGGTCCCACCTCTCTGACGTCAAGCGCAGCTCTCTGCAAAACACTAGCACAACCAGCGAGGGCTCCTTGACTGATGGACCGGGAGGGTGGAGAAGGAGGAGGAGGAGGAGGAGGTGGGGGCCTGTTCGCCTGGTTTACAGTCTGGTAGGCAGCAGAGGAGGAATCCAGAGACACAGAGAAAAGTCTTCACTTCACCAGTCCGATCTTTTTGGCTTCTGTTTCGTAAATCAACAGCCGCCACATTTTGACGATGAAGACCTCCGCCTCTTCGTCGAGAACCTGCGGGACAGGAAGGGTCAGGGGTAAATACGGGCGTCACCCAGGAACAAATGATGAATAATGCATCAAGACAGACGTTAAATCATTAACTATGATGATATCGATGCGAGTTGCTTTGCATAAAAAGCATCTTGCTACAGTAAAGGGCCATTTAAGGAAGCTCTTAAATTAATCTATGAATAATTCAGGATGAAAGCCTCTGCTAAACAACTCAATGACTATAGAAAGGTTTGTAACTGCCATCCTCCTCCTACAATGTACATGAACTGCCAACCAATCCACAGTCAGAAGGGACTTGAGCCGAGGGTCGGTAACCGTGGTGTCGTCAGCATCACAGTCGGAACGTTGACACACCGCAGGGTTCTACTCACCATGGCAACGTCGTCCAGTATTCCCTGGGGCGTGCTGTGAGCCATCACCTTGGAGACAAACACACGGAATATCAACACCTTACCTCTACATTTGCCGACATCTTTTATGACATACACGTTCGATATTTTATGTAGGAGTATATAATTGAACCCTGCAGTACAACTACATACACTAAATAAAGACACATTTGTAATTTGGTATTGCACGATCGTTGTTCATGCTCCTTTCATTAAATGGGGAATTTAAGCGTTAATCGCTCAGCCACTGCCTGGCGGTGGGGTTCCCTGCAGGATCAACACACTCCCATCCATCCATCTCACAATGTGTCCCAGTTTAAGCGACGAACGCCTTGGTTCAGCCCCCCACCGACCTTAGAGCACACAAAGTCCACCAGCGTGGCTTCTTCCTCCCCGATGTACTCGATGATCTTCTTGTTGATCCACGGTCTGATCCGGCGGTCCATCAGGGTCTAGGGGAACCACAACGTCCCACCGTCAGTCTCAACACCCCATAACACTGACTGACGTCACAAGTGAGTTTCTTAACACATCACCTAGCAGAAAACACGCTAAGCTCAACAGTTCAGCGGTTGAACCGGACCTTCTTCATGTTTCCCTCTTAAGCTGATGTCCAGTCACTTTAATGAGTGGAGCCCTTAATCACAGCCTCAGTCTCCCAGGACTCCACAGGCCCATAATAAACAACCCTCCTGAGCCCTCTAAAATGGCAACAAAAGGGACGTTTACGATCGAAAGAAAGAGCTGCCAAACAGACACTCCTAGCTGTAACCCCAACACCCAACCATCGACAGCAGGGTGCAGGCACTCCCAAGGTGCAAGCACTCTCAAGGTGCAAGCACTCTTTTGGGAGCGCTCGACTTTATAGAGTGCATAAGTAGAACTTAAGTCAAGTGCTTAAGTAGAATTTAAGTCGAGTGCTTAAGTCGAGCGCTCCCATCTTCGACGTGGGAGTGCTTGACTTTAGAGTGCTTAAGTGGAGCGGCCCGCGTGCTCACCGAGTCCACCATGGACCAGTCCAGGGGGTAGGTGAAGAGCTCAGGCCGCGCGGTGGGGATCTTCTCGATCAGGCTCTTGATGTGCTTGCGCTTCTCCTCCATGTTGGCGTTGCCCTTGGCGCTGGGCAGCTCGGCGCCGTCCAGGCCCAGGCTCTTGTCATCGTCGCCGTAGTCCAGCGGCACCAGCTTCCGCTTGCGAGGCACGTCCTCCGCCTCCTCCTCGTCAAACTTGTTGAACACGCTGTCCGCCGTGGCCAGCTTCTTACGCTTGACCGCGTTGGGCTGGCTGGGGCTGCTGGTGGCGCCTGGGGGGGGTGAGGGGGAGGAGAGGGAGGGAGAGGAGACGTTAAAGGGAGGGGGGGGAAATCACAGAGGCTAGGGAGACAGCAGTGGTAAACCCATCGTTTTGTTACGGTACGCCGTGCTCCGCTCTTTTCAAGTTTTTTTGACGTGCGTAGAAAAATATTCCGAATGGATGTTTCGATGTTCGGAACGTGAAAATGTTCTGATGTTCGGAATCTTGTTTGGCCGCCCCCTTAGGCATCGAAACATCCGTTCGTTCCGTCAAGATCGGAGTCGACGGAACTAACGGATGTTCCGATGCCTAAGGGGGCGACCAAACAGGGTTTTTATTGTCCGGAAATAAGTGGAAAAAAGAAAGGCTGTTACAAAGTCTTAGAAACGAAAGGACATCTGATACGTTAGAGAAAAAACCTGAATGTTATTCACTAGAGCGTGGGGAGGAGGCGGAGAAGGAGAGCAGACGTTGTGGCATGGTCTCATGGCGCCTTGAGCGAGGTGTTTTACAAAAGGGCTCTGCGGCGTGGGAGAACCGCGGGTCTGGTGTGACCCACCGCCGTCTCATCTCTGTTCACCACTCAGCAACGAGCCAGAGCTAATGGTGAGCGGTGAGGAGCGCTCAGCAGGACGCTCTCTTAAGCAGGGTTAAAATTTGACATTTAGACGAGGAAGGGATGTGAATCATCAGCATGCGAACAGAGGAGAGACTTGGCAGCGAGCTAATTACCAACCACACAGCGTTTCTCAGGGCCGAGCTTAACAATAAAACAATCTAACAAGGCAGGATTAAAGTTCATCCCATTTTGTGTTCCCTGCTATACGATAGTTAATCTCCCTATTTTGGCGTTTTGTTATAGAACAGTAACTCCATATTGCGGTGGTAACATTGTGCTACATAACGGTGGCTAAAATCGTCCTACATAGCGGTGGCTACATCGTGCTAAATAGCGGTGGCTACATCGTGCTACATAGCGGTGGCTACATTGTGCTAAATAGCGGTGGCTACATCGTGCTAAATAGCGGTGGCTACATCGTGCTAAATAGCGGTGGCTACATCGTGCTACATAGCGGTGGCTACATCGTGCTACATAGCGGTGGCTACATCGTGCTACATAGTGGTGGCTACATCGTGCTACATAGCGGTGGCTACATGGTGCTACATAGCGGTGGCTACATCGTGCTACATAGCGGTGGCTACATCGTGCTACATCGCGGTGGTTCTGTCTTCCCCCAGCAAACTCTGCTCACCTAGCTTGAGGCTGAGGCCGATCTTGGGCCGCAGCTCCTCGGCGGGTTGGGCCTCCGGGGAGTTCTCCCCGGGGATGATGATGCCGCAGGGGGACTCGTTGCCGGGCGTGTTTGGCGTGGCGCCGCCGCTGCCCGACGACACAGAGGGCGCGGCTGTGACGGGCCGTAGCGTGGGCTTCAAGCCCGGCTTGCCGTCCTGCGAGTCCTCGCCGTCCTGGTACTGGTACACCTCCTCTTCTTCCTCCTCCTCCTCCTCCTGCTGCTCTGCCGCCTCCTCCTCATCGAGACCCTCCGCCTCCACCTCCTCCTCCTCCTCCTCCGAGTGGGGCGGAGGAGGAGGCCCGCGGGGGGTCGGATCCGCGGGCTTCGACGAGCCCCTCCGCTCCGCCCGGTCCTGGTCCCGATCCCGGTCCCGGTCCCGGTCCCGGTCGTGATTGCGGTCCCGGTCGTGGTTGCGGTCCCGCTCACGGTCCCGCTCACGGTCCCGCTCCTTGTGGCTCTTCTCCTGGGGGGGGGGCTCCTCCTCGGGCTCCAGCTTCAGGGGGGGCTGCCTCCGTCGCTCAGCCTCCTCCTCCATCTGAGGACCACCACCGCCCAGACGCTTTAACACAGAGGACCTCCACCCAGACCCTTTAACACAGAGGACCTCCACCCAGACCCTTTAACACAGAGGACCTCCACCCAGACCCTTTAACACAGAGGACCTCCACCCAGACCCTTTAACACATAGGACCTCCACCCAGACCCTTTAACACAGAGGACCTCCACCCAGACGCTTTAACACAGAGGACCTCCACCCAGACCCTTTAACACAGAGGACCTCCACCCAGACGCTTTAACACAGAGGACCTCCACCCAGACCCTTTAACACAGAGGACCTCCACCCAGACCCTTTAACACAGAGGACCTCCACCCAGACGCTTTAACACATAGGACCTCCACCCAGACCCTTTAACACCGAGGACCTCCACCCAGACCCTTTAACACAGAGGACCTCCACCCAGACCCTTTAACACAGAGGACCTCCACCCAGACCCTTTAACACAGAGGACCTCCACCCAGACCCTTTAACACAGACTGACTCTGGGTCTATTGCTCTGATACAATATGTAAGGGTGTCATCATTCATATTCAACTACAGTCCTTAAAACAGTCCAACAGGGATGCAACAGGGCATCTACCTTGTCCCACTGGATATTTGAGATAAATCCCAGAATGGGTCGGACCCTATACTCAGAAACCCTCCACCTCTTTCACCCAGGAGGACCCGGGAATCGAACCATCAACCCGCTCTACCGGCGGAGCTCCTGAAGCAGCAGGACTCACCCTCTGCAGCTCCGCGTCGGGATCCGGGTGCCCCTCGGCCAGGAGCCGCTGCCTGATCTCCTCGTGCTCCTCCTTCTCCCGCTTGCGGTCGCGCTCGTCAAGCTCCGCCTCCTTTTCCCGGTCGCGAAGACGTTTCTGCAGAGCACTGCCCCTGGGGGGGGGGCATGACAACCAACAACAACGTCGTCAGGGGCAATGGAGGGGGGACGATGAAGGGACGGGTAAGGCCTCAGGTAAACCGCTGACACTAAGGGAAGGGTAAGGCTTCAGGTAAACCGCTGACACTAAGGGAAGGGTAAGGCTTCAGGTAAACCGCTGACACTAAGGGAAGGGTAAGGCCTCAGGTAAACCGCTGACACTAAGGGAAGGGTAAGGCTTCAGGTAAACCGCTGACACTAAGGGAAGGGTAAGGCTTCAGGTAAACCGCTGACACTAAGGGAAGGGTAAGGCTTCAGGTAAACCGCTGACACTAAGGGAAGGGTAAGGCTTCAGGTAAACCGCTGGAAGGCGGGGCCTCACCTGTAGTACTTCGGGTCGTCTCGGTCGTCGTCGTAGTCCTCCAGAAACTCTTTTAGTCTCTTGGCCTCTTTGGTCTTCAAATCAAAACAAAAAAATAGATATTTAAACATAGAATTTAAATAAACAAAAAAATAGAACCGCTTCTTCATGCAACACTATCAATATCGAGTCACTCAACAGATGTTTCATCCAAAGTAACAGTTAATAGTTGAGGTGGCCGGGTGCTTACCGTCTCCTTGCGGCGCTCCTCGTCGCGCTCCGTATCCTTGCTGTAGTCCCGGGCCTTCTTCCTCTCCCGGATCTCCCAGTTCTTCAGCCGCTGGGGAGGCAACCAATCAGGGAGCATTTCAGAACAACCAGGGGGCATCTCAACCAATCAGGGAGCATTTCAGAACAACCGGGGGGCATCTCAACCAATCAGGGAGCATTTCAGAAGCACCAGGGGGCATCTCAACCAATCAGGGAGCATTTCAGAAGCACCAGGGGGCATCTCAACCAATCAGGGAGCATTTCAGAAGCACCAGGGGGCATCTCAACCAATCAGGGAGCAGTTCAGAACCACCAGGGGGCATCTCAACCAATCAGGGAGCAGTTCAGAACCACCAGGGGGCATCTCAACCAATCAGGAAGCAGTTCAGAACTACCAGGGGGCATCTCAACCAATCAGGGAGCATTTCAACCTGGGTAAGGTGGGGGTTGTGTGCCAGGATGTCTACAGGTTTGGCTGTGGACATTGGGGATCGAACCCAGTAACCTTCACCCCGGGGGACCAACACACCCGCCACTTTTTTTCTCTCCGCCTGTGACATCAACGGTATATTTCTTAATGCCAATATTATATTACCACCCATTTAGCTTTTTAGTCTTTAATTCATATTCTACGTCTGAATATGGCGTGTGCCCTGAAAACCGGAGTCCAAACTCCTTTCATGCGTCAAGCAGGGATCGGCCAAGGACCTGATCCTGGTCTGGATCGCGATCTGGATCAGCAGCAGAGACTCTCTCCTCCTGGTAGGACCACCCACCTCCTGGTAGGCCGCCTCCTTGTCCCGGAGCCTCCTCTCCAGCCGCCGGCGCTCATACACGTCCTCCTCATCCTCCTCCCGCTCCCTCTTCTTGTCCTCCCTGGTCCTCTCCCTGGATGGCAGGGAGACAGTTCCTCAACGGTTCCTCCCCTTGATTCGGTCAGACTACAGGCTAGTGTCAGTACTGCTCTGCAGTGTATTAAACGCTCAGGGAGACAGTTCCCCAATGTCCCATTAAAAAAGTATAACAGACGGCTTGCGGATGAAAAGGTTGTGAGATGATTAATCTCAAGTGAAATTAAATAAAGAAAATAATATAATACTAATGCTAAAGTAGAATACAAAAAGATAAAAGGGGGGAATAAAACAAGGGTAGGGCGCACCATACAAAAATAGAATAAAGTGACAGAACACAATGTAGTAAAAAGCAGATTACAACCAGGGCGGTCCGCTATGAAGGGCTTAAAATATGACAGATAAGGGAGGGTTTAGAGGCCTGTTATAAAAACATCATGGAGGGGGGTGCAAAGGACGCGTGTCCAAATGTCTGGTCGTCCAGACTGTCACACACAGACACATAAAGACTCGCCTTTGGCAGAGCACACTGTTGGCCACGTGACCTTTGACCCGTACCTGGATCTGCTGCGGTCTTCGCTAGCGTCTCGGCTCCGGTCTCGCTCCCACTCTCTCTCCCTCTCCTTGGTCCTCTCTCGCTCCCGCTCTCGCTCGCGT
The DNA here is from genome assembly GCF_964030765.1 of Micromesistius poutassou. Lineage (NCBI taxonomy): Eukaryota > Metazoa > Chordata > Actinopteri > Gadiformes > Gadidae > Micromesistius > Micromesistius poutassou. The sequence goes on along the minus strand of NC_140287.1, from coordinate 15,059,733 downwards.
TCCCGATCCCGGTCCCGCTCCCTATCGCGGTCTCTCTCGCGCTCCTTATCCCGTTCGCGCTCCCTCTCCTTCTCCTTCTCCCGGTCTCGCCGCTCCCTCTCTCTCTCCCGCTCCTTGTCCCGCTCCCTCCTCTCCTTCTCCAGCTCCAGACGCTCCTTCTCCTTCTTGCCCTTCTCCTCCTCCAGTTTCTACAGAGAGCCGCCCGACAGGAGGAGGGGGTGGGGGGAGAGAGACAAAACAAGGGGGGGACGATTGGTCTCGCCGTTAAAGAAAAACCACAGAGCAGAACACCCCCAACATGAGCAACCAATCAGTAGCTAGCATCAACAGCAGCAGCAGCAGTAGGAAAACTGCGTGAAAACTTTATCAACATTTCAGTGAGACATGATAGAATAACAGAAGGAGAATGAAGAGAAGAAACAACAACAACAACAGGAGGCCTCTGGGACAGCCACGGTCACATACTGATGGGAGTCATGGGCTGCAGGAGGGCAGCCAGCCAGCAGGGGGAGCCACCCCGTGAACATAGCCGCCGGGCAGGCCAGAGTGGGGTCCCTCTCTGAGCGGTGGGCGCGAGGGACCTGCGCATGAGTTTGTGGTCCACAAACTACAGATGTTGTTCATGGTACAGTTCACTCCATTTTGAGTCATGTGCATGGCTCAGTCATGTGACCCGTCATCTGTACTGAACCAGTCTCTACCGGTGTGGCCTTTGCTGACGTGTTTGGATGAGGGACGGACCAGCGGTTAAAACCAGTGGCTAAAAATGTCAGTTGGCTCGTCATGGTGTTTTAAGTATGTGGAGGATTTAGCAAACTCTCTAACCTTTAAAGATTAAATAGTCATATTTTGTCACCGTTCCAACAAAGCACTCAACAATTACACACACACACACACACACACACACACACACACACACACACACACACACACACACACACACACACACACACACACACACACACACACACACACACACACACACACACACACACACACACACACACACACCTGAGATTAGCCTGTGATATAATAAGCCTCCTGACCAATAGAAACGGCTTAAATACATATTGGTTGAGTTCTGCAGATCGATGTGCACTAGTCCATACACAGACAGGACACCAGGTTACAGTCCAGATGGGGTAGACGTGTATACCGGTTCTAACCGGTTACTAACCCCGGACATTAGGGTGCTAGGGTCTACCTGCAGGTCAGCAGGTAGGTCAGGGACCTGATTGGTCCAGACATTAACTGGGGCCTACGTGGTCTAACGTGTGGGACATTGTATGCATACGGTGGCCTTCAGAGCCGGTGCTGGGGGTGACAGGGTTCAGACAGTGTTAACGTGATGTAAAGAGGTGTCAGAACAGGGCTTACCTATGGCTCCTGCCAAGCGGACGGCCGGAAGGGCGGGCTTAGTGTGGCACGGGGCCCTGCTAATGTCATTTGCATCATCAGGCCCTGAGTGCTTCCTGAAAGCACGCTGACAGGAAACCTAACTGAGCCCTGCAGCAAGGCATTGTAGGAGTCGAGGCTGACTGATCCAGGATGCTTTTTCTCCTCTGTTTAAAACATTTTGAGTGGGAATCGCCTTTGGGGCTCTAAAATAACTGTTTGCAGGATTATGGTGATTATGATTCGTCATCTCAATGTGTATGTGATGCGTGCTTCAAAAATCAATGTCAAACTACCAGTTACGTACTCTCGGAACAAACCATATTTGCTTTTTGGAAAACAAATCCAATACACTGCCATCTTGTGACTTGGGCCCATTTATAGTGGATCAGCTCTAAACCAATAGGAAGGCTGGTGAGATCCTGTCTAGACTGGTGTTGAGGAGAACTTACAGGTGCTGGGTCAGAAGCTCTCAAACATCCCGTCCTAGCAGCGGCTAGGTCTGGGAGGAAAGCAGGTCAACACAGGGATCATCCACATCAACACGGTGTGAAGCACACAGCTGTAAGGATCAACAGAACACTGTAGGAATGGTTGAAACAGTCTTACCCACACGGTGTCTTCTGGTGTCAAGAGGGGTCTCAGGAACCCAGCAGAAAAACAGGAGAGCAAGAAAGAGAGAGAGGGAGAGCGGGAGATTGAGAGTGAAAGAGAGAGAGATAAAGAGGGAGAGGGGGAGAGGAAAAGAGAAGGGTAGAGGAAATGTCTCAGCTAGAGGCCTTTATGCTACTTCTAGTTCCAGATCAGAGTAATCAAATGGTCTCACTATTCCAGGTTAGCCCCACTGCTCTAAAGTTTCTCACCAACTGAGATCAGTTGTCAACAGGCCTTTTTACACACTTATAGAGACATCCTTATCTTCGCTCAATTCACATTTCCTGCTCAAAACGTTAAATGCAGTTTCTACCTTTAAATAAACAGGCGACGATGACACTGTGCATCATTTGATCTCTTAACTGTACCAAACTCGCCTCTTGCCAAAATGGAGGACCAACTGTCATTTCTACCATCAGTTGGAATCTGGAACAGTGGCATCATGTGACCAGGCCTCTTCTAACTGACACTTCCTTCACTTCCTACCTAGCTAGAACTAACAGGTGAGTCCTAGGTTGGACAGGGGAGAGGACAGGACAGAGAGTGTAGGAGAGGAGAGAGAGAGAGTGTAGGAGACGGAGGGGTCTTACCTGGGAGAGTCTTCAGGACGTCAGAGTGCTGTGGAGGGGCGCTCCCTGCTACACTGGTTAGCCCTGCTCACGCTACTCCCGTGTGTGTGTGTGTGTGTGTGTGTGTGTGTGTGTGTGTGTGTGTGTGTGTGTGTGTGTGTGTGTGTGTGTGTGTGTGTGTGTGTGTGTGTGTGTGTGTGTGTGTGTACACCGTCGGGGGGCCTGCAGAGGTTGGCTGGGCTCCGTCACTTCAGACCGACTGATTCGGCCGATTTGTTTATCCGTGCGGAAGAGCTATGTTTCTTCAGCTGATATCGATAGCCATTGAAACGTTATCGTATGATCGAGGGGGTCAATAAAAGGACTGGTAGCTTTGGGGGAGAACGGGGGAGACTGGGGGAGCCGACGGCCCCTCTGCAGGCCCTCGTGTAGGGAGCGCCCCGGATGTGTAAGGAAGAATGGAAAGCTCATACTTACATCCTATCCTCCGAACTTTCTCCAGCAAAGCTCTGAGATTCATCTTGCTTTAGTCACCCAATGAACTCTACCATATTGGCGGGGTTTAATCAATAGATTAGCTTTAAAAAAAGGGAATTTTGACATGATGCCCATGCACTTAGTGTGACACATCTAGCTAAAGGCTAGGCTCAGATGCTTGTGCTAAACTCTGGTAATAATAATAATAATAATATTATTATTAATGAAAATAACGACGATAATAATCTCGACGAATATATGGAACATGGGCCTTTGCCATTGAAGATTTGAAAATGATTGAACTTTACTAAAACAATACTAAAATAACATTTTGGGATAAGCATCAATTCGTATATATATGCAGTAGTGTGATGTGGCCCATGTTTTGAACAGGGCCTCCATGTGCCAACGCTACGCCTGCTCCAGTAGGAGGAGGGTACTAGCATCATTAGGAGTGTTGGGCTATCACAGGGGGGGGGGTTGCTGGGGCTACAGTGTTGTGCAGGGGGGTGGTGGGGGAGTGTGTTTGAAGCAGTTCAGATGCGTTACCTTGTGCGTGTCGCGGAATTTACTGATCTCCCTGGAGATCAGGTCTCTCTTGTCGTCCTCCATCTCCATGGCGTTGATGTCCTCCTGCCGGGAGGAGACACAGTCGTCATGACGTTAAGGGGACCACCAACTGGACGTCTACATGCAGACATCGCTCCTTAAGTACGGTGAAAGACAAAAGGATGGGCGTTCTTCTATACTTTTTTTTATTTGAATAGCAATTGTAGGCGTTAATAACAATCATCGGTATAGGTTGTTTTCGCATCAGCCCACGGAGCTTGAAGGAGAGGGAATGATGTGTAGCATCTGACTCCAGGTCAGGTGCCTACAGGTCGCAGGACAGGCACACAACCACCCCAGAATGTTACCCTTAAATGCATGGTGTTTCCAATGTGATCGAACACACAATCACATGATCACATCGATCACATAAATGCATCTGACGACACACCCCTGTGCCTAAGGGCACTACAAAAGGGTTACACTCTGCAGTCATCCGTTGAGACCTGGTCCAGGGAGTGACCAGGTCTCCCTGGACGAGCCTGACCTGGTCCAGGGAGACCAAGGGCGGCCCTACCTCCTCTTTCTTCTCCTTTCTCTTCTTGTTGCGGGGGTGGTTCTCTCCGTCCTGCGACGGGGCGTTGAGCTCGCTGGCGTACTCTCTGATGAGCCCCTCGATCGCCCCCTTCACCACCTGGTCCCGCCGCTGGCTCTCCTCGTCCAGCACCTCCTCCTCCTCCTTGGCCACACCCCCTGTGCCCTAATAAGAGGGATCACTCGTCAGTCAGTGTATAACGTGGCAATCCGTCCCTGTGCAAATAAACCATGCCGACTAAAACCAAATGAATTTGAAATCATAAATGAAATCATAAATAAACTACAAACAGCCTCACCACTCATCTGAATAGTTCTCTAAAAGACTACAGACCCCATTGGCACTCTTCTTCTTGGCCTTCCACTCGTCCAGCTGGGCCTTGGTCTTGGCGTCCACCTTGACCAGCAGCTTCTTGTCACCTAGCAACAGCTCGTGGAGCAGCCGCAGTGCACGCAGCGTAGACTCTGGCTCCTTGTACTCACAGAAGCCAAACGCTGCGACATGGAAGGAAGGAGAGGGGAAGAGAGGAGAGAGGAGAGTAAGAAGGACGGGAATACCAACTCAAAAGCAGATGGCCCAGCATGGGCCATCTGCCATGCCATGCATGATGGTCCATGCTAGTATATACACTCACTACTCATTAAGCATGTTTACTGCTAGTATATACACACACACACACACACAACTAATTTAGTATATGTTCTGCTAGTATATACACACACACACTACTCATTTAGTATACATAGTGCTAGTATATACACACTACTCATTAAGTATGTTTACCACTAGAGTGTGAGTGAGTGTGTGTGTGTGTGTGAGTTTGTGCGTCTTACCTTGAAGTTTCCCAGAAGCGCCCTGCACTCTCTTCCAGCTGAGAACAATTCCACATTTCTATTGTATGGAACCACAAAAGGAAAACAGACAATAACTTGATTTGATCTCATCTACAACAACCAAGATCCAGGCCATCCATAGCCTTGATATTACATGTTATACGTTTATACCAGCTCTATTCATTTATTTGGCAGACACTTCCACACTCATCCTAAGCAACTTGAATTTAGTGGACTGAGATAAATGGGGTTGAACTCTCCAGGTTCTGTGAATATTTGGGATTGAACCAAGTACCTTTCAGCTAGGAGTTGACCACCCATACAAGTAAATCATCCATCCCACAGAACCAATGCCTCTCCCTACACCAACCAATATGATGGTACATTTTATTAAACAATCATTCCCAACTACTCCCAACCCTTAAAGCGCAATTCCTCCAAATAAACTGGTTCATGACCGGGTCCGTTCAGGGCTCTTGGTGCCATCATATGACCCAGCCTGCGGTTCCAGCAGTTCTGACCAGAGCCAGATCAGCGATGCATCACCGACAGAAGGCGCCGCACAGCCCACACCAGAAGTAAAAAAGTAGCACGCTCTTTACTTCCCAACCGTTTCTTTCTAACCGATAGAATATCACACGCCCACTGAGGGGGTCATATAAGGCCCAATGATGACATAGTTCAAGAAAGGGCGGCAGTAGCTTAGGAGAGAGAGCGGGATGACTAGTTTGATCCTCGGCTCCTCCTAGCTGAGTGCCAATGTGTCCCTGAGCAACACAACTCACCCTGACTGCACCCAACCAGAGCTGACACGAGCTGGCTGTCACCTTGCATTGTTGACTCCGCTGTCAGTGTGTGTATGGACCGTTGTAAGTCATTTTAGATTAAAGCGTCCGCTAAATGCCCTAAAGGATATACTCCTAGCTGAGTGTCAATGTGTCTCTGAGCAACATTCCTCACCCTGACTGCTCCAGACGAGTTGGCTGTCGCCCTGAACTGTTGACTCCGCCGTCGGTGTGTGTATTAACCGTTAAATAAAAACCGTTCACAAGCGTCCACTGAATGCCCTAAATATAAAGGAAATCTTTTTCCTTTTTTTTTTCATCCAGCTGGGAACCAACTTTTCGGGCTCTCAACCAATTATTTTCTCATCAAAATGCGTTGAACGGTTCATAATAAGGTGCATAATAAGTGGGCGGGGTTAAAGGAGACGCCGGCGCGACGGGGGTCAGCCTGGCTCACCGCCAGCAGCTGTCGGACCAGCATGTCGGAGGCCTTCTCCGAGATGTTGCCCACGAACACGGTGGTGGTGGGGCCACCGCTGCCCGCGTCCTCTGCCTCCCGGGGCCGCAGGGGCAGCAGAGCGTCCTTCTTGGGCGCCGCCGGCTTCTGCACCATGGACACGGCGGGGGGCAACAGCACCTGCAGCGTTGGAGACCACATTATCTATACAAAGACACGTTCATGTTCATAACAGGGCCACATGCTGCAATGACAACAACACCGCACTGTTCCCTGTCACTCCAGGGGGTTTGAGCAGACACACAGTGAGCTGTGCGTGTGGAGCTCTTACACAAACACAGGGGAGGTAAGAGCACCTTAAACACAGAGTGAACAGTGCTTAGAGCACTTTAAACACAGAGTGAGCGGTGCTTAGAGCACCTTAAACACAGAGTGAGCGGTGCTTAGAGCACCTTAAACACAGAGTAGGCGGTGCTTAGAGCACCTTAAACACAGAGTAGGCGGTGCTTAGAGCACCTTAAACACAGAGTAGGCGGTGCTTAGAGCACCTTAAACACAGAGTAGGCGGTGCTTAGAGCTTAAACACAGAGTAGGTGGTGCTTAGAGCACCTTAAACACAGAGTAGGCGGTGCTTAGAGCACCTTAAACACAGAGTAGGCGGTGCTTAGAGCACCTTAAACACAGAGTAGGCGGCGCTTAAAGCACCTTAAACACAGAGTAGGCGGCGCTTAAAGCACCTTAAACACAGAGTAGGCGGTGCTTAGAGCTTAAACACAGAGTAGGTGGTGCTTAGAGCACCTTAAACACAGGGCTGATGAGACGTATGAATAAAATGCATTTTAGTTTGACCACAGCAGGAGGAACTGGGGGCGTGGCTGACTCACGGGGGGTGTGGCTGCCATCAGGCCCATGTGAACTGGAATCATTGGAGTGCCTGGGAGAGAAGAACAAGCCACTCCATTACTATCAGGACGTCTTCACTTCTTTCCATATCCATAACATTGATTTATTTATACCATGTCTGTGAGTAAACCATGCCCAGGACTGATCAGGTTAGTAGCAACATGTCTGTGATTCAAAAGGGAAACGCTGCGGTCGACATAATTTGCCTTTAAATAGCATTACCTGAAGAGGAACTATAGAGAAGATATCATCACTGGTGATGCAGTTCGGACAGTGGAGCAGCGGTCACCACGGGTGACCATAACGTAAACGTACGTATAACGTAACGTAAACATGACGTGTGTCGTGTTGTCCTACTAAAGTGAGTCTGGAATGACCCTGTGGTGTGAAGGGTCAACAGGCGGAGACATCTGGCCTCACGTCATTGAATGGCAGACAGACTCCGAGGCGTCTACCTCCATGAATGACCACTTTGTGTCTGAATCCGTTCATGAGCAGCACGTCACGGGTATTTACCTGGAGGGACCGTCTGGGGGAACCCCGCAAACTGAGGCGGGGGTATCCTGGGGGGAAGCTGCGGGATGCCGATTTGTTGGCGGTTGAGATGAGGAGGATATGACATACTGCGGGGCGGGGGGGTGGTCCTGCAACACAGCGATATCACATCACACTTGTGTCGGCGTCGACACAACACGAACACACGCTGGGACCCCGCGGACTCGCTGTCGGCTGTCAGGCGGGCAGATGTATAAGGTTGTCCTTGTGGGTTTACTCGGAACCGGCACCACGTCAACGTTAGCTTCTGTCGCTAGCGATGGCCTTGCTAACTGCACAGTCAAGCTAAAGCCGCCGCCGGTATGTTGAACTCACCTGGGGTCAGGAGACAGGTTCAGCCGGTGAAAATATCCCTAGAGGCTATCCAAACATATGCCGGTTTATTAAATCTAACAAAAAAGTTGAAAACTATACCCGCCTCCGGGTCGTTAGCAGAAGATGTGTAGTCGACGACTGGCCCTATTCTCCGCGAACTGCATCATGGGAAAATGGGATGTGTTGCACTAACGTGTCTTGGGCGCCAGAGGTCACCGCTCGGCCCCTAATGTTAGGTAACGCCAAGTCAAGTTCATTTAGGCAAAACGCAGTCTTTTTACTTACTAAAGACTATTGTCTACTACAGAGGCAAAATATTTTTCTAGTGTCTTAAAAATATATACAATCTGAAAACATGTTTAAAATATGCATTTTATAGTTATAATTGGGTATTTCTCCAGTGCCCTATTGATACTGGTGTATATTGTGTTGCTTGTTTAGAGGACAGTATGTGTATTTTTCCAGTAGCTCATCTGGACACATGCAGAAAAATCTAGGCCACCCGGAGTTGTAAACATAGCTATCAATCCTGTTTTGGCCCATGCTATGCATGGAAACTATCCCTTCAGGTCTAATTACACGGTGTGCTGGACAACAGTGAAGTGGTGGGGCAGTTGGCACGCACAGTGTACAACACACACCCCATCGAACAAACCCTCTTGTTTCCCCCTTTCCCATTGGTCCGAGCGAATGGGTGTGACTCGACGTACTCGGCTAATGCGACGCGTGAAACTGAAAAGAAACCATTTAAATCAACGTATTTTTTGTTGTTGTCAATAATCACCATTGCGAATAGGTGGATCGTGTTAACATAATGTTTAATCGTGGATTATTTATTCTCATTCCTCGCGTGTCCCGTGGATGTGGACGGTGAATTGATGAAACTCGGGTTGTTTCATCAGCTCCTGAATATTAATTAGTTCTCGGCACTGCAGCACAATAAGAGGCAGAGCCGAGACACCAGGCAGTCATACCCCGCCAGACACAGCATCCCGCCACTGCAAGATCACACCCATCTTACATCATCCGGACCGCTAGCCTTCCGGATCTTACTTACTGACTTTTTATTTAGGTACAGCAGTGACCCTGAGCTGATTTAAAAGGATAGAAAAATGGCGTTGAGAAGATCTTTATTTTGTCTTCTGAAAACTCAACTGAAGCACAATTGCCAGCAGGGCAGAGCTCAGTCCGTGGCGGTCATCGGCGCCCCGTTCTCCAAAGGACAGGTAGTACCACTTTGTGATTCTCGTTTAAGGAGCACCGCGTTGTGAGCTTATAGGCCTACTGCTGATTTAACCAGCGTCCCCTGGTCCATTATCATTATTATCTGTAGACACGCGGTTGGCTAACATCTCTGTTTCATGTCTGCCCGTTTTTAACAGAAACGGAGAGGAGTGGAACACGGACCCAAATTCATCAGAGATGCGGGACTTCTGGAGAGGCTTTCAAATTTAGGTGAGTGAGTTTGAAACAGGCCGGAGCGATGCCGGATGAAAGTGTTCTGTCCGGGGGTACCGTGAGCAGGCGACGGGAGATCCCTTTCCTCTCTCTCTCGGTACACTTGGGGTATATATATCTACCTTTACTGCTCCGTATCGTAATCATGTACCGTCTCGGTGCGTGTGTCGTCAGTGGGTCTCGGGTAACGGGGTTGGGGACCACACGTGCCGGGTACGGTGTGCGATATTTTTTCGTAGGATAAGTCTGGGGTTCTCGCCTCTGATTGGTTAGAATGGCTCTCCTCCGATTGGTTAGGGTTTGGGTAAGGGTTAACCCTAACCCTAACCATAAACTCCCGCAAACAGCTAGGACTAATCGAAACACGATCTAAAGGAGAGCGAGAGCTTTCTAACCAATCAGAGGCGAGAATTCCAGATTCATCCTACGAAATATCGCGTACGGCGTTCCTTCGTGACGCGTCCGCGGCCCAGAAAGAATGCGGAACGACGCGCACTCATTCTTTCCGTCCGCGCTGGCGTCACTGCGGTCCATTTTCGGTGTCCGCCGGAAAGAGAACCAAACGAGTATGGAAAATCCCACACGGCACAGGGATGCCCACACTAGCCATCCCTCATCCCACCTCATTTTGATTCAACATTATGAGTCTACAAATGTTCATGATTAAGTTCAATCACACAGACAAATAGTTTCCTGCAGCAGAAAAAACCCGGAACAAATCGAGTCGATGTTGATGGAATTTGTGCAAGTCATTTTCTGGAAATGGTAACAGCGTCTGTTACACTATACCCCTTCCAGTAAGCCCCCCCCCCCCCTTAAGTAGGAAGTAGGGGAATAATGGACGAGTCAGTGACAGCTTAACGTCCCTCACTTTCATGTAAGGCCACTTTGCTATCTGGGCCAAGGCGAGGGCAACCTTGATTGACCCCATTCACAAGAGGAGGTTAAAATAACGATTGCTATTATCATATGAATAATGTGTGTAGTTAGTAGGCCTATACATATTCAGGATTGTATGTATTATCATTGAAATCGTGCACTGTTAGCCATGGAGAGGGTGTTAGTTTGCATTACATTCCTGACTACAATAACACAATAAAGCTTATTCTGATTCAGTCAGGAGATCTTCAGAGCAGAGGATCGATTCCTGGCTGCACGAATCGATAGGGCCTACTGTGCTTCAAAACACACAACACCTTTCAATTGGAGAGAGGAAGGGAGCTGTCTCTATATAGGTACAAGTTAAGTAAATGTCAACACTGTTATGTGATTTGTATATCATTCAATATTATAATAAGTATTAATATCTCCACAAACTATTCTAAAGTAATGAGATATAACGGCCACAGCGAATATGTCCTTTTTAAATATCTTTTGAAGGTATATCATGTTTGAAGTTTATATATAAATGTTGTTTCGTGTTATAAATATAGAATAGACTGTCCCATTTTGCATATAAGATGGCCCCGCCCCCTGCAGTGTTTTTCCACAAGCGCCTTCTCTCTATGAACCACAATGTGTTCACCATCTCACCGGGCCCGGGGGCTATTCCCGGCCCGCCTCCCGGCCCATCCGACACCAGCAGTGGGGCAACCTAATACGAGACAAGCCCCCAACACTGCGCCCCCCCCCCCCCCCTCCTCAAAGTGTCCTCAAAGTTTCACTCTTTGAAAGATGGAGGCTTCTTGGCATTTGACATCATACAGTCTGACGACGTGCCGTTAGTGGGAGATTGGAGTGGCGCTGGTCGGGTGAGAAGACGCATGGGGAGGGTGGTGCTATGGCGACGGTCGCTCAGACCCGCCGAAGCCCTGCTTTTGGGGTTACAGGTTGTCGTTTTTTTGTTCATTTCAGTGTTCTGGGTTGGGTTAGAAAAAAACGTCCTGTACAATGAAAAATGTCCTGTACAATTACAACCATAAAAGCCCTGCTTTTAAGAGAGGGGATGGACATCGCAGGTCTGCGGTAGAATAGTTTACCGATTCCTGTACTGACTCGCTGGTTAGTCAGGAGCACGGAGGGTTCACGAGTGAACGGAATCGGAGCACCGGGCTGACACTAATACGGCCACAGCTAAGCTAGCTAGCGTCTTAAAACTGCGATATTACTCGCCAGGCTAGCTCTAATACACTCTCACTATACTCTAACTATTTCTGTAGTTGGGAGAGGTATTAGTACGTGTCCACGCAGTAAAACAACACCGAGGTACCGTTACGCACCGACCTGGTTAACTCATTAGCCTCGTGTCAGGCCACCTAAGACGGATGCTTGACGCACCATCTACTGGCTAAACAGCCTCGTTATTCAGGACAATATTACACATCTAACAATAACATGCGTTTTAAGAAAACCAACACCAACACACCAACCAATTATTTATGGCCAGTCATGCTGGCCATAAACTGATAAATCAATACATTATTCAGTCAATAAATAGCGTGTTTATGGGTCCTAACGTGGTGGTTCTCCAACAGACTGCCCGGTGCACGACCTGGGGGACCTGACGTTCCACCACCCGGAGAAGGACGACACCTGCATGCAGGTGCACTTCCCTCGCACCGTCGGGAGAGCCAATAAGCTCCTGGCGGGCGCAGTCAGCAGTGCGGTGGGGGCGGGGCACACCTGCGTGATGCTGGGCGGAGATCACAGGTATTTTACTCTCGCGGTTGTTAACCCTCCTCCTTTCTTATTTTGGGCATGTAACATTTGGGCATGGACATTTAAGTGCACCTCCTTGCACTTAAAAATAGTACTTAGCATTGTGTAGCACCTTATCCTAGCTATCTTTGTTGTATACGGGAATGGGTTAACCTAAGAATTGTTAGTGTTTGGCACTTAGTTCTATGAACATCCTTACTATACCGACAGTTTCTCTTTCTTCTGACAAATGTACTTATTGTAAGTCGCTTTGGATAAAAGCATCTGCTAAATGCCCTTAATGTAGATGCTTTAAAAAAAACTAGAATGTTCCAAATTGATTAGTACTGTCTAGCGTTGAAACCCACTACTACGATAGACCTACATGCTCATGCCTAACCTTAACCCTCGTCTCTCTTTCAGCCTGGCTATCGGCTCGGTGGAGGGCCACTCACGCCAGTGCCCCGACCTGGGCCTCATCTGGGTCGACGCGCACACCGACGTGAACACGCCCGCGACCTCTCCGTCAGGGAACCTCCACGGACAGTCTGTCGCCTTCATGCTCAAAGAGCTGCAGGACAAGGTATTGAGCGCCTTAGCACTTCAAGCTAAAGGTATTTGAACCCCACAGACTGTATGAATTAATGTTGACATGAAGCTAACTGCCCATTGTGGTTACATCAGCATGAAAGGGATATTGTAGGCGGGCTAAAGACATTCATACTAATACATTAGCATTAGTCACCTTTAAGTAATCGTTAATCAAACCTTTAAATTAGCTGTATTCAACACAAATGTTAGTACGCAATGTGGTTGCATTTACTGCTAAGGCCAAGGCTTATACAAATGATAATGGAAATTATAAGATATTGAAACTATTAATAATAACTACACATTTTCAATCAAAGTTCAGGCCAGTGACCCCTTAACGAGCCTGGAGACCCTTTAACAAACTGACTCATAACAAGCCTAGTGACCCCTTAAAGAGCTTACTGACTCATAACGAGCCTAGTGACCCCTTAAAGAGCTTACTGACTCATAACGAGCCTAGTGACCCCTTAGCGAGCTGACTCATAACAAGCCTAGTGACCCTTTAACAAGCTGACTCATAACGAGCCTAGTGACCCTTTAACGAGCTGACTCATAACAAACCTAGTGACCCTTTAACAAGCTAACTCATAACGAGCCTAGTGACCCTTTAACGAGCTGACTCATAACGAGCCTAGTGACCCTTTAATGAGCTGACTCATAACGAGCCCTTTAACAAGCTGATCAGTTCTACACTAACAGAGCCCTCCACAGTGAACCCACCAGCACACCTTCATACGTGGACTGTATTTACCATCACGTGACCAGATGTTCTCTATCCACCCCAGATGCCCGACCTGCCAGGCTTCTCGTGGATGAAGCCGTTCCTCTCCTCCAGGGACCTGGTCTACATCGGCTTGAGGGACGTTGACCCTGGAGAATAGTAGGTCACATGGGGGGGGGGGGGGACCCTCGGTGGAGGGGGAGACCAGCTGGTCCACACACACTACTCAGAAGAACACATACAGATACATCACCAACCAAGGACACACAACCAAAGACCTGCTTGGTTAATGTTTTTTTTAGAAAGCCATGATGAAATTCCCCACTGGGCCTCTTTGATACAAGAGCCACAGATTACTGGAGGCGCAAAACCAAAGTGTTAAACCCGTTATCTACGGATAGTCTGGCTCCATGGTCCAACACCACTGAGGCAGAATCCTCCGTTATCACCTTGTTTTGTCGTTTGCTCTCAAGGCACTCAAGACTCCCACACTGCTTTGTGTGCAATAAAACCCCCAGTGTTGCCTGGTACTGTTCTCCATGTTTAGGTAACATGTATTGGGCCTTACCACCCCAGTGTTGCGGTGCTGGCCTCCATGTTAAGCTGTTGTGTACTCCCCCTCTAGCTACATCCTGAAGACCCTGGGGATCCAGTACTACTCCATGCGGGACATCGACCGACTGGGCATCCAGAGGGTCATGGAGGAGACTCTGGACCATCTCCTGGCGAGGTACACTCAGACCCCATGAGTCACTGCCCCGTTCTCTACCATCTATTCTAGTCCCTCTAAAAGGCTTCATTCTACTCGCTCTGTTCTCCTCTCTATTGTACTGTGTATTCTCTCAGTTCTACTGTATTCTACTTTATATTTTACTATATTTAATGCTTCATCCTCCTCCATTCTACCATTTTCTCTACAATGTTATCGACTCTGCTATTTCCTCAATATTGTACTCTACTACGAGCTATCTATTCTAATCACTATTGTACTCTCTATTTCCATCTCTATTTTACTGGATTATCTATTCAAATCTCTACTCTCAGTACTAAGTGAACCTTTGTGCATCCAACCGCTTTTCGTCTGTCGTTGAACTTCCATTTTGTTGTGCGGTCCAGGAGTCAGCGACCCCTCCATCTGAGCTTCGACATCGACGCCTTCGACCCATCCCTGGCGCCGGCCACGGGGACGCCTGTCAATGGCGGCCTGACCTACAGAGAGGGCATCTACATCACAGAGGAAATCCACAACACAGGTGAACACTCTCTCTCCACACACACAAACACCACTCCCTAGACAGGATTAAATGAATGTGCGTTTAGAACAGATGATAGCTCTTGAGTCTTCCCCACGGCACTGTCTAAGGAGACTTTGCACACTGGGACCAGGGTGTAATTTTCCTCCAGACGCTGATTATAAGTTAGGTGTAGTAAATGGGTGCTCTCTCAGGGCAGCGGAGGTAAATACCTGGTGAAATGAACACCTTGTTCCAATGATGCCTAGTGGCTCTGAGGCCGTAGGAGCTGAATTCTGGGTGCTGGATCTTTAGCAGTGTAATTGGCGAACACAGACTCGGCCCGCATTAGTCAAATGCAACCATTTTCTGTTTCAGGTTTCTGATCAACACCTTGTAGCCTGGCCAATGTAGAAATACACATTAAAATCACCTTCTGAATGCCTCATCCACTGACCATTACACCAAAGTGACCCATGTGGACCCATGCCCATACTTCCATTGAAGTGCTGAACTACTACCTTTTCTAAATTGTATTTTATTAAATGATGTAGTCAGTGGAACAACACTGACGCTGAAGACACTTGGTCACTCAGTCCCTGACTTCCCTAGTGACAAACTGATTAGAACATAGCCTTGAACTCCCTTCCATTGGCTTGTGTCATCATTACTGCTGTAACACAGTAGGACTGCTGCACGTCCACTTACAGAAGCGGACACCAGTGAGCTCACTGAATCTAACCCCAGTGCTTGTGTCCCTGTGCAGGCCTGCTGTCGGCCATGGACCTGGTGGAGGTCAACCCCCTGCAGGGAGCTAGCCGCGCCGCCATGGAGGCGACCGCCGCGCTGGCGGTGGACGTCATCGCCTCCTCGCTGGGTCAGTCCCGGGTGGGCTCCCACGTGCCCGTGGACGAGATCCCGTCATCGAAGGAGGACACGGAACAGCTGCGGCTCTGATCGGCAGCCGGGGGTGGGGGGAGGAGCGTTATGGACGCTATCGTTGCCGAGCATTCCTGATTTTTTTTTTTTTCCCGAAAAAAGACTGGCGCCGACCGTGGGTTGGACGTTTTCAGCGGGTTCTCACTTTGCGTTCTTTGTTTTTGTTCTTTTTTCCTCTTTGAGTGTTTTGCTTCTGCTCGTTGGAACTCGGCAGCGGAGGGAAATTGCACCATCGGTGCATCGCTGAATCATGACGCGTTTCTCACTTTGAAACGCGGTGTGACGTGGTATCGGACGTGAGTGCCATCCTCACATCCATACTTAGTACTTAAGTTATTTAGGTGTGTGTTTATGTGTTTGATTTGCGGTACCGAACCTCTTTCAAAAAGGCTCAGATGGTGAATGACGTTCTCTAACTGTAAGTTCTCTGGAAGTGAAAGGGAGGATGATCGTGTTCTTTTTGGCTGTGCCAGTTTGACTTTAATAAAGTTCACAGCTGGACCCCCTGTGGTTACCGTATTTACTTTAGTTTCTACTGATGTACTATTTACCAACTACTTTTGTATTTTGAGAATGAACCTGTGTGTTCGTATACGATGTTCGTAGGGACCGTTTACTGGTAGTATTAACAAGATTTTAATTCACCTGGGTTGCTTGAATGAAATCATAACTGGTTTGACCACTAAAATCTGCTATTTCTCTTTTTAGTTATGGAGGATTCATTTAACTAAAGGAGTGGCTTGTAGATATGACCGTTGAATGACTATGGTCTGGAAAATAAAGACACTAATATAATTCCTTCTCCAATTCTTTCTCCATACCATGTATCACAAATGACATGGAAAATTAGCTTTTATGTATGTAGCATGTATACATATTAAATTACATAATATAAAGAAATGTATGCACTTGTTTATATACTGTACATAGTATATATACTATTTGTACTTCAGACATAACTTAATACCATAATATAATCACAATTTATCTAAACACTCAGAAGGTACATTCACTAAGTGATTGTAAGTAGATATAAGCATTAACCCGGATAGTCATGAATCACTTCATACCAACCAGTTTTCCACCTGGCAACGGCGACCAGCAAAACATGTTTTTGTCCCGGGCTCCACACCGGCGTGACGTGATTTGCCAGGCGAAGAAGCAGAAAGGCATGTGGTGCTCAACCAATCAGGACCATCAGAGGCCCACGACCACGCCTACTTCCTGTGAACTCCAGTCTGTTGTGGCAGATGCGGTTCTCAGTGTTTTTTCAGCCTTGGCTTTGAAAACTTCCGCCGACCCGAGCTGATAAGAGTAGTTTATTTTTATGACAGATATAAATGAAGCAAAACAACCGTTTATCGTTGGCTCTGATAGCAGTGACGGTTAGCTTTAATACTACACTGTTTGGGAAGATAACATAAAATTATTCACTTTCATGCGACACAGCCGTTATGGCAGTAACAGAAACCATATAAATGCAATGTATTTGCCGTTTTTACAGGTATATATTATTACGATTAGTATTTGTTCACATTAAAATGTTATCCTCACCGACATATCCAGATCACATTACTCAGGACTTAAGGAGTCCCCCGGCCTTGCTCCATGTGTGGGTACAAACGGAGCTCTGCTGATCAGAGGTCCAGGAACGTGCCGACAAGAGAGGCAGCAGCCAGACTCGTCATAAACCTTTCTGTGCCAAAATGGCTGAAAGTGAAACCGTGGGGCAGGTGTTCGCTCTGGGTGTGTGAACCCAAACACCTTTTAGCTTAAGAGGCACAGAACCACCAGGTCCAGATGAAACAGTTCCATCTCATCATGTTTCCTTTTAGTGTCTTCAATTGTCATTTTGGTTTGGTCCAGTTTGAACCGGACGGTGTCCGTAAAAATAGTCCTAAAACACGTGGCCCACAAGGAGCAGAGGAAGGAATAGAGAACCTCCTTTTAGAGGACAGTCCAGTTCGGCCAGAGTCCACCTTCGACCTCCTCCATCAGTCTCTACGTTCATCTGAGGTGGAAACACTTCCAGCAGGAGAGGTCAGCGGCGTGGAGCTGGGACAGGGAGGAGGAGAGACAGGCTGGGGTCTCCTGGAGCTGCTTCTTCTTCCCTCTGCTCCTCCTCCATTTGCTGCTCCTCCTTCTCGTCCTCCTCCTGTTCCCCGTCCTACCTGAAGAACTTGAGGTAGACCACAGCTCCAAGGATGCCCAACTCCATCAGGATGATGACGGCTAGCAGCAGCTTATTGGTCACCAGCCTGAGGACACGAGCCAATCAGAGAAAACAGTTCAAGTCTATGTTCATATCAGTTTGTCACTAGGGAAGTCAGGGACTGAGTGACGAGGTGACTTCACAGGAACTAACGCTGGTGTTAGGGTCAGTCCACTACATAATTGAATAAAATACAATTAAGAAATAAGCAATAGATCAAACATTAATTGTCATTGTAGCATGGGTCCACGTAAAGTGCGTTTCTGTCACTTTGGTGTCGGTGGTCATTTGACCACCGAGCGACCAACACATGAAACTAAAGGATGGCAGAGAGTAAAAAAAGATGTTCATGGAGAAAGATGATGAAACTGAAGACCCAAGACATACCTCCGGGACATGGCGCGGAGAATCTTCCGGCTTTTACTGAGATGTTCACCGGTGTTGACCAACTAGAAGGTGGAAGACAAAGACAAAGGCAAAGAAATATCAGTCTGACAGAATCAAAGTGTTGGGTTTGATACCCAATACCTTCAGCCGCCACCTGTAGGCCTCCTAGAGCACGAGCACCTCTCCCCACCTCCTGCTCCTCGGTCACAGAAGGGCTGTGCAATTAATCTAATTTTGATTGCGATTTAGATTTTTGGGTGAAATGATCTCCAAACTAAAATGATCAAGTTTTTTTTTAAGTAATTTATTAGATTATGATTTTCCCGTAATCGAGCGGCCCTAAGTCACAGGCAGAACGCGCAATCACACACTTCGGAGAATAGCCATACACCAACACGACGGGTGAACCCGACGCGGTCAGGGGGAGACTCACCCTGTTCCGGCTGCGCTCCAGCTGCTCCCGCTGCCCGCCCAGTTCCTCGATGATCTCGGTGCCAATCTGGTCCGTCTCCGTGGCGATGCGCTGGCTCCGTTCGATGCTCTGGGTGGCGCTGCTCAGAGACTCTTGGCCCTGGAGGAGCAGAGAGCGCTGGGACTGGAGGTAGGTCTGGAACCAGGGGAGAGGAGACACCCGCCCGGACCACACAGGTGGACATGGTGGAGGAGAGGAGATGAGGAGCTCTCATTAACGCACTATACTTATACAGTATATACAGTATATTATACATATTAAAGCATGCAGAAATGGCCGAGCTTTGTGGATATATAGCTCTGGTGTTGCATTTAGAACACACTTTGTTAAAATGCAACATCTCCTCTGTTATGCACTCGACTAGAGCTAAAAAAAAAAACAATTAAACCTCAATTCTACTAACCTTATTGTTGTCTACAGTCACATTTTTGTTGCATTATTATTTTTTTTAATGTATGCTTGGATTGTTCTAAGCATCACTTAGATTTGGATGACAGTGTCTGAATGGTAAATGACAAGCTAGATTTAGGTAGGTTGCCTTTTCGTTTGCCATTAGGTGGTTACATGCAACACCTTGATCGTCTAGTCATCAAGATTGACTTGGTGGTTGGGCTTCAGTTCTGAAGTTCTGTGATAGAACCCGATCTCGGAACCAGATATTTTGTAAAATGGTCCGTCAGTTGGAAATCATCCCAACCATTTAATTTGCCATACTCAAACTCACTGAAAACATGAGGAAGGAGGAATGTGACCGAACCAGCCCCAGCCAGCCAGGCAATACAACGCCTAATCTCCTAAAGCCACCAACATAGTCCTGCGTCACTCACGCTTTGTTGATTCTGTGACGCATAGATGCCCTGGTGACCGCCTTCTGTCGGTCGAGCGGAAGAGCCGATGCCTAGTTCCGAGCTGGCCATCTCTCTCTGCAGCTTGCCCAGGTCTCGGCGGTGGAGCCGCAGCTTGGTGGACATGGCGCTCCTGTAGGCGGCCGGGGCCGTCCGCAGCTCCGCGTCCATGCCTTGCAACTGCAGGCGGACGAGGGCAAAGTCTCAGACGCTGATCACATCATTATGTGCCACTTCAGATGGGAGATCGTCGACCACAACCCAGTATTTACAAATCAACAAAAAGGCTTTCGTAAGCGTAACCATTTGAACCACCAGAGATGAATTAGGTGTGGAGAATACACATTTAGAAGAGGAGTAGCACCCTACCACTTCTTCGGCCTCTCCGTGCCTTTCGTCAAATGATCTCTGCAACCTCTTTTTCTCTTCTGTGATTATGGGGGAAATCGTGCAAAGTTATAGATTAAAACAGAAACCCCTGGCCCCCGGTTAACAGATAGTGACATGAGGAGAAGAAGAAGGCAAATGGTCCCGTACCTCCGTGGCATCGCTGTGCTTTATCCGGCAGCAGCCTGAGCTCCTCGTACAGCGAGTTGTAGATCTCATGCAACTTTTCAAACTCTTCCGATGACATTTTGTCTTCCCTGCAGCAGGTTGACCCTTAAGCAGCTGGTTATCTGAGAATAAAACTGTGTTACAGCGACGTCAAGCGGATAATTATCTTCTAAATCACCTTTAGGTTGGGTGTTTATTGACAGAGCCTCAGGACTCGAGTCTTTTCCGCATATTGGATCCTCATGATCGAGTCACGTGACACATTGTTGTTACGCGTTCAAATTACGTTCAAAATGTTTGTTCTGTATGGGTAAAAAATATATGACGACGTAATTTTTTATTAATTTAAATGACCCCACTCATGTTTATTAAGTGAAAACCATAATATAAATATATATATATTTAAAAACAGCATTTAACAGACATCTTGTCTCGGTGCATTGTGGTTGATGTATGTTACTACCAAATTAAATGTACTAACTATTTATGTATAATTTCTGAGGTTAAATGGTTGATATGCACCCATATTAGCAACATTGGGTTTACGTGTCAAGCATAAAATACGTTACAATGCCATAACGTTGCTGAACACACACGGGTAAAATCAGAAGACGAATGGACTACAATCCGGCGGTTCCGTCAGAGGGGCGATACTGACCTGGTCTCGCGAGACTCCGCGATCTCGCGTGTTCACGTCCTGTTACATTGCTAAACGCAAACCTGAAAATGAGGATGGTCTCTGGGGGCTGACAACACTGCCCGACTCCTCCGAGCCACCGAGAACCGCTTCATGCCCCAGCTTCAGCTGCTCTGCCCCCCGCAGCTCCGTGGCAGCTCACCAGCAAAATGATCCTCTTATTAATCGTCGCCTTCCTTGGAATAACGACGCTATTGACATTTCTATTTGCACCCTTCATCAGGTAAAGCGCCGTTACACACGCTTATGACATCGTCTTATATTATAGATATATACAGTATATAAATATTATTTGATCCAGGGTCAATATCGTATTTGGATCGATGCAAGGACGGTAACGTTACGCTAACAGCACCACAATGTCTTCATGATTCAATATGTTTGCGGGGGAGCGGTGTCCTAAATGTATGTCTCTCTGAGAAACTCGGTGCAGCTTTCATTGTATCCATTTTTTTTATTTTTGATAAAAAAAATCGGTCATTTAATCTGACCCAAATCGGCGAGAAAGTTTGTGTATTTTCCTCCATCAGCAGCAGCTCGGTCGTGGGCGGAGTTGTGGTTATGTAGCTGACATCACTTCACGCCAGGTGATTGGGTATCGCTCGGATGTGTGTAGTGGCGTGGGTCGTACGACTCGACGTTCGAGCATAATCATTAACCAGATCCACGGGATGTGTCAGGAATAGGCCACCTACTGTATCCACGCGTTGACGTGTGTATGACGTAAGGCCTGCATGGCCCACATATTCCTGCAAACTCATTTTTGCAGGAATACTCATTCAGCAGTAGGTTTGCATGATAAGACGATGTACTTAATCTTCAATGATCTTTCTAATCGCAATACTGTTAACTTTGGGCCAGGAGCTATGCGGCCGGTGGGGTGTGCAGGTCTGAAGCCCGGTTGGACGGGAAAACGGTGTTGATCACCGGAGCCAACACCGGGATCGGCAAGGAGACCGCTCTGGACCTGGCGGGAAGAGGTGATGCCCTTTACGTTCTCCCGGGGTTTCCTGGCTTTTACCAACTGTTGAGAAATAATCCCCCAGAGTAGTTATAATCACCTTCAAATACCCACTCGAAACTGATCGGTTTCATAAGAAAACAGGAGACCGGCCCGGGTCCCTTATTTTCCATCCAGCCACACACAAAAGTTTGATAACTGATTTGACTTTTTAATTTACCACCAGAGAAACGGTCAGGAAATCCCCACTAGATGCATGGCAACACCAGTTTCTGCCCTGTAGTTCTCTATGGAAACCAAAGACGTTACTAAGGCAATGCGGTCCTCTGTCCAGGAGCGCGGGTGATCATCGCGTGTCGGAACATGACGAAGGGCGCCAAGGCGCTGGCCAGCATACAGGCCGCGTGCCCTGGTGCCCAGGTTGAGGTCCGCGAGCTGGACCTGGCCGACACGTCCTCCATACGGGCCTTCGCGCAGAAGTTCCTCCAAGGTTCGGCTTTTGATTGATTGATTGGTTGGTTGGTTCTTAGGGTTAGGGTTAGAACACACCACTTCAGGATTCGGTTTTCATGTTTTAGGTAAAACTGTTTTCTGTTCCAGAGGTGAGCCAGCTGCACATCCTGATCAACAACGCCGGGGTGATGATGTGTCCCTACATGAAGACCATCGACGGGTTCGAGATGCAGATCGGGGTCAACCACCTGGGTGAGAAGAGAGAGAGAGAGACAGAGAGAGACAGAGGGAGCAAAGAAATGCCCAGAAGAGCGAGAGACAGAGAGAGAGAGAGTGAGCGCAAAGACAAGAGCCAGAAGAGTGAGCAGAGCGAGAGAGAGAGAGAGTGCGAGCTAGATCTATATAGCGATGCATGGAGGAGATGAGAGAAGCATTCATGCATGCATTAAAAGACGGATGCAGGGGATGGATGTATAAATAGATGGATGGAGAAGATGAGTTATGACGGGGTTAGGTAGATGCGGTTAGCTTAGCACACAAACCTTTAGGAAGGGTCTGTAATGTTTACTGGAGCTTGTTTGAAGTCAGCCTGCTCCGAGGTAGACACAAAGGTTTGATTCATGGGGGGTGCATGGTGGGAGGGACAGGATTGGAATCAAAACGCCTGCCGAGTTATGAACCAGATAGGTTGAGTCATCGCGGTGTACGTCTCGGGCGAGCCATGCCGGTGTTTCTCTATGTCAGCTTGTGGTAAATAAAGAGGGAACCCTCCTTCTCCCCGAGGTTATCATAATTAAATCATATGCATTATAATAGTGTCGTTACCAAGGAAACCACAGGGTGCACAAACACAGGCTCAGCCGAGTCAAGACTTTGACCACCAAAATGCCAATTTACACACGACTAAGGCTAGTAGTAGCGGCTAGGGGTTCACCTCCCAGCCAAAAGGTTGTTGGTTTGAGTCACAATCCCCGCAGCCTCACCTGTAGGCATCCTTAAGCAAGAGGCCCCCCTCCCCACACAGAAAACTCCCTGTACACCGCGGCTGGATTAAAGTGACTCCAAACGACTCACCGTGTTGTTTATTACATGCGACAGGTCACTTCCTGTTGACCTCTCTGCTGATTGGACTGCTGAAGCGCAGTGGGCCGGCACGCGTGGTGGTGGTCTCGTCGATGGCCCACAACTTCGGCTGGATCCGTTTCCACGACCTCCACAGCCAGGGCAGCTACAACAGCGGCCTGGCGTACTGCCAGAGCAAGCTAGCCAATGTGCTGTTCACCCGCGAGCTAGCGCGCAGACTTAAAGGTACTCCTACAGCACACCTACACATGGCACCTTTTGCACAAGCTTCTCGCCTCCCACACCCCCAACCGCCTCACAAACACAACCATTGAATAGTGTATTGAATAGATGCATTACGTCACATGTGGGGGAAAAAAAAAAGAATGCGTCCTTTTTAACTGCTCCACACTTTACCTTCTGAGAGGAGGCCAACTGGCACGTTCCAGCTGGGGTTGACTCAAAACCCCAGAGTGGATTTCATCTTTTGGGACGGACCGGACTCTCTGGCCCAACCGCTGTGTTTCCTCCACAGGTACGAACGTGACGGTGAACTCGCTGCACCCGGGCACGGTCAACTCTGAGCTGACCAGACACTCGACCCTGATGACCATCCTCTTCACGGTCAGCTCCGTCTTCCTCAAGACCCCCCAGGAGGGCGCCCAGACCTCCGTCTACTGCGCCGTGGCTGAGGAGCTCCACGCCATCTCGGGCAAGCACTTCAGGTCAGCTGCCAACCGGGGTCGATGGGCCAACCTTCATGGACGTCTGACTTGTGGGCTAGGCTGTTATGGATGGCTCAAGCCTGTGGGCTAGGCTCATGACTAACTGTTATGGATGGCTCAAGCTTGTGGGCTAGGCTATTGGCTAACTGTTATGTATGGCTCAAGCTTGTGGGCTAGGCTATTGGCTAACTGTTATGGATGGCTCAAGCTTGTGGGCTAGGCTATTGGCTAACTGTTATGGATGGCTCAAGCTTGTGGGCTAGGCTATTGGCTAACTGTTATGGATGGCTCAAGCTTGCGGGCTAGGCTAGTTACTCAGTGACTAACTCCTCTTCCTCTTGGGTTTCAGTGACTGCTCCCCTGCCTTCGTGGCTCCTCAGGGCCGGAGCGAGGAGACGGCCAGGAGGCTGTGGGACGCTAGCTGTGAGAACCTGGGCATCGAGTGGGATTGAAGATGGATATCTGTGAAAACCGCCATCACCCTCCTCCTTAGCCCCCTTCTCCTTCATTGGCCTCATTCACCTTGCGGCCATCTTGGCTCCATTTTTGGTTCTAAAGGTTAAGGCTTTGTTATGTTCCAAGTTGACGCAACGCAATGACCACGCAGTCGTGAACCTGTTTTGGTTCTGCGTCGGGTTAACTTCGGGTTTACGTTAGCGGACCAATCACAGCCCTTGCTGCTGCGTCTCCTCGACGCAAGGTTACACTTTTTGGGAGGCTCGTAGTGGGGGACGTAATGGGTCCCTAAACCCCCTTGCTTTGCGTCAATGTGGAACCATAACTAAGACTTTAGCTGGTTGCGGAATGCAGAGTTCCAAAATGGCCGCTTGGCGAATAAGGCCCACTTTGTTAGTTTCATGCTTATGAGAGTTGAGCTGCTGGGTACTATGGCAACAGGAGTACCATGCCCATAATGTGAAGATTTTTGTAACAACGCAGTTATAATAACATAATAACAATGTATTTTTGGGGGGAGATGCCATGACTTGCGGTGTGTAAAGTTATGGAGTGAGTGTGACAGATGTATATCTTTTGTGACGATGTGAATCTGATGTGGTGGAGATGGTGTAGGATACTGTGTGGTGGTCAAACCAGGGTTAACACCAAGCCTATTCATTACATTTCCTTTTCAAAACTTTATTTGTTTCTTAAAGTTCCTCCAGACTCTGTAGCCACAGCACACCGTTTAGTACCGGCTTTTTAGAAAAACAAAATACAAGAGATATTCTTATGGTTTCTTAACCAAGAAATATAAAACATCATTGTCAATGTAGAGCATTGACAATGTTGATGGATTATATAGACAGGGAGAGTTCCCATAGTTGACAATAAAAAGCGAGCCCTAGCAAAAAATCCAAAACAGGACCATTTTGTTTTCAGGTTACTGGAGGAAGTCTTCATTCCAAGGTTTTAATATTTACAGTTTTTGTTTTCTATACAGATTTATGTTTGACTTTTCAGCATTCACCACAAGCACAGCTGCCAAACTTTTTACAGTCGCTGGTGTTTTATATACTAGATGTACATGCCTTTTACTAGACCAACATTCATGTTCAGAGTTGAATGTTTACATTTGATGTAAATAAACAGATATGTTGCTAAAAGTGTTTCTTTACTTCTTGAACTTGAGATGATTTGAATTGCAGTTCTGATTTGATGCAAATCAGGATAAAGCGAGCGGAACAGAAATCTGACAATATAGGATTTGCTTGGCTGTTATAAAAAAACAACCTCTTGCTTTCAAAAGTAGACCAGCCCCTAGGTGTGTTACTATTGGTTGGAATGTTATGCCCCGCCCACTTGGACGGACACAAAATGTACATATTTAGAGAAGGAGCAAATGGAAAATTGTGATTGGTTATTTTAAAGCTGTGATTCCAGCAATATGAAATGAATGGTAAATGACTCTGTGTATGTATTCTGGAAAATAACTTTAAATAATGTAATAGTGGACCGACAAATGGCACAACTTGTTGTGGTTTCTACAAGACCGATTTTATTCCATAGGATTTTATAAACATTACAATTATTGTTAACAATTTCAAGTGGCTGACATGAGGCCAAAAATAAAAATATTTATTACATATTTAATGATATATATTTACATTGTTGGAAACAGTCATTATTCATATCATCAGGAGTGTCCACACAGTGATGAAAATCAAAACAAATCAACCTACAAATTATTTGCATCCAAACAACTATTAAAGTGCGGCAGTGGTGAGCAAACAGTCCATAATAAGCTAATTGGCCGCCATTTTCTCAAATTTCTTGCTCTTTTGCACTTAATCACAGGAACGAGAGATTTGCTTCACTGAGTTAAGCCGAGGATCACAAGAAAGAGGCAACTGTTTAAAACTTAACAAACGTCTGAACTTCACCTTACATGACCAAAACAGAACGAAAGGCATCCTTCCATTCTCCCGCTCAATAGCTCTCGAGCTAACAAGGCTAACGGCAGTTGTAGCAGTAACTTTAGATTGTCTTGATAAAAAAATGTGTGTATTGTAATTACAAAGCAGTTGGAAAGGTTTTGGGGGGCAAATCGGCACAGTGACGGGTACATAAACAGGTAAACATGAAAGTGTTAAACATTTATCATTTATCGCACACAACATGAATCCCTTTTTAAAGAAAAGGCTTGTCACATTTCATGTCTTAAGCAGTTGACAGATTTAGTTTTAAACTGACCTTATTTAATCCCTAGTGAACCATCTCCAGGAACCTAAGGTGCTGATTAATGCGCTGACGTACGTTAAACAGACTAAAATATGTATACACACAAAACTTCGGCGGTCGATCGTTGTTTGACAGCTAGCACAATTTAGCTAGTTTAATTTAGCAAAATTTAAACTCAAGAAACACTTTCTAAAAAGGTTCCCTTTAAGTATCCCACATGAAAAAAGCACCCATTGGCGTTTAACATATTGTGTGATCCTCTGCGGCCTGACAGTTCCCCAAATACTGAATTCATGATTTGCTCTTCATAAGAGAAGCCACTGAAATAAGAAACATTTAGCAACACAGAACCAATTTACTTATTTAGCAATCCTTTACAACAAGGACATCAGCACCGTTCTTGACTCTCCTCAAGGCAATAATTATATCTTCCCTTTTTGGCTGAGGTAGGCGGGGAAATACTGGTTGTGGGTCGAAGCGTCACCTGTGGATACAGCGGCTCCTCCTAGCGGATCTTAGCTTTGAGTGGTTGTGAAAAGAAAACTGTACCAGCTGACGAGAAGGTTCAGCAGAATATAGGGCTTGAAACTGGATCAGGAAGAAACTAAAGCACAGTGGTGAGGGCTCAGAGGGGACCTTCAGCTGAAAGGCTCCCCCACAACCTCCAGGGGGTCTGGTGGAGAACCATCGAGACCTGCTGGCAGTCCCAGCGGGGGTTCAGTTGCCGCGCAGTGAGAGGTCGGTATGGCGGTTGGCTGCGGACGCTAGCTTACCGTGTCGCATAGTTATATCGAACTCTCCATAAATATCCCAAACGTCTTCAAAACATACACAGTAATGTGTGCATGACTCATTTATTCCCGGAGAAACCCCCCCCCCCCAGAAAAAACCTCTACTACATTCCCACATTAAGAGCGCACTTATCTGGCGTTGGGTCGGTTCTGCCGCTGCTGGGGGCTTTTGTTTTGGTGCTCCGAGAGCCAGCGGTCGCAGATGTTCCGCATGACCGAGTCCGAGGCGCCCTCGGCGGCCTGCAGCACCTCCTGCACCCGGGGGCGGGCCTGGCCCGGGTCCAGCTTCACCGCCTGCAGGTAGGCCTGCCGCAGCCGTCCGCACAGCAGGTGGGCCTTGACCTGGAGAGACACGAGAAACCGAACTCAGAGACACCGAGCTACAGCCCGCTGCAGCGGTGGAAGGGGGAACACAACGACGGGCGTGGCACTGAGGAGCAGTGGGGGGGGGGGGGGGGGGGGGTTAGGGGGGGGTTAGGGGGGCGTCTTGCTCAAGGATGCCTAAGATGGCTTCAGACACAAGCAAATCCAACCCGGACAAATCTATCAATCGGCTGAGAGATGAATACCAGCATCTTTGATGTGGCTAGCGTCTACCGTTCGTTTGAATGTTTTTGTGCTATTAATAACCTTGCTATGCTTTGTATTACGGATTCCTACAGCTACTCCTGCCCTTTGTTCAGTCGTGCCTCCAGAAACGAGGCTGTGAAGCTCTCAGAAGTGTCACGGAGCTTCTGTGGATCCCGCTGCCGCTGTTTGTCCAAACAGTCACATGTCCGTCTCTGGAGGAACACGCCGTCTGCTGCATGACTCAGCAGAGACTACAACGCAGATCCATTCTTCACAGCCAGACCTCATCCCAGAGACCAACCGGGTCCGGTAGAGGGTGAGGGGGCCAGACCTCATCCCAGAGACCAACCGGGTCCGGTAGAGGGTGAGGGGGCCAGACCTCATCCCAGAGACCAACCGGGTCCGGTAGAGGGTGAGGGGGCCAGACCTCATCCCAGAGATCAACCGGGTCCGGTAGAGGGTGAGGGGGCCAGACCTCATCCCAGAGACCAACCGGGTCCGGTAGAGGGTGAGGGGGCCAGACCTCATCCCAGAGACCAACCGGGTCGGGTAGAGGATGAGGGGGCCAGACCTCATCCCAGAGACCAACCGGGTCCGGTAGAGGGTGAGGGGGCCAGACCTCATCCCAGAGACCAACCGGGTCCGGTAGAGGGTGAGGGGGCGACCGGGGACTGACCCCTTCATCATCAGGGCAGTCGGACCAGGAATTATGAACCGTACTGTGCTGCTGTTTTTTCGCGGTTCGTCCACGCTACATTATGTGGATTCTGAGGTTTTTCTGGACATTCGGGACCAGCCATAGTTGCAACAAACCAAGCTTTTCTTCAAACCTTTTTGCTAAAACGGAAAGGATATGGGCCTTCAGGCTACATCAAAGAGTTATTTGTGACTAATACTGTATGACGTTAGAAGCCGTAAAAAAATTAAGGGAATGAATTACTCGGAATTGGATTATGGCTGAAACCGTTTCAATCTAATTATATCACTAAGTCTCAGTTTTCATCCATGCCTTGGTCTGAATTAAGTCTTACCTTGTTCTCCGGGCTCTTGATTTCAGAGATTAGAACTTCCAACTCCTTGGCCTGGAAATAGAAAAGACCAGTTTACTGTCAGACCAAAGGTTAAAGGTCAAAGGTAACATACATATGTCTAGGGTCTGTTTGATGGGCCTTATTCCCCTACCGGCCATGTTGGTTTTAAATGCCAACCGGGTGGGGGAACTGAAAGCGTAATTTCCCATATTTTTCGTCAACGACAACGAGGCAATAACGGGTTTCTGAACCCGGCGATTCCATTCTTGTGAAACAGAAGTTTCTAAATGTGCACTGCTAACAAGTGATGGGGGAATCGCAAGCGACTGAGAACTCAGCGTTTAGTCATCGCCGGTGGGTCGTCCTGCGTCTCAAAAACAAAACACCACGCCCGTTTTTCTGCTGATTGGTCGAGCAGGAAATGGGCGTGGTGTATTGTTTTGTTTTTGAGAACCAGAGGCGAGCAAGACTACTAGCCTCCAGTTCTCAAAAACATCACAAAGCACCACGCCCGTTGCCTGCTCTGGATCCCTGCAGCGATCGGGGCTGCGATCACGTGATCGGTGCTGTGATCACGTGATCAGGGGCGGTGATGGGGGCCATGAATGGGGGGCCATGATTGGGGGGGCCGTGATGGGGGGGGGGGGGGGGGTGAGTCTCTCTCTTCACGCGTCCTCTGGTAAAGACCGGGCAACTCACGTCGGCGGGGGGCTTCTCGGCCACCGACAGGCAGCTGAGGACGATGGTGTCGCCGTCGTTCTTGGTGGCCGTCCCCGACTCGCCCACACACTTCAGTAGCTGTCTGACGGCCGCGTACTGCCGCTGCCGCGCCAGCCGCTGGCCCGCGCGCACGTACACCGCCTGGGCGTCCAGCTGGAAGTCCTGGAGGGACGGGAGGAAGGGAGGGAGGAAGGAAGGAGGAAACAAACAGGTCTGAAATGGTGCCAAGTCAAATTAAATTACATTGCACCATCCATCCGCCATCCACTGATCTTGGTACCTGGATGATTCTGTAGACTATGCCGAAGCCCTCCTCGATGTTCTTACCGCCCAGCATCACCTGGAAACACTCAGCAGGTGAGTCACAGCCCACACACACACACGCATGCATGCACGCACGCACGCGCACACTCTACAGGACTTTTTTTTTTAAGAAAAGAAGAAAAATAAAAATATAGCCTTGTTTTTGTTTGTCATTTGATGACATGTATCTTAAAAAAGAAAAAAATCTAATCAAAACTCTGCAGGACCCTGTCTGAAACTAAGTACCAGTACTTGTAAGTACTGATTTAACTAATTTAACAAATATAATCACTTTCCCAACAGGTAAACACCAGCACCAATGCTCATTAAAAATACATAGATATACAAATACACCCTACTTAAGTCCCTTGCAGCTCCCTATGGATTAAAGCACCCACTAAACAACCAGATGTGAAATATGTTAACACTGAACCGATACTGAGATGGCTTTCAGAGGCCCATCCGTCGGCATGGCGGCCAGCGTAAACGTGGACGTGGTGGACCGGGGGACTCACCCTGCAGGCCACCTCCGCCTTCATCTTGGTGCCCCCGAACAGGGTGGGCGGGTCGCTGGGGGAGCCCGTCGCCGTGGGGACGGGGGTGTGGGCGGCGGCCTTGGAGGCGGCGGTCTCACAGCGGTGGAGGAAGCGGGTCACCTCCAGCTGCAGCTCCACGGTGTTCATGTGCCTGGGGGACAAACAGTGACGTGAGGACCAGTGCCACGTCACCCGGTCCTGTTTAGCATAGCATGGCTTTGACACTGCCGTGGCCCCATGTATCTGTCACCTCCGTCAGGTAGGTTAGGGGTAAACGGCAGATTATGTGCATGTTTCCGTTGTGTGCGATCGTGATGCGAGTGTCGTAGTGGAATTGTTTTACTGACAAAGGGATTGATGTACGGGTAAAGGCGATTGTCGTACAACGTGTTTTGTTATTGTCACCCAAGAAAGGTGATTTTCGTACGACAAAAGCCGATTCTCATAGCCTGAAAAACAACTGTTGATTGAAAAATCGCCACCATCCCCCGGCCGGTTGTCATGGTTACCATCTACGGTCCAACCGACACAAGGCCTCGTGACGGTCGGGGTGGGTTAGGAGGAGAGCGCTCTGACCTGGACACGTCGCTGGAGGACATGGGCTTCCTGAAGGAGGAGACCGGAGACCTCCTCCTGGCCGCCGACCCCCGGCTCTGCTGCTCCTGCAGGTACGTCCTCAGGTGCTCCTTGGCCCGGACCAGCCAGCGCTGAGCGAGGTTAAAAATGTCAGCGGTTATCGTCACACAAGTGGACGCAGATGTACAAATGGGGCCCCGGCGACATGTTGTCCGCTGTCCTTTCTTCCATTGGTTTTTTATGATTTATTTTTGTATTTTATGCTTTATGATAGAGTGAGATAGACAGGAAGGTATGGGAGAGAGAGGGGAGGACATGCAGCAAAGGACCACAGGCAGGAATCAAACCCGGGGCGCTGCAGTAAGGACTGAGCCTTAATGGTACGTGCTCTACCCGATGAGCCACGAGGAACCCCGGTTTCGATAAATATAATAAATATTATATTATAAACCTAGTCAGGGCTTTTGACTGCATGGATCTCCCTGTGTTTTACAGTGCATTTAATAAATGAAACATTCTGAAACTGTACGATTAAAAACCTGCACCGCTGGCACTTGGTTGATAGAATCACACACCACTCTTTGGCTGCGACCCTTTAGGACCAGTGCTGTGGAGGCGGACCTACCTGCTGCTCCCCCAGCTGAGTGTAGGACTGGGCCCCGTGGGAGAAGAACCGGATGCAGGTCATGGCAGCCCGCACGTGATCCTAGAGCACAGATGAGGAGACAGGGGAGGACACAGGGGAGGACACAGGTGAGGAGAAGAGACCACGGGTGAAAATGAAGGTGAGGATACAAATGAAAACACAGGAAACCATTTCAATTAAATGTATGCATTCAAATTAACATTCACACCATGTTTTTTGATCCCTGATAAATGTATACATTTTTCACTGCTCACCAACCCATTTCAATCGACCTAAATCAACTCAATAGATTCGACTCGTACCGTTTGATCTCACGATTCAAATACAAAACAAAAATTGTTTTCCGTCTTTTGACAAATACATGCAAAAATGACATGAATGAAATCCCTTTCCCGCGTTCCCCTCCCCCTCCATACACGCCGACCCCCAGGCGGCCCAGGACGGGAGTCTCACCGTCATGAACTTCTGCAGCTGGTACAGGGTGTGGAAGTGGCGTCTCCTCTGCAGCAGCTGGCAGGAGGCGATGAGGTAGCGGCTGCAGACCTCCAGCCCCGGGTCCAGGCTCTCCAGCAGCCCCTGCAGCGTGGCCAGGGCCCCCCGCTCCAGGCTGGGCTGCAGGACCCCCTCCAGGAACACCTCGTCAGGACACTCCTGGAGGCCACGGGTCGTGGATGGGAGAGGAATCATCTCATGGTTCATTCACAGTTCAACTAGAAGTCACCAGAGTTCAACTAGAAGGGCCGCCCACCTTGCTGAGCAGGTGAGCCAGGGCGTCCCTCATGCGGTCGTGGCGCATGTAGAAGCAGACCAGCGCCAGGTGAGTCCCGTAGGTCGTCAGGTAGTGCAGCGCCTCCTGGTGGAGCCGGGGGTCCGGGGCGGCGGGGTCCGGGCGCTCCGCCGCGCCCGGGTCCGACAGAAGCTCCTCCAGTTCCCGTAGCGACGCCAGGATGTCCTCGCTGAACGGCTGAGGGAGACACACGCACGTAAAACACACACACGCACATACGTAAACACACATGTAGATACACACGCAAACATATGGATGTAGACACACATACCTAGAGTTAAGCATGCAGGCACGCACGTAGATACGCACGTAGACACACACACACACACACACACACACACACACACACACACACACAGTTAAGCGTGCAGGCATGCACAGACGTGTGTACACTCGTGTCTATAACACCAGTTGAGCGAACTGCTGGTCGTCAGCAAGGAATTTCCTCGTTACATAACTGGGGTTCAGCTATACTCGCAGGGACTGAATGTCTCAAGGTTCCTTAGGGAAGATCATGGATACTGTCAGTCTCATGGGGCCAGGGGCCACAGACTGCTAGGCACCCCACAGAGCCCCGCCCCCACAGTGGCCACGCCTCCCACAGAGCCCCGCCCCCACATGTGAGACGCTAAACAATCATGTTTATTTCAACTGGGTCTTCATGTTTTAGGTCAATGTTATTATTTTACCTTCACACCTTCATTTTGTTTTTAGTTGTATCGATTGTTATATTGGATATAAATATAGCTGTTATTTATTTTTGAAATATTGTTTCCTCTAGGCTGGGAAACTTTCGCGAAGAGATCATGAAAATAAAATGTAACTATACGTTATGTAACTTGATATTCCATTATGTACCATTGATTACTTGATGCATTTTATTTATATATTGTGTATGATTGTATTATTGGGTTTTATTTACATGTTAAGCACTCAGATGTCTTTTGTGTTTGAAGGGCACGATATATATTTTAAAAAAAACTTGCCTCGTCAGATAGATCAATCAGATATATCTATCATTAATTCAAACGACCCAAACAAAATGTTTGATCTTTAATACTGCAACCGACCACATGGAGCCTCATCCCCCACGAGCTGCCATCTCGGCCCTTAGCGGGCAGGCTCTGACCCAGATGGCTGGGTGTGTGTGTGTGTGACATTGTGGGGCCCCTTCCAGTGTATCAGCCTGCCCTCTACGCCTGCGGCCTGGCCTCCATCGTGTGCCTCCGTCAGAGACAACGTGCCACAAGAGAGCGCCTGACATAAGGAGGGTCCTTGAAGACTGAAGCGGCTGTCATGCCCAGCCCCCCGGGGCAGCCCTGAGCGCCCTCACACATAACTCCTCTCTTGGCCTGGGCGATAGGGCTGAAAGACCTATCACGATATAACTCGATCATATTGATCGATAACTATTGATCATTTTACTGACCTAAAAAGACTAGGAATTACCATGCTGGATTTAAACACTTCTGTTTAACACTTAATATGACCTTCCACTGTTCTTCATTGATTAATACTCCAATGTCGATACGACAATGAAAAACACTCAAATATTGTAAATGAGTATGGAACCGTGTTTGTGTAACAAACCCAATATATATTGAACATGTTTTATATTGATATTGATCAAAAGTCTTTCACGATACGATCATTTATCGTTTTATTGCCCAGGCCTACTCCTCTCCCCCCTCCGCCCCCACAGAAGCCTGCTATCTGGAGGGAACCAGCACCACTCCAAAGAAGATGTGGGCCGACGATCAGGATGTAAAAGGGGGAAACTTTTCAGAGCACTTTTCTTAGCATGGTGGCCATTCAAAGAGCTTGAATTCTGTGGGATTATACAATGAACGACAGAGGTGTCAGCCATCGAAAGACGGACTGAGCACTGGTGGGTTTCAGCCCGGCGACCTAAACCCTGACAATGGGGACGTGCCCGGAGAACACATACACACATTACAGCCATACCTAGAGACACACTCAAGGTTAAGCCTCTGCAGGAATGAATTCTGACCACCACCGCAGTGACATGTTCATACATGCAGTTAACCCGCGGAGTGAATGTGTTGAAACAAAGCTGACTTATCACGCAAACCTGCAGAGTGCCCCCATCCTGCAGACTCCTCCCAGGTGGCGTGGTCCTACCTCAAGTCACATCAGGTTACAGCTCGAACCCGGAGCCCGCAGAATCCATGTGCCTGCTAACTCTGCTCGCTAAAGGCTTAGTTATGGTCCCACGTCGACGCAACGCAAGGGCCACGCAGACGCTTCCACGCAGTCGTGAACGTGTTTTGGTTCTGCGTCGGGTTTTAGTGAGCGGACCAATCGCAGCCCTTGCTGCTGTGTCACCTCAGCGCAAGGTTACAATTTTTGGGAGGCGCACTTAAGGCCCTTGTGGTGGACGCAAGGAGGGTCCGCAAGCACGTAATGGGTCCGTCAACCCCCTTGCTTTGCGTAGTCGTGGAACCATATTTAGACCTTAACTCTGTGAGTGAACACCGTCTCACCGTGGAAGGGCGGGGCCTTACCGTGGAGGGGCGGGGCCTTACCGTGGAGGGGCGGGGCCTTAACGTGGAGGGATGGGGCCTTAACGTGGAGGGGCGGGGCCTTACCGTGGAGGGGCGGGGCCATGTCGTGGAGGGGCGGGGCCTTGTCGTGGAGGGGCGGGGCCTTACCGTGGAGGGGTGGGGCCTTATCGTGGAGGGGCAGGGCCTTACCGTGGAGGGGCTGGGTCTCATTGTGGTTTCCAGCTGCTGGACGATCTCCTGCAGCAGAGGTGGTCCCGTGCCCAGCTGGTTCCGGTCCAGAGGCGGCTTCAGGACCCGGGAGAAGCGCTCGCGGGCGGCCGACAGCCGGCCTGCCTTCAGGAAGGCCATGCCCCAGGCCTGCCACACCGCGCTGGGGTCCAGACCGCTCTTAGTGGATACCTGGTGGTGGTGGTGGGTGGGAGGGAGGGGGACGGGGGGGGGGGGGGGACATGAGTTCAGACTGGAGCACCCAGTCTTGGGCTCCTCAGGAGGACATGATATCTTCGTGAAGAGAACATGATGGGACCCACCTCCACGGCCAGCTGGTAGTGCTCGGCCTCCAGGAGCTGGTTCCTCAGGCGGGTGAGGGCGGGGGTCTCCAGCAGGTCCTCCAGGGAGGGGATGGGCTGGTAGTTGGCCCTCACCAGGATCTTCAGCACGTCCACCTTACTGATGAAGCTGAGGAGGGGAGGGACCGAGAGGGGGTCGTGGTGAAATCAGGACTCCACTTTAGAGTTTTCTGATACCGCTGCTGATAATATACAGGCAGAGGACATCACAAACACGGTGGTGTTATGCTGTGTTCTTTAATGGAGGGTCAGAATGGGAAGGCATCATCTCTGACCTACGTGCGTCTGAGCTACCAAGTCGGAAAAACATGGTTGCATGGACGCTTTATTACAAGAATACAAATGTATTATTCTTATTATAGATTATAAATGTAAACAATCTAGTTCTGAACAAAAAAAAAATCTTAACAGTAAGTGAACCGACTATACATTGCAGTCATTGTAAGGGAACCCTTCAATAAGAACAAGTGCCGTTAGTAGGTACAAGGCTAGATGCTGTATCGGTATATATACAGTATACACTCAACTTCAGGACCGGAAAGGAAAAAAAATGGTATCAGAACATCTCTACACCACTTTACCAACCAATACAAAAAATATATACACAATATATACTTATGCCGAAAAGAACCACATTTCCCAGCATGCCCCTCACCTGTCACACAGGGGCAGGTCGTGGCTGCGGCCGTCCTTGACGAACATGAGCTTGGCGCTGAAGAGCAGCCGCTTCATGACGTCCGTCAGCAGGCCGGCGTCCACCTCCGCGTGGTTCAGCTTCCGGGACAGGGCGCGGCAGTGGCCAATCAGCTGCTGGCCGCACTCGGATTGGTCGCTGTGCAGGGACAGGATGGCCACGCAGAGGTAGGCGCTGGGGGCCTGGGGGAGGGAGGAGCAGGAGGTGTGGAGACGCGGAGACGTGGGTTAGATAAAGATAAAAGGCACTGCGACGCTGCGTTCTACCCGTTTCATAGATGATGACCGACGGTCAATGTCGTGAGTTCATCGGGTTTATAACGGTGACCGGTGTGTCAATATATGTTGTGTCCTCCGACGCATAAAGTTGAGATTGAATGAGAACGCGGACCTGTTCGTAGTAGAACTCGCTCCTTAGCAGCTGGTTCTCCGAGGGCCTGGAGCTGAGCCGGACCTGGCGTTGGACCACCTCCGGGAGGGTGAGCACGCAGTCCTCCCCCTCCCCTGAGCCCGGGGACCCCACTACTGGGGGGAGATAGACCATTAATACACAACATAGACTGGACCCCTTCATTAATACACACGGCATAGACCAGACCGGACCACGTCATTAATACACAGAACATAGACCGGACCCGTCATTAATACAGAATCTCTAGTTACCTTCAGCTTCTTCCAGTTCATCATCAGAACTATACAAAGAAAACACAAAAAAAAACACAAAATGTCAAGATTATCAAATCATGCCAACCGACATTTACCAGTAACGGAACAGCGCCATCTCTGGTGGGGAGCTGCCTCACAGCAGACCTTTGTGATTGGCTGAACTAGGCCAGTGTGCTGTCCCTGAGCTCCTGTACACGGTGTACATTAGGTGACAGCGCGTGTCTGCAGCTATCCTCAGGTCTGGTCCAGGGTCAGGTTACCGCATTGTGCGTCAACGGATAGCATCGCAGAGGGACCAGCCAGTATGCACGCACGCACACACACACACAAACAAACTCATAAACACATACAAACATACACTGATGTGCAGTCACACGGAAACTCAGATGCCACACATGCACACACAAACAGACACGCACACACTGCATACATTCCCAGATTAACTCGTCCGACCTCCTCCTGTCAGGTCATTTGACATTTTATTTTGCGATGTTCGCGATAAAATTACGTTAAATTCTCAGCATCCTAAAAAGTACATTTTACAGGAAAATATTACTCAGTTAACACTCAGACACTCAACTGCTTCCCAGGTTTACACATATACTAAATAATTCTAAAAAAATACACAAACATAACAAAAAAAACTCATAATATGGATATAGATATATATTTATCTATATAGATATATATCTTTTTCATATCGATATATAATCTACAAATAATCAACAATATATGTAAACTAGAGTAGTTTGTTGCGGGTGTGTCGATAAAGCTGTGTTTCAAGGTGCCTGGGTTCTTACTCGCAGTGGAAGTAGGCGTAGCACTGGTCGCAGACGCGCGCCCCCTCCTCCCCGCTGCCCTCGACTGCCATCTTGTGCTCCGAGCACGCCTGGCACACCAGCCGGCCGCAGCGCCGGCAGTGGTGCCGCCGGTTGAACTGCACAAAATGGAGGGTTGGACTTCAACATTTACATTCTTCTTGTTCTTTCACTTTCACTTTTTTTTTTCTCATTCAAATTTTCTTCTGTAGTGAATCAAAGTTTTTTGAACCGGAAGTGACATCACAGGGCTTCCCCCTCACCATGGTGAAGCGCTCCCGGCTGCAGACCATGCAGCTGTCCTGCTGGGCGTCCGGGACCCAGTCCCTGCGTGCCGGGGGGTTCGGCGGGGGCTGGAACTGCCCCTCCGCCCGCCTGCTCCGCCCCACAGACACCCGGTCCTTGTCGCGCTCCGTGCTGCTGATGGAGGAGGCGTGCGTGGGGGTACTTCCTGCGGAGAGGTAGAGGGGGACACAGCAGAAGCCTGGGGCGGTAAATATTCACCCAGAGGGGGCTCCGGTGAATCAGGGTTAACAAGGAGGGGTGTCTCGCTCACGGACGCCTCCAGGGAGGGCTGCAGACCTCCGGGAATACAACCCCGAACCTTTGAGCTAGAACAACATAGCTTGTGTATGGGGTAGGCCTATAGGGGGACCCGGGAATAGGAGGATCTGGGTTTAGTGGGACATGGGTTTGGGGGGGGGGGGGGGGGGGGGGGAGCTGGATATAGGTGGGGAAGCTGGGTTTGAGGGGGAATAGTAAGAATCTGGGTTTAGGGGGACCAGAATTTAGGTGGACCTGGGTATAGGAGACCTGGGTTTAGGAGACCTGGGTATAGGGGACCTGGGTTTAGAGGGACCTGGGTATAGGGGGACCTGGGTATAGGGGGACCTGGGTAAAGGGGACCGGGGTTTGGGGGGACCTGGGTATAGAGGAACCTGGGTTTAGGGAGACCTGGGTTTAGAGGGACCTGGGTATAGGGGGACCTGGGTATAGGGGGACCTGGGTTTGGGGGGACCTGGGTTTGGGGGGACCTGGGTATAGGGGGACCAGGGTATAGGGGGACCAGGGTCTTACCGGTGGACTCGGCAGGGGAGTCTGGCCTGCAGTTGTAGGAGGAGTCCTGGGCCGGACACTGGAGCAGTCCATCCTGCAAGCTCAGCACCGAGTCTGGAGATGAACCAGATACACACGAGGACTTAATATAACATCACTTATAGAGGTCAAAATCTATCCTATTGTACTGTTATGTTTATTATATTAACACCTAGAACAAACACTTCCAAACAAGTTGTCAATATATCATCTAATTATAACTACCTATAAACTGTGATTATATAAATGATAAACTGAAAGTTACTATTTCTTTCAAATCTTGTACTGCATTATATAAAAATGTAGGATTCTATTCTATCTATTCTATAACAGAGGTACTTGAGTTTAGACAACACTGGTGAATGGGACTCGACCACATGCCCTCCCTCCCTGTGCGCGTTGCGTCATCTCTACTGGTGAACCTTTGTATTCAATATCTCATAATCGTCTGCTGAGTCAGTGGGAAAGAATCAGGCATGATGAGCCTAGTTGGACTGTGTGTTGACTGTATGTGCGTGCACTGACTGTATGTGGGTGCGCTGACTGTACGTGCGCGTTTGTGCTGACTGTGTGTGCGTGCAGTTGTGCGTGCCCTGACCGGAGCGGGCCCTCTCACGGGGCGCGTAGGGGAAGTCCAGGGCCTTGCGGGCGTAGCCGGCCAGCAGCGCGTCCACGTCCTGCAGGTGGACCCCGGCGTCGGGGCCCGGGAGGAGGGCCCGCAACGTGCCCACCGCCACGCCCGCCCACTCCACCTTCAGGTTCATCAGCAGCTGCTCCAGGATCAGCAGCGGCTCCGACAGCAGTGGAAAGTAGTCCTGTCTGGCCTCGGCCGGCAGCGCCAACAACACCTGCGCACGCGCACACACACACGCACACACACACACACACGTTAATTAATTGACGGTTGATTGACTCATTGTAGCAGACAATGTACCTCCATTGTTGGATGCATCACAGACAATAAGGAGGAGGAGTACAGGGAACTGGTTGAGAACTTTGTGGGATGGTGTGACAGGATCCACCTTCAGCTAAACACCGGGAAAACCAAGGAGCTGGTGGTGGACTTCCGGCATGGAAGTGCCGGAAACTGGACTGGTCAGACAACACTGAGGCCCTCTACAGGAAGGGACAGAGCAGGCTGTTCTTCCTGAGGAGGCTCAGGTCTTTCAATGTATGCACTAGGCTGCTACGGATGTTCTACCAGTCTGTGGTAGCCAGTGCCACCTTCTTTGCTGCAGTGTGCTGGGGAGGAGGCATCGGGAGTGGAGGTGCCAGCAAGCTGAAATAGCTGGTGAGGAAAGCGAGCTCTGTGGTGGGGATGAAGCTGGACTGTGTGGAGGCTGTGACAGAGAGGAGGATGAGAGGAAAGCTGCAGGC
The DNA here is from genome assembly GCF_964030765.1 of Micromesistius poutassou. Taxonomy (NCBI): domain Eukaryota; kingdom Metazoa; phylum Chordata; class Actinopteri; order Gadiformes; family Gadidae; genus Micromesistius; species Micromesistius poutassou. The sequence goes on along the minus strand of NC_140287.1, from coordinate 15,019,317 downwards.
GATCATGGACAATCCCTCTCACCCTCTCTACGCCGAGCTGAGGCAACTCAGGATCATGTTCAGCCACGACTCATTCAGCCACGTGCCTCAAAGCGCTTGGGGGGCTCTTTCATCCCATCAGCTATCAGACTTTACAACACCTCAACCCCCCGCTCCAAACACCTCCAAAGCCCCAACACCTCCTTTTCTCGACTTGATTAAGGACTAAACCCCACACCTCAGGACTGATTGTTGTTTTAACCTTGTTATTTATTGCATTTTCATTACCTCAGGAACCCTGCACATTGGCACATTTATACTTATAGTTATATTTATTTTTTAATGCACAAGTCACCTACAAACGGACAGTTACATGTATATAGTATGTTTATCTTAGTCTAATAGTTTTTTTTTATTAGACTATCTTAGTCTAATAGTTTTTTTTAGAGTCCCAACGAATGTGAAAGAGTAAGGACCAAGTTCCTTTAGGTCGTGGAGAGACGACGTGTGTCTGGGTCAGACTCCCAGGATAAGGACCAAGTTCCTTTTGGTCAGGCCAAGTCCCGAAAATTGCATGACGTGGGTATCAGACTGTTGATCTTAAATACATTGCACTTTCTAAAATGTATTTTTTTTTTTTTTACCTTTATTTTCTATCTATTTTACTTATCTATTATTTTATTTTATTGTATGACAATCTTTATATGTGAAGCACTTTGAGTCTGCCTTGTGTATGAAAAGTGCTATATAAATAAAGTTGCCTTGCCTTGCCATGCCTTTTATTATATTTTATTTAAAATTGGTAAATTTATTTGTATATATACTCTTGTTTTGCACACTTTTCACTTGGGAATTTCACCTAAGGGGGATTAATAAAGGACTATCTTATCTTATCTCTGATCCACAGTGGGTGGAGAAGCTACAGACAGCTCCTTCATGTCCTTGCTCCATCCACTTGTTCCACCCGGGATTACCTGACCGCCGACGGCGAGCGCCTCCCAGAGGGAGGAATGTGCAGAACAAGAGAGGGGGAGCGCAGCTCAGGGAATTGTGTGTGTGTGTGTGTGTGTGTCTTTGTCTCTCTCTATGTGTCTTTGTGTGTGTGTGTCTCTCTTTGTGTGTGCGTGTCTCTTTTTGTGTGTGTGTGTGTGTGTGTGTGTGTGTGTGTGTGTGTGTGTGTGTGTGTGTGTGTGTGTGTGTGTGTGTGTGTGTGTGTGTGTGTGTGTGTGTGTGTGTGTGTGTCTCTTTGTGTGTGTTATTTATAATGGAACGTCGCCGTGACAACACAGGGAGATGACGCTCCTGTCATGCCATGTTTTCACTGTGATGATTAAATAGACAGATGACACAAGAGAGAGAGAGAGAGAGACACAGACAGCCAGACAGACAGAGACAGAAGCCGTTTCTCAATACCAAGTACGAGGACAACGTTCTCGCAGACTTGGAAGTCCGTACTTGGCAAGTCCGGACTTTCAAGTACAGACTTCCGAGAACGCGAGTACGCACCTGCATTTGGAACAGCAGCGAACTCGATGATGCATTCTGGGATATTTAACGGTCCCAAGTCCACACGAGTCACCTCCGATGCGTCCTCGGTGGAACGGCCTCATCGAGAACACTTCCGGGTTTTACAACAGTACTCGCGTACTTGGAATTGGAACAGTGCTTAGGCTACCACTGATGACGTTTATCGAGAACGCAAGTACACGAGAACACACGAGAACGCGAATTGAGAAACGGCTAGAGAGAGAGAGAGAGAGACACAGACAGACGGGGGGGGAGGTTCACCTTGGAGCCCAGGTGCAGGGCGTGGATGTGCCGTCGCCGGGAGGGAGTCACCTGACTCTGGAAGTGGAGGGTCAGGTGGTCGGCTAGGAAGTGACACGCCGCAAACCCCGGCCGGCGGTCCAGGGCGCGCTCACACACCGTCAGGCCCACGTCCTGCACGCCCTCCAGCAGCTGCACACACACAAAAAAGGAGACACACACAAAGAGAGAGACACACACAAAGAGAGAGAGACACACACACACACACACACACACACACACACACACACACACACACACACACACACACACACACACACACACACACACACACACACACACACACACACACACACACACACACACACACACAGGATGTGGTTATAGGCTAAACTACTTAATAACACGGCACCATTCTGTGACAACAATTCCAGCTTCACTGGGGCCTAGACTGGACTGAGGCGAGGCATGTGAGCTGTTATCCACCGTACCATCACCGTGACCAATCACTGTGTGGGCATCAACAGGAAGCCAGGCTGGGATAGCCCCAACGTGCTGTATCCTAACCCCTATCCTCCCCAGTCATAACAGGAACAGTTACGAAACACTTCCTCATGACCTTATTTGGAAGGTGTTGCTTTTCTTTGCGCTTATTGGACAGAATGGTAGGGAGGGAGGAGAGGGACACATGCTTTTGTCTGTTACAAGCTTGTTGCACAATAACAAGTGTGTGTGTGTGTGTGTGTGTGTGTGTGTGTGTGTGTGTGTGTGTGTGTGTGTGTGTGTGTGTGTGTGTGTGTGTGTGTGTGTGTGTGTGTGTGTGTGTGTGTGTGTGTGTGTGTGTGTGAGACTGCATGTACGTGTGTGTTTGAGTGCATGTGTTTGTGTGTGAGTGCGTGTGTGCGCGTGCGTCTCCTCACCAGGTGGGCCTCCTCGGTGAGCCCATTGTCCAGCAGGTGCAGCAGGTGTTCCGTCTGCAGCTGGAGCTGCAGGGGGTCCGACACGGGGAACAGCTGTAGCCACGCCCCACACATCTGGAACTCCTGCACCCCATCACAACCACACACACGTTTACTCCACCGGGTAAGAACATGTTAAGAGAGGTACGCTGGGCCTGAAGGCTTCCTGACGGGTTAGAACGTGGTGGTGGAGCGGAGCTTACAGGTGAACTGAAGGCTTAGTTATGGTCCCATGTCAACGCAACGCAGGGGGGTCTACGGAACCATTACGTCTTTGCGGACCCTCCTCTCGTCCACCTAAAGGGCCTGACGTGCGCCTCCCAAAAATGTTAACCTTGCATCGAGGCGACGCAGCAGCAAGGGCTGTGATTGGTCCCGCTAACGTAAACCCGACGCAGAAGCAAAACAGGTTCACGGCTGCGTCAAAGCGTCTGCGTGGTCATTTTGTCGCGTCGACGTGGAACCATAACAAAGCCTTAAGGGTGAGCTCTACCCTCGTGTGGTAGAGCTGATCCTACAGGTGAACTGAAGGTGACATCATGTGGTAGAGTGGATCCTACAGGTGAACTGAAGGTGACATCATGTGGTAGAGCGGATCCTACAGGTGACATCATGTGTCTGGTAGAGCTCCTACCTTGTGCTGCAGCATGATGGAGAACAACTTCTCAGAGTCTTTCCTGGACTGGTTTCTCAGGTCCTGCCAGTTGGCCCAGCGCAACGCTGGCTTCAGGTCCAACATCTGCCACGAGGCGCATGTTGTGTCAGATATTAATTATTAATAACGGGGAGCTGGATATTGTGAGGCTGATGAGATGATTCGTTTTGGCAGTAGTGTGAGACACTAACCCCTATATTAACAAGTGTACTCTGGTTTCATGCCAACTGGTTCTCAAAGAATTGTTGATGGCAAAGACTATTTTAGACTCAAACAGAGCCGACATTGGATATTTTGAAGAGATTGTGTGCATAATTCATCTTAAAATAATACAAATGCACATTGCTCATGGTTCACTTGCATCTTGTGTTTGTGTGTGCATAGCCTTGATATTGTTAATAAATAAATCAAAAATTAAAGTTAATCATATCAATTCAGAGCAGTTTATGGCCCTTTAATTTCATTTCATAGCAAAAAGGGGCAGATCAAAGATCCTGTCAACTGGGATAAAACTCATAAAATAAATGCTACATTATTGAAATTCACCCAAATGTGTGTATGTACAGTATTTTTATATTAAATATTAACATATCTATCTTAACATTCTATAAAAAATATTGATGATTTTTTTTTATTGAAAAGTTATAAAAATTAATTATTGATTGAAAACCAGACGTACCCATCGGTAGATGTCCAGCTCCTTCCTCCTGCCCTCCAGGTCCGCCCTCAGCGGGGCCTCCGTATCCGGGTCATTGAGGCAGAACTCCAGCAGCTCCAGACAGGCACCCAGTGGCCACCTCTCCAGGGCCTGCAGGGCAACCCGAGCCCTCAGCCCGGGGTCCTTCACCCTGAACAGATGTCTGATGCCGTCTTCCTCTCCATCTGAATACGTGACCGAACACACGCACACACACACGCAGGCACACGCACACACACAGACACACGCACGCACACACAGACGCATGCGCATAGACACATGCACAGGCACAGGCACACAGAGACACACACAGACAAGCACACACAGAGACACACACAAGCACATGCACAGACACACACACACACAGACACACGCACAGCGATACACACGCACAGATAGACACACACGCAGATAGACACACATGCACAGAGAGACACACATACAAACACACACACAGACGGACATTCAATGGTCAAAATGCAATCAACACGCAGGTATTTGTTGTGGTCCAAATCCCTAAATAAACATGTGTCGAAATGGCTGACGGAATACTACGTCAACACTAAATGACTCGCATACTTTTCTTTCATTATACACTCATTATATTTATACGCTCATAGTATGTATATCTTTTGCACATTTTTTAATTCTTTGGCTTATGTTAATTAAAAAGAAAGTGGATATATCTTCATCTCCCTCCCAGTTGGTGACGGTCGGGTAATCCTCGGGGGTGTGAGTCAGCATGCGATGTGTTTACCCGGCTCACCTTCCAGGGCAGCGCAGGCCAGCAGGCGGTCCCTGAGCGCCCCCTCCTGGCCGCCCCCTCTCCCGTACAGCTCCAGCAGGCTCAGGGCCCGGCCCAGGTCCCGGGACACCAGGGCCTGCCGGAAGGCGTCCAGGGCCACCGCCTGGGCCCCGGCCCCCTGGGGCCCGCCCAGCAGCAGGCTGACCAGGGGCTTCCCGCACAGAGCGGCGCCGATCCCTCCCTCCTCGGTGGCGTCGGGCCCCAGGACCGGCCCGGCCACGGAGCGGAGGTAGGCCTGCAGGACAGGGAACTCCCGGAGCAGGGCGTCCCCCTCACGGGCCATCTGCTCCGGGTCCAGCGCCTGGTCCTTGCGCCCCGTGCGGAAGATCCCGGACCAGCCGGAGGGCGGAGCCCGGGACGCCTCCGCCCCCCGGGGGGCCGCGCTCAGACAGGCCAGCGCGGCCAGCAGGGGTGAGCGGGTCTTCAGGAAGGCCAGGGTGGAGGAGGTGAGGAGGAAGGAGCCGGAGGAGGAGGAGTGGTTGTTTGTGGTGCTGGTGGAGGAGGAGGAGACGTTGGCGGAGGAGAATGACACGGAGAAGGAGGAGGAGAAGGAGGGCGGGGAGGTGGAGGGGCTGATGGTGGAGGTGCTGGTGGTGTTGGTGGCGGTGGACGTGCTGGTGTCCATGGAGGCCTCGGAGCAGTCGGCGGAGCCGGGTTTGGGCAGGGGCGAGGGGTCTCCCAGTGTGGTCATGTGATCCGGGAGGAGCTGGTGGAGCAAGGAGGTCATGCTGGCCACATTGAAGAGCCCCCCACCGTCCTCTCCTGGCTTGAGCTGCTCCGGGTCGGGTTGGGGGTCTGTGTGGGGGTCCGGGGCCGGGGGCTGTGGGGGGGGACTGGAGGAGGAGGGATGTGTGGACCAGATGGGCATGGGCTCACAGCACCGCTGGAGGATCACCTCCTCCACGCTAAGATGGAGGCTGGCCTGCTGCAGGAGAGACCGCACCCTGCAGAGGGGGAGGAGGTGGAGGGGGAGGAGGAGGAGGACCAGCAAAAGCAGGAGAAGGAGCAAGAGGAGGAACTATTTAAAACAGATCATCAAATCTCTTGCATTGGGTTTAGGAATTCCCAAATAAAGTTGTTGTGACTCAGAGTCTAAAAGGTACCGGGTTTGATCCCCAAAGCCCAGATTAAAGCCTGATACTGAATGATCATTGTTTTATTATGCATAATTCTTCGTCTCAAGGTGATTCTGTGTGTTTTGCTGCCTGTGTAAAGCACGGTGCAGGTGCATACAGGTGCATAATCCCCCTCAACAACACCCTCAGCATGACATCACAACCATCCTATTATTCCAGCCTTCACATAATGTTGTTGTGGTCTGGAACTCTGCGCTGCAAATCCTGTGTAACCATCAACAAATTCTTCCAGAAAAGTGTTGTTATGAGGACGTCTATTTCAACGTGGTCACCTGACCTCTACAAACCATCTCCACAGCAGACTTCCTGCATGGCCTCCACTGGGTGGAAATCCTTCACATGCTAGGAACCTTGGTGGTGGAACCATCTACCTAGCTACCTAGCCATCTAGCCACCTCACTCAATAGGGTCTGCAAAAATAATTTCCCTTTAAGAAACATCCGAGGACCCAACTCTCCTGCAAACCTACCGACTGACTACTGACTTGTTAGTAGTCGGGTTATTAAAACGTTTTTAATAACCTTGTTAGTTTAATCAGCACATCTTTATCTGTAGCGACTCCAAATTAGCTTGTGTCCCGCCCCGCTCTGGAAGTCTTTGGACACACGCCTAGTGGTCTACGCTGTGTACTGCCGCTGCTCACCTCTCGGGGGACACCTGTCTGTCAAACAGCAGGTGGGACAGCAGCTGGGACGGGTTCTGTAGGAGCACCAGCAGGGGGTTCCCCAGCTTCACCTCAGCCTGGTCTGCACACAGAAGGAAGAGCGTCACCCCAGGGGGGTAGAGAGCATCGCTGACCCCTGTGCTAATGAGGAGCCCTCACAGGCAGGCTCCCTACAGGGGGACTACAGCTTCTGATCCAACAGTGACAACAGCGCCATGTTGGGGGAAACTGCGGTTATAGCACAGTTAGTGTTTGATGCCATTGGTGGCCTGGGAAAACATTAAACCAATCCGAAACGGTTATCTTGAATTATCAGGGTTTTTTGTTTTTTTTCATCGTTTTCTTTCTCAACCTGGAGAAAGTATCACCAATAATTTCAAATATAGTACTAGAGGGGCAATATGTAGTACTACAACTAGTACTTTTAGTAGAGATAGTATTACTATTGATAGCAGTGATAATAGTATTTATCTCAGGTATAAAAGATCATAGCCAACACTGGAGCCTAAATAGTAAGGCTTTCTATCAAAGAAGTTACAATTTCAACCAGGGCAACAGCGAACACAGGTTACTGCATCGCCTCAAACACGTCCCACAGGAGCAGGTGGAGAAGAGCCTCACCATCGGGGCTCAGGCTGCGCACCAGCACAGCGGCCATGGTGTTGACGTAGTCCAGGAAGGTGCGCATGTAGTCGGGCGTGGCCGCGGTCCCTTCGGGCGTGACCCCGTTCCCGTCCGGCGTGGCCCCGGTCCCGTCGGGGTCCGAGGGGCAGAGCTGGTCCAGGGCCCGGAGGATCTGCTTCATGCCCGACCGCACCGGGTGGGCGTCCAGCTCCGCCTGCCTCAGTCCCGCCTGCTCCATCAGCGCCGCCAGCAGGGCACTTCCTGTCAGACCCTCTGGGGTACAGGAAACGCATCACTGGTACCACGTCGCACAGCCGTCACGTTGGTTTGACGAGATCCAAACAACCAATAAGTGCCAAGCACTAACAATTTTTAGGTTAACCCATTTCCCCGTATACAATAAAGATAGCTAGGATAAGATGCTACACATGTTAAGAACATTTTTTAAGCGCAAGGACGTACAACATACAATAAGTGTGTACATCAAGTGCCAGGACGTACAACATACAATAAGGGCGTAAGAGGGGTGTGAGAGGGTACAGGGGTAGCCCATGTGACCGGGGTCACTCCTGAACGAGCCAATAGCCTGTGGACCCCCTGCGCCCGTCCCGGGTGGACCTACCGGGGTTGTGTGTGGCTGCGGTCAGGGTCAGCACCGTCTGCTCCAGGCGCTGGGCGAGGCCCAGGCGGGACACCAGCCCCTCCTGGGTCAGGGTGGGCTGGCAGGACAGCAGCACCTCCTGGATACAGCAGCCGAACGGGCTGGAGCCCACCGGCTCCTCCCCCGAGGACTCTGCACCACCAATCAGATGGGTCACATGTTACATTTGACCAATGAGGGGTCAGATAGAAGGAGACGAAGGCTTTATTAGACCAATGAGCTCCATGAGAGGGACAGGGATATCATATCTGACCAATGGGAAGTTATGTATGTAAAGAAGTAAAGACAGGAGTATATCGGTATCCAAGGGAACAGATGTTATAATTGACCTATGAGTGGTCAGATAAAATATGCTTATTAAGTACGACCAATGAGAACAAAAGGTTTAGAATTCTATTGATTTGACTTCAGACAGATAAAACCCATTTTTCATGCCAGATTCCCGGCCTCTCTAAAACGCTGGCTTTATGTGTGTGATCCAGTGCGGGGTCCTCTCCCTGGTCCAGGTTTGCGGTCTCACCGGTCTTGGGGGAGCCCTTGTTGCTGGCGGTGTGGTTGAGGATCTTGCTGACCTGCTGCAGCACCATGGGGAACCCAACGATGCCCCCGGGGCGGGGCATCTGAGGGTCCACACGGACCCCTGGACCGGAGCAGAGACGGACCCGGGTTAGACAGGGAGGAAACACTGGCTGGCTGATCGCTATGGTTACTGCCAGGTCATTTGACTGATCGCCGTGGCTACTGACTGCTCCATTGGTTGACTGCCATGGCCTATTGCTATGGTTACTGACTGTTCCGTTGGCCTGTTGCTATGGTTACTGACTGTTCCGTTGGCCTATTGCTATGGTTACTGACTGTTCCGTTGGCCTATTGCTATGGTTACTGACTGTTCCATTGGCCTATTGCTATGGTAACTGACTGCCATGGTTACCGACTGCTAGGGTTACTGACTATTCCGACTGACTGTTAAATTAGCTGATGCCATCTTAACCAACAGCGAAAGGAAAAACGTGGGTAGCCCAGGGCAGTGGAAAGACACACACCAACACACAACAACCATGAATAACCCCCCCACCCCCCCAGCTCACCGCGGGCTTCCAGGCTCATGTTCAGCCTCCTCTCGGCGGTGTCCAGCAGCTGTCTGGAGGTCTTCCACAGCGTGCAGTGGCAGCAGGCCAGGTCGAAGGCCGCCATGGCCGGGGGGCTGAGCTCCTCCAGCAGGGCCTGCACCACCGGCTGGTGGGGGTGGTCCGGGGGGCAGCGGCCCAGCCAGTAGCCCTCCTCCAGGGACGGGATGGGGTGGGCCGGGGTGCTGAGGAGCCGGTCGGCGATGTCTGAGATGGAGTAGAAGGCCATGCCTGCAGAGGGGCACACAGACAGCTGCTTTACCCTTTTGAAGCGGGTCATCGATTTGACTTACCTTACTGCTTACTTAATTGCTAAAAAACATACTTACGTACACTAGTAAGAACATACATACTGTTCTTACTAGTGTACTACAATACAAATTTTTTTTTAATGCTATTGCAATGCTAATGCTACATGCTAACACCGCGGCTAATTGAAGCGACACAGAGTCCGCCTGTCGTCGTACCGGCGGCCGCCGCGCTGCCGATGGCCTGCAGGGTGGACCTCCCGCTGCTCCCCAGCCGGCTCCGCCCACCGGAGGCCACGCCCCCCTCCGAGGAGGAGGAGGAGGGAGACAGGGACTGGGACTGGGATTCCATCTTCTGCTCCACACGCGACAGCTCCTGCAGCACCTCCTGGTAGCGCTCCATGAAGCCCAGCTCTCCGTAGCACTCGGAGCCTTCCAGGCCAAACACCTGAGACACCTGGACACAGGAAGGGGCGGGGTTAAACCAGGAAGTACATTTAGGGGGGGGGGGGGGGGTGGTTAGAATGAGGAAATACATATACAGGGGCATTATGGGTAGGTTCCAACACTTTTTCCTACATCCTTCTCATTGCTACTTCATTGCTACTGAACTTTGTTTGCGGTCTAGCAGGATGAAAGGAGCATGGTGAAAATGATGCAGCTGAGCTTCTTCAGTGTCATCAAAGGCAATGTGGACTGTTTATGATCTGGGCTGATCACAACCTTCAGACTCCCCTTACATGGGCATGTGTCAACCTTTAGACTCCCCTTACATGGGCATGTGTCAACCTTTAGACTCTCCTTACATGGGCATGTGTCAACCTTTAGACTCTCCTTACATGGGTCAACCTTCAGACTTGCCTTATATGGCACTATAAAGCAATGACAAAAGCAATGAAATTCAGGAAGCAAAGGAGCGGAACCAAGTCATGCACGTCCCGACAACGTCCCCATTGGAATGCACCCCTTGAGAGAGAGAGAGAGAGAGAGAGAGAGAGAGAGAGAGAGAGAGAGAGAGAGAGAGAGAGAGAGAGAGAGAGAGAGAGAGAGAGAGAGAGAGAGAGAGAGAGAGAGAGAGAGAGAGAGAGAGAGAGAGAGAGTGAGTGAGTGAGTGAGACACAGGGTCTGACCTGCTGTGCCTCCATGAAGTTCCCCCTCTGGATACAGGATATGAGCAGAGAGTCCGGGGGAGCCAGCATGGCCGGCACCAGCCAGCTGTGGGGACCTCCGCATGGGCACTCCTCCCCCTCGGACCCCCCACCTCCTCCTCCTCCTCCTCCTCCTCCTCCTCCTGCTCCTGCTCCTGCTCCTGCTCCTGCTCCACCTCCCTCCACCTGGACCAGGACACAGCCAGCCAGAACCATGAACACATGAAACCAGGAACCGTGACATGCTCGGATGGTACTAGCACTATGGAGTAGTGGACATTGGGAATCGAACCCAGAACCTTTTAGCGAGGCCACTGCTCTGCTGTCTGATATGTGATATATGACAACAGGCAGGACAGAAGGCTAAATGCTAGTGTCAGCATCCCAGTGCTGTGTTACGATATCCACACTTCCATGAGTGCACTTAAACGTAGTACACTATGCGCTCTCACTGAGTGCGCTGATTTTCAGATATCAGTGTCATTCCAAATCAAATACTCTGTGGTGCGCTGACCGGAAATTATGATCGCGACTGCCGCCGTGGCTCCTCCCCCGCAAACATCCCGCTTTGAACGGTGAACTCTTTACGCTTAGTAGCTATAAAAGCTATACAAACTACAAAATGACACCATTAATGCAGGCTATGTGATGCAGGCTCCACCGTCTTCCACTACGTAGCTAAGATGGCTGCAGTTGAGTACGAAAAGTTTACATCGATCCACACTTTGCGGTTTGACTGTTTTGAGCACACCATCCGGGTCCTTTCAATACACTTTTCGCCCACGATCTTAATTGCTAATACCATAGTTCCTTTGTACCATATAATTTGCTCCATCGAGCGCTACACGTTAACTTATTGAATTCACTATGCTAATGCTAACTGAATGACAAAGCAGCACCTGGGGGGCTAGCGGTAGCGTTAGCCTCTCCGTTGGTTCTCTCCGTGGAGGTCCGTCTCCCCGGCCTCCTCCTCCTCCTCCTCAGGCTGGAGCCTGAGCCCTGGCCCAGGGCTGGGGTCGCAGGACAGGGCGGCCCGGCGCTCTGGAAGGCCTTCTCTGAACCTGGCAGGGAGAGAGACGGTTACCTCTCTTTGAGACGCTTATGTTACACGGGTGGCTATAGGTGAGAGAGTGACTGCGAGCGTGAAATAAGGAGTAGGTGAGTGAGTGATTGAGTGAGAGAGATGATCAATGGGGGAGTAGTTGAGTGAGTGGTTGAGTGAGAGATCTGGTCAATGGGGAGAAGGTGAGAGAGTGACTGAGTGAGAGAAAAAGTCAATGGGGGTGAGGTGAGTGAGTGATTGGGAGAGTGATTGGGGAGTAGGTCAGTGAGTGAAAGAGTGATAGACATTTGGGCTATAGGTGAGTGGGAGAGTGAGAGGGTGAGACAGCAAAAAAGGTAACAAATAAAAAAGAGACAGTGGAGGACTAAAGGAGTGCGTGCGTGAGCGGGTAAGTCAGTGAGTGAGTGAACGGATGGGTGGATGGGTGACTACACGGGTGGCTAGGACGAGGTCAGCCTAGAGCAGGATAGGACATCATTCTGGTTTCAGGATATTGGTATCAGAAGTTACACATTGCGCCATTTTGGGGGGGATGTTTATAACTTATATTTTGGATTGATTTAGATACCATCTCAACATATAAAGGCATCCGAGTGCCTAACTAAATTCAATATAATGACATTCAAACCTAGCTTATAGGAGATGGATGTCAAAAACAAATGGTGTCCGGCGATAAAAGCTCAAATAAGCTAAGCTGGCGTCATGTGTCCAGCCAGCGTGTCCGAAAATGAAGAGCGAAAATGGCGTGGCTCACCGGCCGCCTGGTTGCTGGTGACGATCTGCAGCCTCCACCGGGCCTCGGCCGTGTGCTTGGTCAGCCGCTGCAGGCGCGCCCCGAACGTCTGCGCCGTCACCGAGCAGCCCAGGCTCTCCGCCGCCTCCGCCTCCCCGGCCGGGGCGCGGCCCTCCTCCTGGCCCACCACGCACAGCCCCTCCAGGCCCTCCTTCAGCAGCCGCAGGAGGCCCTCCATGGCCCCGGCGTCCACCAGGAACCCCCTGCAGCCCTGGGTCAGGTGGCCCAGGTCCAGGTATCCGCTGTGGGCCGCCGGCAGGCCAGCTGGGGGCTCCATCGCCCCGCCGACCGGTTTACCCAGCGTCTCATCCGCCACCTCCACCTCCTCTCTGCTGGCTCTGGTCTTGTTCTGCGATTTGGGTGGTCGGGGGGCTCCGGGGCTGGTGGAGGTGGAGGTGGAGGCCGGGTCCCTCTGTTCGGGCCGGAGGAAGTCGGCGCTGGAGAGGAAGAGGAGGGAGAAGATGTTCTCCAGCAGCTCCAGGCGGAACATGGCGGGCACCACCTCCAGGTAGAGCTGCACCTCGGACAGGTAGTTGCTGGAACACCTGCTCGTACCCTGGGCAGACACAAGGATGACATGACAGACATGAGGAGCTGGAGCCGAGCTGGGCCACCATGGGTCAGGGCCCTCAGTGTCTGGGATGAACTGAGAACATCTCACCTTATATGGATCATCTTATATGAGATTTTTCAATCTCAATGAATTTTCACCTGGTTAAATAAAGGATTTTGATTGATAGTGATTGAGATCCAGCTTCTCTTGTTATTTCAGCTCACATCGAAAGGTCACATTCTTGATTCAATCAAATACTGTTAAAGGAAGGTGAAGGCAACAACTAGCATTTGGAAAGGTATTTAAATTAAACCGCTACACTTTCACACTTCACAGCGCACCAACATCCACACAGGCGGCTCCCGCAGACCCCCTGGGGTGAGGTCTTAAAGTGATGCATGCGTACGTTCTGCAGGTGTCCGTCCGTGGTCCACGTCCCCGCCATGCAGCTCAGCACCCGTGCATTGGGTGCAGTTGGAGTACTTGTGGGTGCTCAGGCAGAGGGCGTACAGTGCGTACTTCATGGCACAGAAGCCCTGGAACAGAACCACGTTCCTCTGGACGGCCGCGTCGGCGGTTCTGATCCCCTCCACGTCGTCTAGTACCGGAACAAAGGAGGGAAGAGTTAACATATCAAGTTTCCTAGCGGCCAATCACAGAGCAGTTCTCATTAAGACCATTTAAGAACACAGGGTTCATTTGATGTATTCAAGGACCTTGGGGACAGAACAGCAAAAGAAGAGTGAGTGAGAGAACAGGTGAGTGAGTAAGTCAAGGAGAGTAAATGGTGAGTGAGAAAGTGAATGGATGAGTATGCGAGTGAGAGTGAATGGGAGAATAGGTGAGTAGGCGAGAGAGAGAGAGAGAGAGAGAGAGAGAGAGAGAGAGATGAGAGAGAGAGAGAGAGAGAGAGAGAGAGAGAGAGAGAGAGAGAGAGAGAGAGAGAGAGAGAGAGAGTCAATGGGGAGTAGGTGAGTGAGTGAGAGGGTGAGACAGCAAAAAGAAAAGTGGAGTGGAGGACTGAATGAGTGCGTGCGTGAGCGGGTTAGTAAGTCAATGAGTGAACGGGTGGGTGGATGGGTGACTGAGTGGGTGAGTGGGTGGGTGGGTGGGTGGGTGGGTGGGCTGACCTCTCCCCGGTTGCTGTGGCAGCTGCTGCAGCAGCGCCAGCACCCTGGTCTCCGGGAAGCGTGCCAGCGGGGTCAGGGTGTGCAGCAGGTACAGAGCAGAGTGGTGGTCCAGCGTGTGGAGCTGAGACACCAGGGACTCCATGGACACCGTCCTGCCCAGGGGACCACCATTAACACTTACATTCAGCAGACGCTTTCATCCAAAGTGACTTACGATAAGTACATTTGTCAGAAGAAAGAAACAATATATCGCTGTCGGTACAGTAAGGATGTTCATAGAACCAAGTGCAAAGCCCTGGGGAATAGGTTAACCCATTCCCCGTATACAACAAGATAGCTAGGATAAGATGCTACACGATGCTGAGTTCTATTTTTAAGTGCAAGGATGATCAACATACAATAAGTGTGTGAGAGGGTTGTGAGGGAAAGGGCAAGGGGGAGAGGTTATGCAGAGTCTAGGTGAACTCTGAACTCTGAAGTGAGTCTTGAGTCCTTTGGGGAAGCTGGTGAGCGACTCCTAACCCAGTCCTAACATCGGTAGGGAACTTGTTCCACCAACAGGGAGTTAGAGACATAGGCACATCCAGTCTATATCTAGTTACCCTCTCAATGGGCTTCATTATTAGAACTAATCACCTTAAAATGTACACTTTGATCCAAAGCAACGTACAGTGAATTCAGATACAGGTCATGGAGCAGGTAAGGGGTTAGGGCAGCTTCTGCAAGAATGTCTTCAAGTATGCTGCGGACATTGGGGATCAAACCCAGCCAACTGTTGTCAGGGAGTCAAACTCTGGGCACTACACTACTATGCTGTCCTGCCGGCCCAACCAGCGTCTATATCCTCCCCTCATGCCTAGCAGGAAGGATTCCAGTTCCTCCCAGTTTCCTACTGAATGTTCCCTGCTCCTCTGGGTGTAGGTGGTGTGCCGTCTAACGATTTGTGACTGTGCTGACGGGTTGTGTGAATAAAGTTGAGTTGAAGGCTTACGGGTGGTTTAGTTTACACCACTCCAGCACGGCCAGCTGAGAAGACAGGAAGTTGGCAAACTCTTGCAGAACCGAGTCGTTGGCAGTCGGCTGTACAGGAAGGAAGTGACACAGGACACAAAATCAAGGATGAGGAAATAATCCATTTGATCACGATGACACCATGATAGATAGCAATGTTATTAAACATGACGTGAGGGTGCTCCTGCAACCAAAGTCACACTGGGACACATGGGGGAGAAGAGAGGAGGGGAGGAGAGAGGAGCGGAAAGGAGGGGGAGAGGAGTAATGAAAAAAAAGGGATAGAAAAGTAAATGGAAGACAAGACATAAAGAGAAGATAGGAGAGGAGGAGTGAAGAACAGAGGACAAACAAGAATAAAGGGGGGGGAGAGAGGAGAAGGAGAGAACATAAGAGAAGAGAAGGGAAGAAAACAGGGGAAGGAAACAAAATTAGAAGACAAGAGAAATGCAAAGCAGAGGAGGGAAAACGAGGAGACACAAAGGGAAGGGAAGCCTTCCCCACGCTCCACCACACTGAGACACAGACTGTCCCGTCAGCGGAGATGGGAACTCGAGGTTGAGACTTTCTGAGTCACAGTGGTGAGGTCTGCTGTGGTGTGGTCGGCTTGCTGGGGCCCCCGGACTCTGACCTGCTGGAGGTGGAGGGTGTGGAGCAGGCGCTGAGCGGAGCGGAGGCTGTGGCAGTGGGTCCATCCCAGCAGAAGCAGCAGACGGGACAGCGGCTGGAACTCCTGCTTCAGCAGGACCTCCAGCCAGGAGAACTCCTCCCGCTTGATCAGGTCCAGACCCGTCACCTGGCACACAAGATCAGACCCCATTCAAATGAGATTAGACCCCATTCAAATGAGATTAGACCTCATTCAAAACACATGGAGGTGCTCTATACTGTTCAACTGTTTAGATTTTTTATTACTATTAAGGAACTTGGCAGACACTTTTACCTAAAGAAACTTGTCATTATGGAGCAGGTAGGCGTAAGGGGCTACCTAGTTCATGGATACATTAGGAATCAAACCCAGGACCTCAAGGACCAGCACCAACCACGACAATGCTTATCAAAGCGTTGAATGGGTGCTGTACTGTATATGAAATCTTCTTTTGGTAGAACACATGAACACAAGCCCTCT
Organism: Micromesistius poutassou; assembly: GCF_964030765.1. Lineage (NCBI taxonomy): Eukaryota > Metazoa > Chordata > Actinopteri > Gadiformes > Gadidae > Micromesistius > Micromesistius poutassou. The sequence continues at coordinate 15,003,168 of NC_140287.1, read as the reverse complement.
CCGTCATTCATGTTTAGTTGAGTTTAGTTCAGTGCAGGCAGACCCACCAGAACCTGCTCCAGGAAGTGCTTCCCACTGCTGAGGCACTCGAAGTAAGTGGTCTTCCACGCCAACTGACGGTCTTCATGGCAACACAAGCTGAGGACCAGCCTCTCTGCCTCGGGGAGATCGACTGTAGACAGAAAACAAAGCAGAAGAGAGAGCCACTGGTTAGTAAGGAAGTCCAGTTTTGTCCTCAGGTGCAGTTCAGAAATATACACATTATACTGTCGGTAATTGTGTTATTGGATTGGAACATAAACCAGCTGTAAATAAGCAAAGAGAAGTGAGAGTCCGAGCAGAGAAACTGGTCCGAGCAGAGAAACTGGTCCTCATAGAAACGGCTGAGCTTTAAACCGCAGACAGCAGTAAACAGTTTACTGCTGTCTGGTTTCATTTTCACCTGGTCTCCAAACAAGATTCTAATGGATTAAACAGATTATATTATATACTATACTATTATAACATCCACACACAGACATGGGAGCCTGATTCCCTGACCTTGTGACATACATAACCCAGAAGTCACACTTCTAGACCCAGAGTCACACTGAAAAGTCAGCAGATATTCCTACACTAAATACGCTGAGTTGCTACAGAGGTCTGCAGCATTTCATGTTACCATGTCCACAGGACAAAACACATGACTGGTAGCCGTTCTAGAACCTCATCACTGTTCCAACACCTGGTCCCTTTTCCAGAACCTCATCACTGTTCTAGAACCTGAGCCCTGTTTGAGACCCTCATCACTGTTCTAGAACCTGTCCCCTTTTCGAGATCCTCATCATTGTTCTCGACCCTGGTCCCTGTTCTAGAACAGCCCCGCCCCCACCTGGCAACCCCGCCCCTACCTGGCAGCCTCTCCCCTACCTGGCAGCCCGGGCGTGTCCCTCAGCAGGTGGTCCCTCTGGAGCCGCAGGGCGGTGGCGCTGTACGCCCCCACCAGGGCGTCGGAGCGGGGGCGCAGCAGAGCGCTCAGCACGCGCTCCTCCGTCAGCGGGCTCCCCCGGACCCCCCACAGCTCCTCGCACAGGGCCTGGACCGGGGCCTGGACCTGGGGCGTGGCCCCGCTGCGCTCCGAGCTCCAGGGCATGGCCCCCAGCACGCTACAGACCTCCTCCACCCACGCGGGGCTCCGGTCGGGGCCCCGCAGGCGCTCTAGCAGGTGGTGGATGAAGGGGCCCTGCAGGGCGGAGTCACTGAGGCCCCCAGGAGAAGAGGCCTGGAACCAGCAGGGTGGGGAGGGGGAGGCTAAAGTTAGCATCTATCATCTCATGAATAAAGTTCTTATTTTACCTCAATCACAACAGAGACCCGATAAAGCAGGTGATTGGTGATGGATGGATGACCGATAGCGGTCATAGTGACAGAGTGGGGTTATTCGTACCAGTTGCCATACTGAATGTGGTCATTTGTTTTGATGAAAACACTGTGTGTGTGTGTGTGTGTGTGTGTGTGTGTGTGTGTGTGTGTGTGTGTGTGTGTGTGTGTGTGTGTGTGTGTGTGTGTGTGTGTGTGTGTGTGTGTGTGTGTGTGTGTGTGTGGTCTACGCTCAACTATAACCACGGTCTTTTCACGACTGCTGTGTGTATAGACCTCTGAAGAATAAGTCCCCCCTCCGACGCTCCGGTTCCCTCGGCCAACTACACACTTTTTCCACATGGGGTTTTTGAATGATCGTACATAACAAACTCTGTAGGTGGCGAAGAAGTAAAAGCTGCGTCACGTTTTGAACTACACACATTTTCCATCTAGTTTCGACTGGCTTTTTGGATCGTCTGTGCCGTTAAAATAGCATTTATAATCGTTTACTACTTTAACGGCACCGACAATCCAAAAAGCCAGTCGAAACTAGATGGAAAATGTGTGTAGTTCAAAACGTGACGCAGCTTTTACTTCTTCGCCACCTACATTGTTATGTACGATCATTCAAAAACCCCATGTTATTTCCCATAGACATTTGACCGAGGGAACCGGGAGCCTCGGAGGCGGGACTTATTCTTTAGAGGTCTATAGGTCTATCTCTCTCAGGACTAAACAGGACTTAACTTATTAGATAATTCAGATGAGGACACCTCCCTCCACAGGGAGCGTCTCTACAGGTCCACACGTTACCTGGACGAACCGGGCCAGGGCCTGGGCCAGTGTGGGCTTCCTGCGGTCCAGCAGGGTCCGCAGGGTCAACTCCACGCAGGCGGGGGTCGCCGTGGAAACGCCCGTCCCCTCCGGCTGGGACTGGCTCTCCAGAAAGACCCCGTGCAGCTCCTGCTCCGAGACACAATCACGTCACCACAGCATTGCGTGTGTGTGTCCCTTTATCACCATGACGCCGTACTTTAGTGCTAAGGGGGTTTGACTCCCCCATCCCAAAGGTACATGGTTTGATCCCCAGTGTCCGCGGTCTAATAACATGCATCCTAAAGAGCAGGTGAACCCACTGCTAGTTAAAACCCTGTAAGGGCCATCACAGTGGTAAAGGCTTCACAGGCCCTGTTTATACACTAGATAAACATTGAGGAGGAATACACACACACACACACACACACACACACACACACACACACACACACACACACACACACACACACACACACACACACACACACACACACACACACACACACACACACACACGTCGTTCAAAGCATCACGTTATGTTCCAGATTCTCGCATATCATTTATTTCCTGCCATGTTATCTAGGAGCCGTTGTGGGCAATCTGTGTAGAGCAATCAAAAAGCATATCGTATCAGACTGGAGCCACGATAAAGCACTCAGGAAGCAAATAGGAAGCGTTTGCTTAGCAATCTCTGTTTGATTAAGTCTTTGCGTTAATTTTACTGTGTCCAATACAGCGGTATGCGTCTATATTCCTAGACCTCACCTTGAGCGCCGTCTCCTGAATGCCCTCTTCCCCCAGCTCCTCCAGGAGCAGCAGGAACTCCAGCTCCTTCCTGGTCTCCATGGAAACCTGGAGGGGCCCACAGAGCTAGGGTTAGCGTAGCTGCTAATTTTATTGAACTCTTATTATATTATACATATACTACTACTTTTATTTCACATGTGCACTCTTATACTAAATTATCATGAATTCATCATTTATTATCCAAGCCCAGTCTTGGCAGCAGGCAACGTAAGCATTTCACTGCTAGTTGTATGACTTTTTATGTGAAAAACACAACTTGAACTTGACATAACAACACGGAGCTCCGTCAATATTTACCCTCTCCTCTGTGCAGTTCTCCAGCACCTGGAGCCAGAACCAGGCCAGCTTGTGTGGCGTGCCCACAGAGCGCCATCTGTAAAGGACAACCACCAACCAGTGCACATGTCATGTCATTCAATAACAATCGCTTCCTTTTTCATTGGATTAAACCCTGACAGCTTGTAGCCCAGAGCTAAACTAGCTTGGGCTGCTGAGCTTTAGGCCAGGGTATCAAGATAACCATAGAGGCTGTGCAATAGGAATTTAACGGAGAGTTTAGTAATTATTTAGTAAAACATTTTTGAGATACATGTCATTAATGAGCAGGGAGGGGGGGGGGGGGGGTATGGCTGGATGTGTACAGGGGAAGACATTGGGGCTGGAACCCAGAACCTTTTGGCTAGGAGCTTAACATCCTTATCCACTAGACTATCTGGCCTCTTCCCCTTTTAAAACAAAACAATACATTGTCTGGTCACTGGACTGTAGGACAGAGAAGAGTAGTAGAGTATTTATTACTGAGGATTACAGCAACTCTAGGCGGCAAAGAAACAGATAAATCATGCACTCACTTTCATAGCACTCACATTCCACTTAGCCGAACAGAGAGCACATTCAAACAGTTAAACAGCGGAGCAAAGGAAACGTCTTCGGCTTAAGACACACGTTGACACTGAACAACAGGGTTACTTTGTGGTACGTACTTCAACGTGTAAGGGCGGGAGATGATGGCTTTGATTATGTTCTTCACATCTTCCGCGTGCTCACCGGGAGGGCTGACCAGCTGGGGCAAGCAGGCACTGGCCAGCTCCCACTCGGCCTGCTGCAAGCACCGCTTGAAGAAGACGAACAGGTCCTGGAGAGAGGTCTGTGCGTCGCAGCCGAACGGGTACATCACGGCGAGACCACCAGACACCGGTTACTGTGGAAAGATCCCCGGGTCGCTACGAGCACCCGCCAAGCCTCCCTCGTCTGAATGACATAGAGAGGGGGAAATAAGCTGTATTAAAGAAGCGGACCAACAAAAGCTACGTTAAATACACACACACACATGTCGGACATAACGACGTCAAGTGCCGCAGTTGAAAAATCAGCCACTTTTATTCGCGTTGCATTATTTCGCAGGGCAAAGCAATCAAGATAACAGGAGTATAAGTTAAACAAAAACGAACCCAAAAGTCTGCTGACTAGTTAAGGAAAAAACAACGTGCACCGTCAGCGGGATGCAAGCCGGCACCCGAGTGTCTAGACTCTACATCAACGTCAACACTTTAGTGTCCACTGTCCAGCCCTGTCCTCCCAGACAGCAGAGTGTCACCTCACCACACTCCTCTGACAGCTAGCTGGTTCTTTACGAGCTAGCTATTGCCTTGTATATTATGTCATTAAATGTACACGTTTGTGTCCTACGACACGGATCAATTAGGTTACCACAGCAACAGCAATGTCACGAACAGGGAAGTACAGGGAGGGAGACACTCACGCATTTCGGTGTGTTGTTGTCATGCAGAACTTCCTTTGGTCTCCTGCTCCCGTGTCGCCTCCAGCCGTCATGCTAGGTGCAACTGGCTAGCAGCTCCGGTAGCATAGACAGAGGCGGGTCATGTGACAGGTCATGTGACCCGACCAGCTGATCCGTCCGACGTGAGTGGTTTAAAGGTTGAGGAGCTCATAAGCATAAGTTATGAATCACAAGTTAAAAATAATCATACAAAATAGTGCAGCGTTTTATTTTGTCTGTCTGGAAAACAGTTCATATAGCATGTATACTATAATATATATATAATATATAATATGCTCTCTATATATATAATATGTAATAATAATATAATATATAATATGATTTAATGCAATATAAGCCTACATTGTTTTTAATATATAGATATATTCATCAATTTAAAAAGAGAATATACATATAGGCCTATATATATATAATATTTTAAATTGATGAATGTCCGCTAGTTTATGCTGTGGCCCACATTTCCCGTCTGTGACTATCTTGTTTGATCTTATCCTAAAACACATGTTCTGATTGAATGAGTCATTCAGTTCATTCGGTCTTATTTTAGTAAACTGACCTCCTTTTTATTCGGGTGTGCGCAAAAGGAATGACTTGCGACACGCCCCGTCGCATCCCCTTCTTCCTGGATATGGGGAGCCTGTCTCTATGACAACAGCGAGGCGGAGTCTGGAGGAACAGAACGTTATTCACGCTTGTCTCTATCGGCATCACTGATCTAGATACAGATAGATATCCCCTGGAATGGAAGACACGGACAAAAAAGACCATGTACGTATCGCCGTGTGTGGTTTTGAACTCATGACAGAGCGATGCGTTGCTAGTGTTTCCGGGCTAGCATCTGTGAGTTACAGTAATTGTACAGCTAATTCAGTGAAGGGTGTTGTCTGTGCAAAGCAACGCCCTCCGACAAAAGTAAGACTTGTTCGGTTCATGCATTGACAACGAGATTCTATAAATGAAACGGACCGGCCTTTTGTTCTCGCCGAAGTCAGGGCAGAAATGCGCAGAGGATAAAGGGGCAGGTTGCACCTGTTCACACTGGGACGATGGGCTATTTTAAGAATTAAACACCAGAGTATTCCCAGGGGGCATTGATCACGTCGCTTTGTATAAACCGTGAACCTGTATGCATGTTAATGTGCAATGCAATGTGAGTCTGCTGTTGGGTGAGATGAACTTGTCGTTTTTGTATCGCAGGGGGAATATAGCGGAGTGATAAAGGGCGGGCTGCGGCCCTCCATGAAGCTGGTTGTGATGGGGATCGTTAACAATAAAGCCAAGAGGTGAGCGCACGCACACGCACACGCACACGCACACGCACACGCACACGCACACGCACACGCACACGCACACGCACACGCACACTTGTTCCAGACCGGTTTCGGACGCCTTAGGATTTAGCTGTGCCAAACAATGTTTATTCTTTGAAGTCAGGGTGCCTTGTGCAAATGTCAGATACAGAGAGATAGATAAAAAATATATAAATATATGGATAGAAATTGCATTTACAATCAATAATTCTAAAATGCACTTATTTTTTCTTATATGTGAGGGCGTACAGGCACACGTACATTCAATATCAAACTTCAAGTTAGAATTTGAACCCCACATCAAACATTATTATATTATATTATTATATCATATTATATGATACAGTACAGAAGTAAATATCATGCTCTGAATTGTAAGTCTTACCATCTGTGGAAAAGGTGTTACATGACTTAATCTCAGTTAGCATTGCTTGAAAAGAACAGTGTCTGATTCAGAGAGAGAGAGAGACAGATAGAGATAGGGAGAAAGAGAGAGACCGAATGAGGCGAGAGACAGAGGGAGAAAGAGAGAGAGGACAGAGAGAAAGAGAGAGAGACAGAGGGAGAGAGTCAGGAGATGGCACTGTTGTACTGATGGATGTCTTGTAGCGGTAATGTGTGTGTGTGTGTGTGTGTGTGTGTGTGTGTGTGTGTGTGTGTGTGTGTGTGAGACAAAAGGTCTAGGTTTAGAGAATGAGTAATCCAACTAATACCCGAGTCAATATTCCATCAAATGACCAGTGAAATAAAAGACGTTATATGTATTGTGTATGAAGCCCCTCTCGTCTCCTCCCCGGCTGCCTGGCCCCACAGCATGGAGGTGGTCGTGTCCAGCGCCCCCCAGCAGGAGGAGCCAGAGGGCGACGTGGGCTTCCAGCTGAAAGTCAACTTTCCGGATAAAGCCGTCCAGCGGAACGCCCGTCTGGCTGGCAAGTGGGGTCCTTCTGAGAACACCCTGTCCTACTTCCCCTTCACGGCGGGAGAATCCTTCAAGGTGAGACCGGTCCTTCCAATTGGTTCCGTCTGAGAAGTTTGCTTGAGCAGGAAGATGACTCTCTGAGTTTACTTTAGCAAGAAGCTGACTCTCATGTCCAACTAGCCATTAAACTTGGTTTGATCACATTTTCTTCTGATTTACACATGCGCTTTCTTACTCATCTCGATATTACGGTTAATGTCATTATTGCCATGACTACGATAATGCTGATTGGTTAATTGGTTTGTTAATGACTGCATTTTAAAATGAAAGTAAAAAATTCAGACATTCAGATATTGACAGAAGTCACATTTTTAGTCTCTAGTCTCAAGTGAAACAGTTAAAACAAATGTATGTGACTTGTGAGACCCATCCCGTGACACACGTGGTCCCCTGGGCGACCCACAGGTTGAAAACCCCCATATTACAATTGAAACGCGAGCTAATTTCTCCTCACTGCTTGGTCCCTACCTACCATGTGCATTTACTGTATATATTGACCTACACATGATATATGCTGTCTGTATTTGAATTCACTGCAGGTTGCTTAGGGTAGAAGCCTGTCCTGAACTCTTTGCGTGACCTCTGACCCCATGCCCTTCCTACCCCTGACAGATGGAGATTGTATGTGAGCACCAGCAGTTCCGCATCCTGGTGGACGGCCAGCCATTGTTCAGCTTCACCCACCGCCTCACGCCCCTGACCTCACTCACCGCCCTCAGGGTGTCTGGGGATCTGCAGCTAACCAAGGTGGCCTAATCAAGACCCTGACCCTCCCAACCAGACCCCACCCTAGCCCTGACCCCCTCAGACCCAGACCCCAACCCTGACCTCCTCAGACCCCAACCCTGACCTAGACCCCACCCTAGCCCTGTGACCCCCCTGACCAAGACCCCAACCCTAACCTCAACAAACCCAGACCCAAACCTCCTCAGACCTCATCCCTAACCCTGGCCCCCACGGACCAGGGCCCTTACCCTGACCTCCCCTGACCCCTACCCTGACCTCCCCTGACCCCAAGCCTAACCCTGGCCTCCACGGACCAGGACCCTTACCCTGACCTTGACATACCGCACATCTACCCAAGAAAAAAGTTGGAGTTAAATTAGGTAACGAGTCCATTGCGGATTTTGGTGGGTCCAACACAAAGTGATGCCTGCCTTGTATTCCCGTTATAAAACGGGATTAGTGCCTCACTAGATGACCTGCAAGGGGATTTAAACCCATTGACTGAATGTAGGCCTAACGATGTGTCGGTGTTGTCAATTCACCGCGGGGAATGTGAACTGAATCGTGCGAATTTGAGGAATTAGAATTTGTTGTTAAATTGCAATGATGAAATCGAGGGTGTTGTGCTAGTGACTAAATAATTGCTGAATCTGTCTAGGTACTGTGAAGTGAGACTAATGAAGATTAATAATTGTAATTCTGTAATCCCGCACAAAAAAATGTGTGCAATCTCTATTTTTTCTGAGGCTAAATTACTGAAGCACTTTTATTTACAGTGACACGAAGAATGATGATTGTGAAATCAGTTGAATCAGTTCAAATTGGAATTCTCAGTCTGTTCCCAACTTTACACCCAAATATATGTTTATGTAACACTAAATACGTGCATGGAATGAAGATAGTTCCTTCTGTTTTGTCCATAGGCCTCCCAAGAGGTTAAATAGCATTTTTAATCCTTCTATGTTTACTCGTTTTAGCTTTGAAAAAGCTGTATTTTTAACACTGTCCATGTAATCAATACCTAGCACTTTTTTGATCGGAATGTTCCACTTGTACTTGACTTCACGGCAATAAACTGTAATTTGTTTGTTATGCGTCTCCTAGTACCTGAAAAAACAGTCATCGGTTGGCAACAGCATGTTCTGTGTTCTTCCACATAAAAACAGAGGTTTCCTAACCACAAGTGTTGCACCCTTCAGTGAGCGGCAGCAGGTTAGCTCCGTGGTTTGCAAGGCGCTAATTATGAGCTACGAGGGGATAGGAAAAAGGCTGACGTTGGCGGCAAAACCGCTTCACTGGGTGGGGGATGTGTCGGCCTCTGACAGGCTGTCAGGGAGGACCGCGCAGCGTGCCCGCACACGCACACGGGTCGTTACCGGTGTCACGCTCCATGCATTCCAGAACACAGTCAGCGGAAGTTGGATTCTCTTTAATACAATTATTAAATACGACATAATGAACAGTGTTCAAAAAAAATAAAATAAAAACACATTACATCTGACATTCAAACAAAAGTCGCGGATTGACATTGGACATGAAATATCAGTTTTCTTGAATTGCTACATCACTGCATTCATGGAATGCATTAGTCTACAGTTTACAGTTTACACATTTAAGAGTTTACATAGAGGATCTTTTGGGCACGCAGGAGTCTAGACCTCCTTCCTGATAGCGTCGATCCAGGCCATCTTGTCCGCCTGCGTGGGAGCCTGGATGTAGTAGTGGGTGTCGGATTTGGTGATGATCTTGAACAGGTTGCCCTGGACCTCACCTTTGACCCCTGTGGAGGAGGAAAGGAACACACACGGTTCACGTTGATAGCGCATTAACGAGATGGTATGCTAATACAGTGTTGTTATTACAGTATTACTCTGATATTACAGCACTATTAACACCATTAACTATCCAGGTAATACTCAAAAAAATGGTTACTAAAGAGTTTTTAATACAATATTGTTAATAAACAATTGGTAATAAATATTTGTTGTTTTTTCACAAATCTGTATTGTTTGTGAAGTATAACCTGGGTAAATACAGCAATGTTAAAATAATAAAAAATAATGAAATAACTACAAACCCTAACCCTAACCTTTAATTCCCAACAGGGTTAGTGCTAAACCAAAACCTAGACAACTTCACCACTCAGTCACTCTTAACTTATTTAGGACGTTAATGCTTCCCAGAATTCACATTGAATTGAATTACGGGAGCTTTTTTTCTCAGGGCAGAATCTTATTCATTTATTATCATTTTCGGAAATATGTTGGCTAGAGTTCTGGAACGCTGACTCACCCGACGGCACGCCGTTGTCATGGAGCGCCGACACCAGACACCCCCTGAGGGGGAAGCCGCCCGCCGGGTTGATGTCATTCTACCATGTGATCCAGACAGGAAGTGAACGAGACAGAACAGAGACGACAGTGACTCGTTAGTGAGTGACCTGTGTGGGCCTTATTCACCTGCCGCGGCCATCTTGGTTCCAAAATGCCAGCAGGGTGATGGAAGTGAATGCGGAACTCTGCATTCACTTCCATCACCTTGCTGGCGTTTTGGAACCAAGATGGAAACCGAGATGGATCCAAGATGGAGGAGTGTTGTAGGCACCTTGCTGGGGTCGTAGTAGTGCAGGAAGGAGGGCTCTGAGCGCAGGACGAAGAGACGCACCTTCCAGTTCTTTCTCTGGTGCCCCTGTGGAGAGGAGAGGAGGGCAGAGGAGAGGAGAGGAGAGGAGGGGAGAGGGGAGGAGGGCAGGGGAGAGGAGGAGGGGGAGGAGGGCAGAGGAGAGGAGAGGAGGGCAGGGGAGAGGAGAGGAGAGAGGAGGGGAGAGGAGGGAAGATGAAAGGAGGGAAGATGAGGGGAGATGAGAGGAGAGGAGGGAAGAGGAGAGGAGGGGAGAGAAGGAAGAGAGGAATATAATCAAATATAATCAAATAATCAGAATAGTAAGAGTAAGAGTGTACAAGGGAAGAGTAGGAGTACATTTGGGTAAGGTAGAGTAGAATAGAACAAAGTAGAATCAATAGGGAAGAGTTCAACCACGCCAAATTCCACCATGTATTTATTGTGCTTTTTTATGGTGATTAGTGATGAGTTTGTTAGCTGGTCGTTACCTGTTTGAGCAGGTAGCCCCTCCGGGTCACATGACCGCTGAGCTCCACCGCCGCCAGCGACGTCTCCGCCTTCACGCTGCCACGCTTCTTAAAGGTCTCCGCCTGCAGAGGAACACAGAGCAACACCACCCTCATCACCACCCTCAAAACCACCCTCAACTCCAACCTCGCTCTACTGCACACTGAGGGATAAGCAGTAGCAGTTTGTATTTAAAGGACGTCTAAGAGAACTTCTAAAAAGGTTTTAAAAGTGTTCGCAAATGGTGGCCTTGAATGGATCATCAAGTTTCTACAGCTTATGTCAGCAATCTCCTGCGTCCCCATATGCAAATCAGGGACCCCGAGCGGCCCCGGAGCCGAGGTTGGGAACCACTGGTCTAGTGGTAAAGGTGTTCGACCCCCAGCAGAAAGCTCCCGGATTGGATCCCCAATGCCCACACTAGTCCAATGTGTCTGAATCCCTTCAGTCACAGAGGAGCACGTACAGGAAGTTCCTCATAGAGACGACGCAGATGACGCAATCTTCCTCAACACCCCCCCCCCCCCCCCCCCCAGCGTCCTGCCCACTCACAAAGCAGTAAAGGGCGGAGGAGTCGTCCAGGAACTGCTGCGTGAGGCCGGCGGTCCGCAGCGCCTCCACACTCCGGTGGCCCAGCGGACGCACAAAGCCCTCCTCCATCACCGCCGACGCCAGCGTCACTGCCTCCACCCGGCTCAGCACCGCCCCCGAGAACACCAGCCAGTCCACCACCGCCGAGCCTGCAGGGGGCCACAGCCACGTCTTCATCACCATCATCACCATCATCCTCCTCATCATCATCATCATCATCATCCTCTTCATCATCATCGTTATCATCATCATCCTCCTCATCATCATCGTCACGCTCATTCTTATCATCATCTTCAACATCCTCATCATCATCTTCATCATCATTATCCTCATTCTTATCATCATCTTCATCATCGTCATCAACATAATTATCCTCATCATCATCACCATTATCATCCTTCCAACATCATCCTCATCCTCATCACCATTATCATCCTTATCAACATCATCCTCATCCTCATGCGTTCTGAACACTTCTCTCTTTAGGACCCAGAGGAGACGGACCTGAGAAGCAGTTGCTGTAGGTGCTGCCTTGCTCAACGTGGTTGGTCATTTTGATGCCACTGTGGACGTCATACATGGAGTCGACCACCTGACTGGAGAAAGAGAGAGAGAGCGAGAGAGAGAGTATTAACTTGACTTGAGAGAGAGAGAGAGAGGGGGAGACTATAAACGAGAGAGAAAAAGAGAAAAGAGAGAGAGAAAGAGAGAGAGACAGAGAGGGGGGGGGGAAGAGAGCGAGAGAGAGAGAAACCCATCCGAATCCACTTCCATTCACACCTCTCCATCCTCAGTCCACACCTCCCCGTGCCTGGTGATACCTGAGGTTGATGTCCTGGAGGTGCTGCTGGGTGGAGGTGGAGGAGTCCTGGGGGGGGCCGGCCGCCCCCCCGTCAGCCTGACGGAGGTCCTCCACCACGGCGCTGATGGCGGCGGCCCACTCGTCTCTCTGCTCCCGGGAACACGCCTCCAGGAAGTGATCCACTGAGCTCTGGGTCCTCAGTTTGAACACCAGCTGGGACCGGATTAGGATGAGGATTAGGATTAAGGTTAGGTTTAGATTTAGGATTAGGGTAGGATAAGGTTAGGTTAGGGTTAGGATTAGGGTTAGGATTAGGTTAGGATTAGGTTAGGAGATGTATAGGGTTAGGATTCAAATTAGGATTAGGATTAAGATTAGAGTTAGGATTAGGATAGGTTTAGGATTAGGTTTTTAGATTAGATTAGGTTTGAATAGACAGGACTGGATCGAACAAGAAGACATGAGATTAGATTGGTTTATTTTTAAATTAGATCATATATGATTAAATAAAAAAATTTTAATGGTGTTATCCTGTAACACAGTGGATCAAATTATCATTTATTCAACCAAATGGTTTAGTTGATCACATGATTAATTATTTAAACATGGTTTAAATATTAACTTTTTAAAACGAAAGTTTGCACTGTGACTAAGAACTCTTTGAGGTAGGTGTTATGTACTCAGAGCATCCAGTATCCAGGAAGCAGTTACACAAAACGATCTGAACTAAACCCTGCAGAGCCAGAGAGATTATAGATACAGAGATGATAGAGACTACAGAGGTGTTTTGAAACCTCGCACACATACACACAAACACAAACACACAAACACGTTGCGTAACCATCAATCTCATGATCACAAACAATCACAATCTCATGAATCTAAAACCGGTCATGGGTTGAATTTGGAGACCGCAATTTGCTGAGAAATTAAATATAGAGTGAGTTAATAGATGCCATACTTAAATACGTACTCTAATATCCTACTGCTACTGTGCACTCTGTCCAGCTGTAGTTTTATTGGATATTTGCACTTTTTCTTTACTCAAACTCAGAGAGTGGGCTGTGATTGTTCCCAGCCTAACAGTTGATGAAAGCGTCTGCTGGATGAACAGATGTAAATGTATTCCACTTTCTGTTCTTTCACCAGTCACCTCTCCATGTTGGCTTTTATAATGTACACACGTCCGGCTCCCCCCAGAACAGACGTGGGAGAGGACCCCCCCCCACAGGAGAAGAAAAGGCCCTCATCCCGCCCCCAAGATGTGTGAGACTCACGGGGCGGTTCTCGTTCTCCAGGTAGGGGCAGGTGACCTCGCAGCCCCGCAGCATCACGCGGCCGCGCTGGCACGAGTCCCGCTTGCTGCCCTCGTACTTATAGTACAGCAGCTGGTCCGGGGTCAGCACGAACCAGCGCGCCTTCCAGTTACGCACCAGGTGACCCTGAGAGACAGACAGGCACCATGGTCAGACAGACAGGCGCCAGGTGACCCTTGGAGAGAGACAGACCATGGTCAGACAGACAGGCGCCAGATGACCCTGGGAGACAGACAGGTCATGGTCAGACAGACAGGCACCAGGTGACCCTGAGAGAGAGACAGGCCATGGTCAGACAGACAGGCCCCAGGTGACTCTGGGAGAGAGAGACAGGCCATGGTCAGACAGACAGGCACCAGATGACCCTGGGAGACAGACAGGTCATGGTCAGACAGACAGGCACCAGGTGACCCTGAGAGAGACAGGCCATGGTCAGACAGACAGGCACCAGATGACCCTGAGAGAGAGACAAATGGTTACTAAATAGTAAGAGAAAGGCTGAAAACACAGACAAACAGATAGATGGTTATTATTGTCAGACAGACAGGCAAGACAAGGCAAAGAAAGTCACAGTACTGGACAGAAAGAAGAGAGAGAATAGTTGAAAGGAAGTAGAGAAATAAAGATGTTATAATCAAATACTTACTCTTTTCACCAGAAAGCCCTCTCTTAGCGTAGTGCTCTTCTTGTCCATGGTGTGCTAAGTCTGTTCTGCCGAGCACCACACCCGTTCATACCTGCTCCTTTTAAATTACCCCTCACCTCAGCCAGCCAGGTGAGTCACCGGGTTCAATACTCATATATCCGTCATCGCTTCCCCACCTTAACTGAGATTGCTTAATCCCCCCTTTTACGATCTGATCCTGCAGTGGTCGTCTTGACCACACGGGGGCGCACACACTCTTTGTTTTCAATTTGATAGTGTTCACGGAAACAGACGTTCAACCACGACGGCTGTCATTATGAGGATCAAGATGTATTGGTATATCATATCTCCGGTGGTTTGGCGCGCAGGAGAGAGAGTGAGAGAGAGAGAGAGAGAGAGAGAGAGAGAGAGAAAAAAACATTTATTTTAGCTTAATTAAAAAACGTTTTTCCAACTGGTAGTTTACATTCCTTCAGGGATCAAAAATGAAACCCGACCAAAGAAAGTTCAGATGGTTATTTAATTACACAAAGGGAAAGCATCCAATGGGAAAGAGGTAGAGAGACATAGACACAAAATAAGAGAGAGAAAGGGAGAGAGAGAGCACACAAGAGAGAGACACATAGACATAAAGAGAGAGAAAGAGAGACATACACAGAGCGACAGATAGAGAGTGCGAGACAGAGACAGAAAGAGTGAGAGGATAGAGAGACAGAGACAGAAAGAGAGACACAGCGACAGATAGAGCTAGAGAGAGAAAGAGACAGAAAGAGAGAGACAGAAAGAGTGAGACAGAAATAGAGACAGAGAGTGAGAGTGAGACACACAGCGACAGATGGAGAGTGAGAGGAGAGAGAGACAGAGACAGAAAGAGAGAGAGACAGCGACAGATAGAGAGAAAGTGACAATAGACAGAAAGAGAGAGAGAGGGACAGGGAGAGAAGCGGGACGGAGAGAGAGAAACAGACAGAGCGGGCCGTCTGCTCCTGTGAGGGGCTTGAGCTGGTCTGGAGGAGCTCAGCTGGGAGACCACCGCTCTGCTCTTTGTGCTCCGGATTACTCAGAGTTCACATCCTGGAGACGGACTGCAGGGGACACACACACACACACACACACACACACACACACACACACACACACACACACACACACACACACACACACACACACACACACACACACACACACACACACACACACACGGGCCACTTCTCTGTTGTTGATGAGAAACGGGCTCCTGGCCAGCAGTGTCCAATGAGACCCAGCAGCTGGGGACCTCCCTCGCGGACCGCGTCCCCCCACCGGACCCCGGTCCCCCATGGGGGACAGACACACGGCTGGACGGGGGGTCAAGGGGCCACCTGACCGGCCGTTCACTCTCATCATCAATTCATTTCCTATTCACTGTGCACCCTTAATGAATGTTGACCTCAAACATTTGGTGTGAGAAAAAATTCATAAACAAGGAGTTGGACGTGTCCCAGGGCGGCCAGCATCTATGGCGTAACGAAAACAACGCGTCTCTGGTGTTGTTCCCGCGGTGATATATTCATATATATATATATTTATATATACTGACATTCCAGTCGAGGCCGTGGTTACTAGAGAGCCGGCAGGGGACAGCTGGAATGTGTCGGATTGGTGGAACATACACACACACACACACACACAAGCGCACCGGTTTTGGAGTCGTCCACTTTCTGCACGGTTAGGTGAAGAGTGGAGTGAAGTGAAGACGTGTGTTGAATCAAGGATAAGCCTGAGGCGGGCCTGGGCTGCCCTCGCGTTGATTAAACATTAACCGATCGTCAAACAACAGTTGGGTAGAAGCAGACCACAGCACACTTGTACTGCAGATATACGAGCGGCTTTGACGCAGATCGTTCGGCGTTTAGGAGCTCGCCGTCCGGGTCACATGCTCATGTGCAAACACGCAAACACCAAAACACGCGGTCACGCACCTCTTTCTGTTGTCTTGGGATGCCTGGCTGGAGGCCGGGATTGTTCTCTGGTGGTTGTGAGTGTGCCAGTGTGTGTGCGTCTGCATGCCAAGGCCACAGCTGCTCACACATTGAATGAAGCCCAACATTTGGCAAAGAGATTCTCTTGTTTACTGTTGATTTTTCAATTCAGTTGAAGAATTTCAGTTTAATTTGAAAACGCTCATGTTCTAATTGGATTCAGGGATTGATCCGTTTTAATTTTTTCAAGAATCCAGCCCCATTAGAACGAGTTTAATAGTTTAATAGTTAATAGTTTTTTTTCCTTTCAATACCAGATGGAATTTGTGATGAGGCCTAGCCGGTATTTATTTGGTTGATTTATTAAACGCAACATTTTCTGAAAACAGAGCAGCTCCCAGTTAGTCTCACAAAATACATCTCCAAACCACCTCTGTCATAAAATACAACAACCTCCACATTGGAAAGCCTCACCTGGCCCGAGACCGTCTGATTGGCCTCTGGGGCTGGGGGAGGCTGCACACCTGCTGAACATTAAGTGATCAATGAGCACAGGTTAAACCAGCCGTCACAGTCCGCACACTCAGGGAGATCTCCTACACTGCATCAGGTTATCTCCTCCTCTGGATCATTAAACTCAAACTATGCACTTAACGGGTTCCAGCACCGACGCCCTGCGGTGTTACGGAGGAGCCGGTAAAGGGTGGACATGGCGGCAGACTGCTTTGCAATCTTGGAATCTTCCAGTGTTTACCGGTAGATGCTCCTCACCTCAATAAAGAAACTGAGGATCGAGTTTTATGATTGGACGACCCAGTGGTCAGTAGCACTAGTGTTTTATGATTGGCTGACCGGCTGCCCGGACTTCCGGTTTGTTTTATAACCTGTCTCACATCGAGTATCGGACGTCACTAACACAATGTTGGGGAAAGGCGTTTCGAATAGCATTTTATTTTTATTTTCAGTCAAAACCTCTTATTTTACAATGTGAAGAACACAACTTGTTTTTAAGATTCTACTAGAAACATCTCACTTCATCACGGCCTCCCACCTTGTTTATCTCACAATACATTACAAATATTACTCATCTACATATAGGCCTATATATATTAAAATATATCTACATATATCCAATATTTGGCTTTATTAAATGCAAATGAAGGCTATTTAGCTAGCAGTGGATTAAATACGTGCATGTCATTAAAATTACTTATGTTTGAAAAAGCCTCTGGCGAAGAGTTGCCACACTATATGTGCCTTAATGCAGGTCCTTGTTAGGCAATTGATAAAACAAGTGTCTTGTGAAGTGTTGAGTTCATTATCAATCACCACAAACATACACCCTCTAAATCACACAGACACTGATAAAAGTCACAATGGTACCAGAAGCGACTGTACAATTGTACAAAAATAATTTTCAGCAGTTCCTGGTCATTGTCATATTGTTTTACCAATATTAACATGGTACTACGTAAAACAAAAGAAAATAAACTTCTTTCGTGTGTTTCCTTTTGTTCGGCACTGTCTCCACCATTCGGTATTCTTCAGGGGTTTCGTACTATTTACAATCGCACAATCCATTCGGTTCCTCGCAGTGTTTAAGAAATGTTCCGCATGGTGTGCATCACAAAGCCTTGGGTCGCTGCGCAGTACCAGTAAGTACAGTGGCAGTACGGTACGTAGTCACTGGCAGTAACAGTATGTACAGTACGGTACATACAGTGACAGAGTACGTACAGTGACGGTAGAGTATGTACAGTGACAGTATACAGCTGGGTTTGATCTGAGGGCGGTGAGCCGAGGGGTTTGACCTACGACCTGCTCAGCCTGTGCCAGGCGGCCACGTGGATCTCGGGCTGAGCCAGCGTGTTCCTCCACTGCTCGGCGGCCGCTGGAGCCGGGCTGTCCAACCCCAGCACGACCTGCCCACCGCGGGGGAAACATCAGTCAATACAAACACAGTCATGGTATGGAATGAAACATAATGAATAATAAACGAATAAATAAAAACATAACTCACTTGTGATTCATATATTAACATATTAAATGGGTTAGAGAAAAACCCCTCCAAAGGGAGATCAAACTGGAGAAACGGCTAACCATCTGGGGTCAAACCCAGGCACTCAATTTTCCAGCTGCTAATGCTAACGGCCAGCTGCTAATGCTAATGGCCACCGGCACAGTTAGCGTCTTCCATCATTAGAATGAGCACTCCTGTTCCATCATCCTGGGCCTGCTGTGGTGCCGAGCCTGTTGCCAACGGCGACGCTCACCTCTCCCAGGTACTGCTTCCTGCGGACGGAGCTGCGGCTGTACAGTTTGACCGCCAGCGTGGAGGCGTGGTCTAAAGGCGGCAGCTGGAAGTGGAGAGTCTCCGCCCACTGACAGGTGCCATCTGAGGCCTTCAGCGCCTTGGTCTTCTTGGTCGTGGTTGGTCGCTCCAGACGCTGAAGCTCCGCCTTCACAAAGAACACTGCGGAGGGGGGCGGGACATGACAGCAGCTCAGTGATGGAACCTGTCACGCAGAGAGACACACACTGACAGACACACACACGGACACGCAGAGAGACGCACACTGACAGACACACACACACACAGACACACAGAGAGACGCACACTAACAGACACACACACGGACACGCAAAGAGACGCACACTGACAGACACACACGCAGAGAGACGCACACTGACAGATACACACACGGACATGCAAAGAGACGCACACTGACAGACACACACACACGGACACACAGAGAGACTCACACTGACAGACACACAGACTCACACTGACAGACACACACACACACACACATGGACACACCTGTAGATATACATAACAATACTGATACCAACTGATAATAGATACGTGGAACAGATACGATAATAGATGCGTGTCAACACACACACACACACACACACACACACACACACACACCACACCACACCACACCAATAGATATATGTGATAACACAGCTGTAGACACACATACACATGCTAGCAGCTAGAGTTTAGCAGCTAGACAGACTTAGCGTCTAGAAGAACTTGCAGGACGTACCCTGGGAGAGGGGGGAGGAGGAGGTGGGGAGGTTCTGGGCAGCGATGACCTGCAGCTGGACTCGACTGCTGACCGCCTGGAAGCATGTGGCCACATGCAGCTCCGCATGGCACACCTGGAGGGAACAGTTCAGCCAACTTTATTCATACGGCCTATTCATGACTCCGACAGTCAAGTGGTTGAAGGGGTTTCGAGTTGCAGGCTCTATCCCGCTTGGGAACATGAAATCAAATAGTTAAGAACCAAAATATGTGGAATACAAATTAAAAGTTGAGGTTGTTAAGAAGCAATCCAACTCAAATATGAAATGTTTGAAGTAGAGTTGGTGGCAGGAAATGTTTGTTTGTGTTCGCCTAGCAACCGTCCTCCCAGTGGTTTGACTATGTGTACTCTGCAGCCAGGGGGCCCTCTTGGTTCCTAACCCTTAGACCTGTTACTGGGGCCCCAGTAACAACCCTAACCCTAACCCTAACAACCCTAACCCGGCCCTAGTTAACGCAGGGGAGGGACACACTGATGGCCTTAGCTCTGTAAAACACATTTATCCAAGTGTTTTGGGAAACTCAGGGCAGTAGCTGGGTTAATGACCCCCAGCCCATTGTGCTGTTAAATAAAATCAGGTACAAAACAAATAATGACTAAAGAAATATTATCAAAATTGTTTGAATATTATGGAAGAAAAAACAAATCTATATATTATAGTTCCATATATATTTATTTGTATTTTATATATTATTTGAGCTTAATGTCTAAATCTCTGAGGCCCAGTTGCTAATGATCCAGGGCCCGGTACTGGCCCACGGCCCGGTGGTTGAGAACCACTGTGTTAGAGTGTCAAGTTTTCTTCTCAGAACAGCAGAGGAGAAGAAACTTGACAAGAAATGACAGATCAACTCTGATGGATCCCGCTTATCCATTTGATTGATTAACTGGGTTTTGTGGTCCAGACACATTTTTCCTAACCCTAATTCCCTCAAAAAGTATCCTTTAAAGTAATTTCACATTTTACAAAAGGGTTCTTTCCCAGTGTTTGCCACATAACTCCTCTGAATTGTACCAACTACTCTTTTCATGTTTCAAGTTTCCCTCAAATTCATCTATTCATGCGTGATGGCTCTGGGAGCACCTACTGAATAAAAGCAATTTAAAAACATGCGCTATTTGCACTAAGTGTTCACCTGGAGGTCATCAACAATCGGGGAGATTGGAAGTATAGCTCCGAAGGCGTAATGAAAAGTGCAATTCCTCAACTGTGGAAACATTAGGACCCCACATGACGGTGCGTCACCGCGTCACGCACAGGCTGGGCCACTCACTCACCCAAACACTCTGGCTTTGACCTACTTTCCATACCTCTCACTTATTTTCCCCACTATCTGCTCTCTCTTATTTGCCAACTTTCCAGCCAAATTCTCCTCCGTCTCGGCTCTTGTTTTTCCTGTTATTATGCAACGGTGTGGCTGTGTCAACACGCCGCTGGCATCGTCGCCGCCACCGTACAGCATAGCCGCTAGCTCGCGGTGACACACACTCCGTGGTTCCCGGTTTTATGGGGACCGACTGTTGTTTTTTGTTCAGTTTGTGTTTACAGGGAAAATACAGGACAGGTCGTAAAAGCTGATATTGAGTTATTGTCCACTGGTGGGCGTGGCGGGAAATCGCTCTTAAGGAAAAAGGATGCAAGTTTCCAGTAATCGCCCGTTATACTGCAGATAGTTTCCTCCTCCGACGTGACAGACCTGAACAGGTGGTGTCATTGTTTCAGCCCCAGTGCATTACAGTACTGCGGACGACAGCCATACATACTTCACTGTCACCTCCTGAATATCCATCTCTTCTCAAGGCTTTTTGTCTTTATGAACCTAGAATCTATATTGAAGGTTCGGGTCAACTCTGAAGAACATTTGATTCACTCAACACTCACACAGGAGGACGGCGGACATTGGGGATCAAACCCAGGACCTTTCGGCTGGAAGGCAGACACCCTAGACGCTACACTAGGTTTTGACTGATAGATATTAGATAAATAAAAGTGTAGACCAAATGCTGCATACTTACCGGTAGGGTAGGCAAGAGAAACCAGCCAGCATAAGCTAGATTTAGAAAAAATCCAACCTAAAGAATCCCACCCCTTCCGTCATGCCTCACTACAAATGTCACATCATTGATTGATTGATTGCTGTCGGGATCTAAAGAGAATTTCTAAATGACCAAAAAATGACCAAAATGCTTTAAAAAAATTAAACTGCCTACCCAAGCTTTAAAGGATATTTGGGCTGCCACTTACGTGGGACTTGGAGGCGGGGCGTAGCTCCAGCCAGTGCTCCGTCTCCTGGGACCCTAGTTGACGCAGTGGAAGGACACACTGGGCCACAGACCGCTTCTTGGGGCTGAGGGCCTGCAGCCGAAGCACCAGAGCACTGCTGTGCAGCTTCTGCAGCCGCAGCGCAAACACAAACGTCTCCATGAACTCCATGTCCTGGGATAGGACGAGAGAGAGGAGGGGGCGGGGTTAAGCACAGAGGAGCAGGGCAGTGGTTGGTGCGTATCGGACTGCGAAGGTGGAGACAAGGATTCTCATTGGCTGACTGGATTGTGATCGTATTTTAGTGCGGAAAGGGCAGTTGGAACGTAAACCATAACACATCCAATCCTATTTTCAACATATTACATGAATTTTTAAGATAACTTGTTCTGATAAGCTCATAAGCAGAGAAGCAGAGATTGAGACACAGGCAAACAATCAATGAATTCGCCCTTTTCTGAGTGATGAGTGATGAGGCGACTACGGTAAGGACCACAGAGACGAGGGCAACATGGAGATCGGGTTCACTACTCCCCACAGGACCAAAACTACATTACAAGCTGACCGATGGCAACAAGAAGAAATAATGACATCGGTGTATCTCAGCTCAGCGCTAATGGCAGCACATCAATTATTAATGTTTGTGGTTTCTTCAGAATTCCTTTTTCGTAACTGAATACAGAATGACGTCTTATCGGTCTTTCCTCTCACTTCCTGTATCACAGCTGATCGGCCGACCACAGCACCGGCGGTGACATCATCATAACACACACACACACACACACACCGTCATCGGTCATCAAATTTCAGTGGGTGCTAAAAGGTTTTTGTGGGGCGGGCGGTACGGTGGCTTACCGGAACGTAGTCCTTGACAGAGCTTTTGAACTGGACCGGTTTGGAGGTAGTGATGATCCCTTTGAACTGGATTCTCTGCTGGTCCGTGCTGATCCCCGGCAGGCTAAGGTCGGAGCACTGAGTGTCCACACAACAGACATGACTAGTCAAACTGATGAACGCCAGTGAGGTCATGTGATGATTATACCACTTCTGACTTATTATTTCTATTTTCTCTATAGTTTGTATTTTCCTGTTCTTCCTTGCGTGTCCCTGGGATTAATTAGTAACATCTAATATTGTCCTTTTATCTAGGCACGGCTTTAAATGAATTGATTAACTAATTAATTGACACACACATACACATTAATCCCCAATCCGATAAGACTTAGTTGTTAAGTCATTAACCCCACTGCTTCGCTCTATCAGGGAATCCGTACATCAGAGCTGTCCTGGCCACAGTGAAACCACCCACAGTCGTGCTGAGACCTGATAGGTCCGGAGCCACCTGGGTCTTTAGGGCCCCGGCTCCCCGGACACACAGAGGGGTCTTTCAGTGTCTCTGGAGCCGAGCACAATGGAGCGCTTTGTCGCTCTGGCCAGATCCCCCTCCCCCCCGCTACCTCCACCTCCACCACCTCCACCACCATTACCACAAGCTCCACCCCCTCCACCTCCACCACCAATACATACACCTCCACCACTACCACCTGTACCACTACCTCCACCTCCACTACAAACTCCACCACCACCACCTCTACCACCACCACCTCCTATACCGGTACCACCACCTCCACTATCCCCCCCCACCTCCACCACCACTATCCCACCCACCTCCACCTCCACTGCTGACTATCACCAGCTCCGCCCTTACCTGGACCAGGGAGATCCACACCTGCTCCAGGTTCTCCTGGTAGCTCAGCCGGACACACACCTTGCCCGGTTCCCCCTCGTCCCCCGACAGGCCGATGGACTCTGGAAGAGACACGGTCGGGACGTTACACCATCACATTACAGGTGTGTGTGTGGGTGTGTGTGTGTGTGAGAGTGAGACTGACTGACTGCGTTTGTCTGTCTGTCCGTTTGTCTGTCTGATATTTCATTGTCCATCTGTAGTTTTGACAAAATAATTGGTGCTGTGGGAGACACAATGACACAATGGCGTCATCTAATTATTTTGAGTTAAATTAAAAGTTTAGCTCATGCGTTTGTGAGCAGTGGTTGAAGTATTCACCATCTGTAAAACTGGACTGTACCAAAGAGCAAAGACAGAGGGTGGAGGAAAAAACACAGGGAAGGACTTTTATGGTACTTTCTAAACTTGGCTCCTCTATTTACTAGTAAAACATTGTAATGATCCAAGTAAGCTTTTCGTGTTTGTTTCGCAGGTTTGTGTCGTTAAGAAGTGACAGCTTCCGGTAGACAGAGCCTCTGTTTGTCTATTCCATAATACCACAGCCAGAAAGTAGCAACGATACCTTTTGAGTCATGTATCATTGCCAGACACCCTGTGTTGTGTTTACCGGAAGAGAGCAGTTTCTGTGTGAGAGAGACTCTTGTATGTCCTGCTAGGTCATCGAAGAAGGCGCGAATGAGAAGGCTTATGCTCCACATAAATGTTGACTAAAACCATTAGACTACCGAGCGAGTTTTCACGACACAAACACACAGCGACATGAAATGTGATAGTTTAAGGAAAACAAATCATCGTTCTCCCGCCAAGTGATATAGTTCCTCAAGACTGCCAAATGGTTGCTGAGCAACATAGAGATTGGTGGCGCATTACTAAAAAAGGGAATTGTTTTGAGGTCATAGTGTTTTACGGCTTCCAGCCAATCAGAATCAAGGACCCAAACTATCCGTTTTATAAGCAACATTCGAGAAAACAATCAGCAACCTATGCCCTGTCTGTCACAATGGGCCAGTATGGAGAGGCATCCCAGTCTGACTCACACCGTTGCTATGGGAGATCTTGTGTGTGTCAGTGTGTGCGAGCGCATGTGTATTCGGGGTGTCATGTGTGTGTGTCTCCTACCGCTAATCCTGTTTGCCAGCGGCCCGAACTTATTAAAAACCGCCGTGTGTGGGGCCAAGTGTTTGCAGTGTGAGGCATGTTCGTCCAATTAAATAATTACCCAGACTGCTTTGCATGGAGCTCATCATGGAGGAGGTGTTGCTCTGGACGCTGGACACCGAGTCGAACCTCTGCTAACCAATCAGACAGGGAAGTCAGGACAGGAAGCAGGAATAGGGGAAACTCAAGTTCTTGGACATACAATCATTCCGTTACACACATATTCATCGTTCTTTTTCCTTCTCTGGAGATGTGACCAAAAACTGCAGTATTTCCTTTTGAACGCCTGCTCTTTTATGAAGTATTCACACACGTCCATTTCTAGAAACCATATCAGTTGTGAAGGAGGCGGGGCTAAGTGAACACTCAAACAGCCACTTATGTTGTTGACCAATGGCAGGTTCACAGAATTTGATTCAGGTTTTTTTTTCATTCAAAAAATAGGAAATTACTCTTGATGTCAAAATCGGTGAATCACTCTCAATGTTGGAAATGTCGATTGCAATCCAATCTTGCCATGGTACATAACCCCGGGAAGGACAAGGCGCGCTGCCTTGTCCTTCCCGGGGTAAGCAAGACAGCTGGTATCTATACCCTGGGCTGTGGCCGATCGGTGCTGCTGTGACGTTAATCGTTCAGCGATATCGTTCTGTTTATCGCGGAGCCCGGGACTTTACACACAGCGCTCTCATAAGGTGATCAAATATTCATGCTCAGTAATGGCTGGTGTGTGTGACGGCCAGATACCGCAGGTTTGATACCGCAGGGACCCACGCCCAGGAGGGCCCGCTGGCTCATAGCTGCGCTGATTAAAGAACGATAAACAAAGGCAAGGTTTTGACGACAAAGAAACAGGGCTGTGACTAACTTGTGTCGGTTCTCACACTCTCATCGCTCATCTTTCTCTTTCATAGTTCAAACTCTACCCTTTAAGATAAATACTGTATATACTCCACCAGTCATACACCAGTCATACAGACTTTTAACTACTTATTTTATTGGGATTGGTCTGACTTGGCAGCAGCCACACGGGCCATGAGGATGAGCGTTTTTTCAGTGTGGGAGGAACACATGAACACTAGCATCACACAGGAAATTAAGCACTTTAGTTATTAAAAACTGAAAGCAAATATTCACTTCAGCCGAGACGCTGCTGGTTCTACGCCAGCCAACCGAAATCAATCATTTACTTTAGACTTTTTCCACATGCTTGGTGATATTAAAGCTATATTTAGCGTCATGGCGGATGGTGTGTGTGAATTAGATTAGATAGAGAGCTGTCCCACCTGCATGCGGCCCAGAGGCCTGGAGAGATCCATCAGGGAGCTGCTCAGCCTCTGCTGCCCAGCCCGCAGCTCACACACTGGGGGAAGAGACGGGGTCAGTACGGGGCTTCAGCAGAGAGACACAGCCAGAGAGACACGCGCACACAGGAACACACACACACACACACACACACACACACACACACACACACACACACACACACACACACACACACACACACACTAGACGGACAGACAGACAGACAGACAGACAGACAGACAGACAGACAGACACACACACACACACTACAGTTGAAAAATGTCCAAATTAATAATTAGCAACAATTACAATTAATAATTGTACAACCATTAATAAACATTATTTTGTAGAAATCAGTCAAGCTGGCCCGCACGTTCAAACCCCTCACCTCCATATACAATAGAGAGACCGTTGGTAGGCCTACCTGGGCCTTGAGGCGCCGGGCTACGGTTCTGCTGGAGCGTGTCGCGGCGGGCCGAGCCGGGGGACATGAACGCGGCCTTCTGGTCCGGGTGGAAGCTGGTCTCGGTGCTGCCGTAGCCCGGACTTTGGTGGGCCGAGAGCTCTGCCTTCCTCTCTGCGTACCTGCTCCTGGCTGAACCTGCGGATCAAACCGAAGTATGGTTTAAGAAAGCGAATGCTATTTGCGCCGAATATCGAACTTTTTTCGGATTCGTCGAGCGGCAGATCATACTATTTCTGACCAACAGAGAGGCTGCGACCTCTCCGCATGGCGCCGTCCCCGTGGCGTTGTAACACGGTGTGACGTCCACTTCACCTCCCCTATACGGTTAAAGTTTAAATAATGTTATACAGTTGAACTATAGTTGTCAGTTAAAGGCCAGAGAAAGGTCAGTTTTGGTGTTTTTCCCAACAGAAAGCCCCCTGTAGAGGAGCCACCATGTAACGGATCCCCCTATAAGTAGAGACTTGGCCGGAGATGGAGAGAGGTGGGGAAGGTTTTCTCTTTCCTTTTCCAAGCCTTTCCTTTGTTTCTCTCCATAACCACTCGCTGCTTTCCAGTATAACAGCCTGCTTGTTCATACAATAACGCATTTTCCAAAATTGAAATAGAGCGCTATCTCTTAAAACACCTAACCAAATGCGTTGAACCAATTCATCGTTACAACAGATTGAGTTGGAGCAATGCACTGAATAGGGAACAATGTTACACATAGTGGTTTTACATTGACAATGTTATGCAAAGCGTCTTACAAGTGAGGCGAGAGTAACAATCAAAGCATACATAAAGATGAAGGCTACATAATAGTTCAAGTGACCAAGTTTCTTCAAAAACATAAATAAGGTTTAGGGTTGTAACGGCAACGTCCTTTATGATCAGATGTGTAAGGTACCGTAAACCGTCTCCGGGGCTTACTCTGGGGTCCCGGCGGTGCGTGGGGGTACCCGGGGCCCCGCGGCTGAATGTAGGTGGGCTGGAAGGTGGGCAGGACGAACGGCACCTCCCGCCCGTCCAGGGGCATCTTGGACAGCAGGTAGTCCTCCGAGACCCCGACGGACCGCGGCATCTCCCGGCAGATCTCTCCGGGGGGCATCTTCACCTGGATCGCTGCTCAGCGGCACAGGGGGGGACACAACGGGCCGGTTAAACGGCGGCCCTGCGGGTATATGAACGGGACGGTGTGGCGGACAGGTGTCCGGTTACCTTGCTTCTCCGGCTCTGCCTCCTTGCCCAGGTAGTCTTTGCAGCACATCTTGAGGCATTCCATCGCAGCACCTGAGGTCTATGGTCCAGGTCTAGGATAAGGGTCCTACAGGTGGTCTAGGATCCAGGTCTCTACAGATGATCCACTCGGTTGCAAAGTAGATTGAGCGGAATAAAACCTGCCCCTCGCCGTTGTCGTGTCTTCAGATGGATTCTGTGAGTAATTCCATGTTATGCTCCCTTCATGGTCATCCTCCCCCGAGCGACTCGAACGACTCTGGGCAACAAGGTGTATAGCTGTTACTGCATCTCTCCTTTATTGCACTCTCGCTCCCTCTCTGTCCCGCTACCTCTCTGAGTAGCTATCTCTCTCCCTCTCTGAGTATCTCTCTCTCTCTCTCTCTCTCGCTCTCTTTCTTTCTCTCTCTCTCACCACTTCTTTCCCGGACTCCAGATGAGCGCTTCCTTCTCAGAAGCGCGACGGTAAATAGAAATATTTCTTAAACGACATCTCACATAACCACATCGTACCGTACACCGTATCGTGTTTCCTTTCGGAAAGTACCTCAACAACCCTTAATATCTGCATAACTTTTCAGGTACTTTTCCTGAAACTTTTCAATCAAGAACGCCGTGTCGTTGTACAGGTCTTGTATGTCTTTATTTACAGACCGGTTTCACTTAAATGTTATCAATAGAAAATCAATGGAAATTAAACGTATACTGTATATATATATTTTAAATCAAATCAAAACATCACTGATTAACAATTCGCTTCATGACTGTTTGGGTACATTAAACTCTCCCTTCCAAGACAAAAAAAAAATACAGGTCATCAAACTTAAATTTGTAGACAAAGACAATAACTTTGGATCCAAAATGAACCAATACGCCTCTGGGTTCGAGTCCCATATTGGAAAGTTTACAGCCCACCGAGGGAGGGGTATGTGTGTGTGTGTGTGTGTGTGTGTGTGTGTGCTGAAACTGGTGTGGGGATGGGGGTGCTTTCTAAACAGAGGACGACTGTGATGTGTACCCCACAGGCCACCCCCCCCCCCCCCCCCATGCGTCTTGAGGTGTCGTCATCTCGGCGATTCTCTGCGAATGGTTGGAATGGTTGGCACGGCGACAGTGAAACCCAATGCAGCGTTGGCGTTCCTGCGTGACGAGAGGGGCGTGGCCCAGGTGACGTTTAGTATTGTGGGCGGGGCCTGGGCGAGGTGGGCGGGTGGTTGGGGGGGCGTGGCCCGGGTGACGTTTAGTCTAGTGGGCGTGGCCTGGGGGCGATGGGGGCGTGACCCAAGTGACGTTTGGTCTGGCGGGCGGGGCCTGGGTGCGGCGGGCGGGGCCTGGGTGCGGTGGGCGGGCCCGAGGGGTCGTGGCTCAGAAGGGGTGCTCCGACACGAAGACGGTGAGGCGGATGATGGAGCTGCCGCGGAAGTTGATGACGTTGTTGACGGTGGTCATCTCCAGGTCCAGCACCACGGTCCGGGGACCCGTCACGGGCCGGGACAGCACCAGCGTGGCGCTCACGTTGCTGGTTTGCTGTTGGGGAGAGAGAGAGAGAGAGAGAGACATTGACATGGACTGGAGAGTGAGAGGTTTGCATAGACTCCAAGAGAGAGAGGGAGAGAGCTTCACAGAGACAGAGACAGAAAGAGAAAGAGAAAGAGAGAGAGAGAGAGAGAGAGAGAGAGAGAGAGATGCACCTTAGGTGAAAAGAGATTTGGAGAAGAGAGACATTCAATAGATTTATTGGAGAGAATAATACCACAGACCAGAAATCATCAGACCAGATAAATACCTTCAAAGGAGGTAGAGATAAAGATGCACAGGTGGTAAAGAGAGATCTGAGATCAGAGGAGAGTTATAGTCATAGACGGAGAGATAAGCAGACAGGAGGGAGAGACCCAGAAATATATGCCACTGACAGACAGACACATGGCAGGCCTGACAGATGATTAAATAAAGAGAAAAGCGGGGAGATACGGATGGAATTCCAGGCATGCTGCGATGGACATGATGGAATGTGCGACTCAGCCTCTGGTTCACATCTTACCCAAAACGCTCAAAACACATGGTTCAAATTAAGGGCGTGATGATGTGTTTTTCCATCCACAATCTGGCTTAAAAGTCGTTGCCATACGTTCACGCGGTTCACACTGCGTGTGTTGTTCTATAAACACATGTTCTCATAATTGACTGAACGTAAGTGAAAGAATGTGCATTAATGCTAAAGCGATGGTGCCCCCGTGAGGAACGCTTGTGCGCTGCGGTGATTGAGTGCACCGAGTGCGCCCTCTATTGGCGGCAGACGGCACTGCTATGAGAGGTTTGGTCTGTATACCGGTAAGCAATTAACGCTGGACAGGAGATTCAATGTCTTCTTCAACAGTAAGCCATACATTAATTTAAAATTAAATAAACTCAAAGAAAACAACTGAGCCAGACCAGTGTGACAACAAACCAATAATCTCAGTTTTCTATTTGACGACCAGCCATTAGCAGCCAGCAGGGGTGGACGACTTGTGATGTCACAAATGGGCCGATTCTGAAACGGCGTGTCAGGGCCGATCAGCATCACACCTGGCGGTGACACTGGGGCCCTCTTTGTCACAAACCACCGACTCCTCTCAGTCCACCACCAGCACCACTGCCACCACCAGCACCACTCACCCTCATGTAGAAGACGCGGTCTCCATCGCCGGACTTGACCTTGAATATGTAGAAGGCCCCTGGGTAGCGAGTGGTGGCCTGCATCTGGAAGATGTCGGCGGGCACCGTGCGGCCCGACGACAGGTCCATGTGGCGGTACAGGATGGTGAAGGGTTTGTCCCGGCACTGGGGGTTCTCCGCTGAGCACATGCACTGACTGGAGTGGGGGGGGGGAGGAGAGGGTGGAGAACACAGGTGGACATTGTGGTGAGTGGTAAAGACACGTTTACATTAAGGGCATTTAGCAGACGCTTTTATCCAAAGCGACTTACAATAAGATTTGTCAGAAGTAAGGATGTTCATAGAACCAAGAACCTAACAATCGTTTTTAGGTTTACCCGTTCCCCGTATACAACAAGATAGCCAGGATAAGATGCTACACAATGCTAAGTACTATTTTTAAATGCAAGGACGTACAACATACAATAAGTGCGTAAGAGAGGGGTGGGGGGGGTGGGGGGGGTGGGGGGGGTGGGGGGGTGGGGGGGGGTGGGTGGGTAAGGTGGGAGGCTATGCAGAGTCTAGGTGAACTCTGAACAAGACACGATTCGGGGTGCAATACAGTAAATACACTGCAGCAAGAAAATGATTCTCCACTGCAGATTAATTTGCACAAGATTGCACGATGTACGTACGTTAAAGTGCGCATTCACAGCGAAACAAGTACACTATAGAGAGGACATTAAAGAAACAGTATAGAGCGAAGACATTAAAGTTACAGTATAGATAGAAGACATTAAAGTAACAGTAAAGATAGAAGACATTAAAGAAACAGTATAGAGAGAAGACATTAAAGTAGCAGTATAGAGAGAAGACATTAAAGTAACAGTATAGAGAGAAGACATTAAAGTAGCAGTATAGAGAGAAGACATTAAAGTCACAGTATAGAGAGAAGACATTAAAGAAACAGTATGGCAAGGGACTCACTTGTCAGCGACTTCAATGTAAGGGATTTCACATTGCAGGGGGTCCAGGCATGTATAGCCTCCCTGGAAATTGAAACATACTTGTGCTGTTGTACAGGTGTTGTTACCAGTGTCACATTCATTGATGTCTTCAAAAATCAAACACACACAACAGTAGAAGTCAGTTAAAACACCACCATCATCATCATCATCATCAACAACAACAACAACAACAACATTAACAACAACAGCAACAATAACAACTGTATGCTTAAAAAACCTACATATATATATTATATTGAAAATATGATGCAGTTATAACAAACACAGCAAATAAACATGAGATAGGCTCGTCGCGGATAAGCAGAAATTTTAAGATGTTTCATATGTAAACAAATCTCCAGATCTACATACTCTAAGCAACCTCCGGCCCCAGACAAACAAGCTAACCTGCTCAAGCTATAGAAACAGGAAATAGACTGGTCCATTATGGGTTGCACCAGGGAAATGGATTTAGAGATAAGCCGTAGGAGGCACTGTTCCCAGATCTGATCCTTCCCAGGCTCAAAAAGTCGTCAAGTGAAGCCTTACTACCTAATCCTTTCCTTAAGCTAACTGTTAGTAGCGGCTCTAGCTCAGTTTACGACTTTAGCGTTAAAAGTGACATATTATACCACCAGGTGTGAGTGTGATTAGCCGTGGTTAGCCGAAAATCGGTCTCTTCTGACATCATAGGTGGGCGTGTCCACCTAGATGTATGACGGAGAGATGAGCAACGCTTGCTGCTGTCCACTTGGCAGGATGGCAGACTGATCTATCCGTCATACATCTAGGTGGACACGCCCACTTGTGATGTCAGAACAGGCCGATTTTGAAAAAAACGGCTCGTAACGGCTAATCACATTCACACCCGGTACAATATGTCACCCTTTAAAACACAAGTGAGGTTTTCACAGACAAAATCGACGCGTCATGGTTGGTTTGTCCGGTAGTCTCTCCGTTACCTTCGCAGCTCCTTTCGTCCTCGAACACATAGTAGCCAGGTGGACACACACACGAGAAGGAGCCCGGTGTGTTCACACACCTGTGCTGGCACAAGTACTCTGAGAAGCCACACTCATCCAAGTCTGCCGCCGGCGGAGGGGAGGGGGAACACAACTCAGTTATTGGCACAGAACAGGTAGAGGGAAAACACACCTGTACATATAGCGGAGGTACGCCAGGAGTCACAGCAACCTGTCTTCTCAATTTAGGTTTTTTGTGAGTTGGGAGTCAGAAAGTTTGGTTTTCACACTTGTTTTTGTAAACGTTAAAACAATACAATTTCTACAATTAGAAGATTCCAAGAAACATTATGAGCAGTTTAGCAAGATGGCCTCGTCAAAGCAACACAGAGTTGAGTCTATAGAGTGTTGTGTCATAATGTCTCCTAGGGAGTGTGGAACTAATCTCTGAGATGGGTTACACTCAAAAAGACTGTCGAGTGCGAGAGACTGACCGATGCAGGTGGTGCCGTCGGCCGCGAGTTCGAATCCCTCATCACAGTTGCACATGAAGGAGCCGTAGCTGTTGAGGCAGCCGTGG
The DNA here is from genome assembly GCF_964030765.1 of Micromesistius poutassou. Classification (NCBI taxonomy): domain Eukaryota; kingdom Metazoa; phylum Chordata; class Actinopteri; order Gadiformes; family Gadidae; genus Micromesistius; species Micromesistius poutassou. The sequence goes on along the minus strand of NC_140287.1, from coordinate 14,970,499 downwards.
GAGCAGGGCTCGTCCTCACACTCGTCCACGTCTGGGGGGGAGAGAGGGTCAACAAGGGGGGAGGGCTACTTTGTAGTGTACGTGCGTGTGTGTGCGTGTGCGTGTGTGTGTGTGTGTGTGTGTGTGTACCTTGTAGTGTGTGTGTGTGTGTGTGTGTGTGTGTATGTGTGTGTGTGTGCAGTGTTTCCCACAGACCAGGTAGCAATGTGTGGTGCCCCCCTGCAGGGTTGGCAACTTTTGGTTTTTGGCCGGAGTGAGACTCTGAGAATGCTTACATTATAACAGGGTCTGCGGGTGGAATTGTTGACGGGGGGGGGGGGAGTTGGATTGCGGGCGGACGGGATTGTTGACGGGAGGAAGGGGGGGGGAGGGTTGGTACAGGCTGGCGGAGTTGTTGACAGGGGGGTATTTTCTTTTTTTGGCGTGACATTTGCTGTGAGAGTGTGAGATATTTATACTTAAATATCGCGTTAAAATAAAAAAAACGGAATCAATTTGTGGCGCTCGTTGTTGAATCTGTGGCGCTGCGCCACACATTGGTCTATGTATGTGAAACACTGGTGTGTGTGCGTGCATGTGCGTCTGTGTACCTTGGTGTATGTGTCTAGTTGTGCTCCAGGCAAAGGTGACAGAATTGTTGAGGGGGGGGGGTTGACTGGTATACAGGATTGTTGACGGGGGGGGGGGGGGGCTGGCATAGCGAAGTTGCATGATTGCTTCGCACGTTAGCAGGAAGACTGTCAATGCGTGAGTAATTGGACATCCCGGCGCTGCTATTATGACAGGAGTTTTATAAAAACAACGTAGATATGAGGAAAAAATATAAAGACAGCATTTTGGGGGCCCCAAAAGGCCTCTATGGGGCCTTCTATGGGGCCTGGGGCTCCAGGCAACTGCCTGGTTTGCCTAACAGTACGGTCCACCCCTGTGTGTGTGTGTGTGTGTGTGTGTGTGTGTGTGTGTGTACCTTGGTGTGTGTGCATGTGCATGTGCGTGTGCGTGTGTGTACCTTGACATGTGCGTTCATCTCCGTTGATGAGGAAGCCCGGTCTACAGGAACACGAGTAGGAGCCCAGAGTGTTGGCACACAGCTGCTGGCAGTAACCATAGCGACACTCATCAATATCTGGGGAGGGAGGGGGAGGGAGAGAGAGAGAGAAAAAGGAAGACGTGTTTATCTGTGTTTTCGTTTATTTTAGTTTAGTTTATTTATTTAGCACACATTAACATTAAATGGTGCAAGGAGGGAACGAAGCCCAATGGGCTTGTTCAGAGCTCCACCCCTTCATATATTATTTTTATATGTACAGTAAAAGTACCAGTAGTTAAACATGCAGGCTGCTCTCTAAAAGTCGCAGTCTGTACTGCGTCGACATGCAGGCTGCTCTTTACAAGTCACAGTCTGTACTGCGTCTACATGTCTATTGAGTTTTCGAGCGTTTCCCCCTTTTTTTCCGATGACAACACTAAGTGCTTTTCATCGGGGGGTCAAAGTCCCATGTGATGTCATCAAAGTGTGACGTGTGTCTCCATGGCGATACGCCCGGGTCCTCCACTTACCCTGGCACTGTCCGGCCACCAGCCAGTAGCCCTCGGTGCAGGAGCAGGTGTAGCCCCCCGCGGTGTTGATGCACACCTGGGTGGGGTTGCACTGGTGGGAGCTGGCCTCACACTCGTCGATGTCTGGGGGGGCAGAGGGGTGGCAGGGTGAGCGTGCGGGGACTCAGTCCCACTCCCAGGTTCAGGTCTTACGGGTCAGAGTGGGTCATGCTTTAAGGACGGAGGGAGACTTTGTCCGTGAAATATCACCGTCATGAGGATGAGCTACATTTACATTGAGGGCATTTAGCAGACGCTTTTATCCAAAGCGACTTACAATAAGTGCATTTGGCAGAAGAAAGAGATACAACACTATATCGCTGTCGGTACAGTAAGGATGTTCATGGAACTAAATAACAACCATCGCTAGGTTAACCCCTTCCCTGTATAAGTCAAGTTATCCATTGTCCCATTTTGGAGGAAGTTCTTCCTCTGCTTTTGACCCATCCGTGAGCACCTGGAGCAGTGGGCAGCCACAGTGCAGCGCCCGGGGGTTACCTCAACCGTGGATGAGGACGTAGGAGAGTGCTGCACAACTACACCCCCCCGTCCATATGTTTGCCTACAGGTCGGGATTCGAACCTCCCACCCTGTGGTCACCGGTTCAACTCCTTAACCAGTAAGCCACAGCCACATACCCCTGACATACACACACACACACACATACATACATACATACATACATACATACATACATACAAACAACAAAGATAGATTCTAAGATTCTAAGTACTACTATGCCAGGACGTACTGGACCAGGGCTTGCATTCGAGCGACATCACCTTGGACTAATTTCAGCCAATCAGAAACAGCCATTGCGATGATCTAAGTTGATGTACAGCCGTTATTAAGTTCAGAATTCTCTGATATATCATAAAACAGAGCAGAACATCTGTTTGATATTTTAGCAGTCCAAATCGATATGCAGTGCATCAGAAGTACAAGTAGGTCATCATTCATTAGGTCATTCGAGATCAGAAACAAACCAATCTCTTCAGTTCAGTTTTCCTATAACTCTAACATGGAGTTAAATTCAAAACAGAACAAGAGTGTCCAGCACCCCAGTTTCCTCACGACACAATGGGCGACGTTGTTATGCTTAGCTGTCAACACCTCCACGACACAATGGCACCATCTTACAGACACCGCCTCCCATCCAGGAAGGGGTGGCAGCCTTTTCCGTCCCGGTTTCACACCGGCAACCTCACAATCGAATCACTCAACCACTCCCCAATCTAGTTCCCCTCTGCGCCCGGCGTCCATGAGGAAAAACACACACTGGAGCGCACAGGCCTTCCCAGATCCAGTTCCACTTGTTATTTCACCAGATCCAAGATTACGGTCGGGGCCGAAATTCCTTTCTTCGCACACCACCTTCTGAGGGCCACATGTCCTTATGAGGGCACAGCCCACCAGAAGGTCCGGGCTGTGGGGCGGGGGGGCTGACGTTCCCCAGACGATGAAATCAGCCATACCCACGGAGCACGATGGATGGATGAGTGGGGGGTGGCATGGAGCCTGGAAGTTCAGTTCGGAGGGCTTTTGTTTGAACAGACCAGGGCGATAAGTGATAGTGTCTGTCGGGGATACGATTCAGACGGCGGTGCAAAGTTGCAAGGTTGGGCCGCCACGTTCTCCTCCTCTCACACGACCATCGCTCTCCTCACCGTCCCTGGAGGGAGGGATCCCTCTTCTGGGTTCCCTTCAAGGGTTCACCCCTTGAGATTCAGGGGAGCTTTAGCTCGTCCTTTATGGGGTTATGGGTTGGAGTGGGAAGCCCTTTCAGACCGGAACTGTGACTAAAAGGGGCAGTCAAAATGGGAATATTTTCGATTTGGTTTGATTGTTTTTCTCTGCGAATGCACACGACGACGGCACTAGCATCAAAAACATATCACCCCCCCACCTTCTTAGAACTCTCAGTCCAAATGGTGTGGACCCCTGCCACCCTGAGGGGGGGGGGTGGGGCATGAGGCCGTCGGCCAAGCAGCCCAGCAGACGCCACCTGCTAGCGGTTAGCCGCTGCTGGTGCTAACCGCTCTCTCTATGGTCCTCAGTCAGCGGGGTCATCTGGGGCCCATGTGCTGCAGGCCCACCGGGCCCCCCCTCTCCCACTCCCTCTCCTCCCCCTCTCCCCCCGCCCCCCCGCCCCCCCCCCCCCCCTCTCTCTTTTCCCTCTCTGGGAACCAGGGGTCCGACCGGGGGGGCCAGCGGGTCGGCTCTGCTGCCTTATATAGAGCGGTTCTCCAGAGCGGGCGGGACCACTGGTGCTGCTGACGGCCCCCAGCTGGGGGACCAGGACACGGACTGGGGGAGCTGGGGGGGCTGGGGGGGCTGGGAGGGACTAGGGGGGCTGGGGGGACTGGGAGATGTTTAGCACTTCAACTGCTGCTCTCTGTTTGGGGTTCTGTCGGCTCATGAATCAAGCAGGGCCATTAGTGGGTTGTACTGTCCTGGTGTGTCCACGGTCTTATGCTTACTGAAGTGCCTTTGAGCAAAGGCATATAAATGAGGGTTGAAATTGTAACAAATACATTACTACGTATGTTCCAACTGGAAGGTTGTCGGTTCGCTTTGCTCTTCTTGGAAAAATGTTCTTCGGGCAAAAATACCCTCTATTGGGTACAGTTGTGTGTGTGTGTCTGGTGTGTGTGTGTGTGTGTGTGTGCATGGGTGTATGTGTGTGTGTGTGTGTGCATGCGTGAGTGAGTGCATGTGTGTGTGCATGCGTGAGTGTGTGTGCGTGTGTTTGACTGGGTGTGTGAGTGTGCATGCATGAGTGCTCGGGTGAATTGCGTGGTTGTGTGAGTGAACGAGCGACCAATGTTAAACGCTTTGAACGATGCAAGTAGTGAGACAAGACACAAGCAGTCCCTTTGTTTGGATGTCTTCAAACTTGATCTATAATCGGTTCAAATGTGACGCCAAGCATCTGAAACTTGGCAGAACAACGGTTGTGATGAAATCCCAGCACAGTATTGTGACATGCCTTGCTCAATAGATAATAGTCTACTGGGGAAACCAGCCCCAGAGGGAGAGGCCGAGGAGAGAGAAACGTCAGGGTTCGCCCGGGGGGAGTGTGCTGAGATGTTAGCCTGGGCGCTGCGTTGTTCTCTGCAGACCGCCGCCGCCGTTAGCGGCTAACGCTAACACAATGCACAGCTTGTTACGGGCTCAGACAGGAAGTGGCAAGTCGGCTGGCCCCGTAGCCCACGGCAACATCAATCAACATTCAACCCCTTCACGTCAGCATACGCTTACACACACACACACACACACACACACACACACACACACACACACACAGACACACAGACACACACACACACACACACACACACACACACACACACACACACACACACACACACACACACACACACACACCACACACACACACACATATCCACACACACACAAATATAAAGACACATACACACACACAAGTACACACGCCAAAACAAACTCAACCATACCCAGGAAATGTTTATTAAAACAACATTAGATATGCATATGCAATGTCTGCGACTCCAGACGTGCCGTCATATCGTATAGTGATGCATGTCAGCTCGCACACATGCATGCATGTCCACACACACCTCTGGAGGTGTGAGGGAACATGGTGATTGGTCCTCAGAGGAATGCAGCGGTTAGTGAGCGATGACCTCATCGCCCTGCTCACCGCAAACAACACACCAACCAACAGACTCATTAACTCACCAACCAACACCCCAACCAACCAACTCATTCACTAACCAACCAACACCCCAACCAACCAACTCATTCACTAACCAACCAACTCATTCACTAACCAACCAACACCCCAACCAACCAACTCACCAACCAACCAACTCATTCACTAACCAACCAACACCCCAACCAACCAACTCATTCACTAACCAACCAACACCCCAACCAACCAACTCATTCACTAACCAACCAACACCCCAACCAACCAACTCATTCACTCACCAACCAACACCCCAACCAACCAACTCACCAACCAACCAACTCATTAACTCACCAACCAACACCCCAACCAACCAACTCATTCACTAACCAACCAACACCCCAACCAACCAACTCACCAACCAACCAACTCACCAACTCATTCACTAACCAACCAACACCCCAACCAACCAACCAACTCACCAACCAACCAACTCACCAACCAACTAACTTACTAACCAATCAACTCACTAAATAGCCAATCAACTCACTAACGAACCAATCAACTCACTAACTAACCAATCAACTCACTAACTAACCAATCAACTCACTAACCAACCAACTCACTAACCAATCAACTCACTAACTAACCAACCAACTCACTAACCAACCAACTCACTAACCAACCAACTCACTAACTAACCAATCAACTCACTAACCAACCAACCAACTCACTAACCAATCAACTCACTAACTAACCAACTCGTTAACCAATTAACTCACCAACCAACCACCCAGATAACCTACCAGCTGCTCCAGACCCATGGAGACCCCTGCTCCAGACCCGGGGAGACCCCGGAGCGCGGGCTGTCAGAGCTCCACCATGAACAGCTGCTGCAGGGCTCCCGGGACCCGGAGCGTTGCCGAGACAACCCGGGATCCCATCCCAGTTGAGTTCAGGGATCCACTACAACGCTGGAATTCCACAACCTCGAGAGACGTCTTCCTGTAGCCAAGTGTTGTGTTAGCCAATCACGCGCTTACAGATCCTCGCCCCCCCCCCCCCCCCCAGCATCATGATTGGTAAATAAATATGAAGCGACAGGAAGTGAAATGCCCCGTTCAGCCAGATAACAGCTCGTCTAGACTTCAGACGCAGGTCTAGAGTCAGATCAGTAAGACTCGGGTTAAAGGGATGTGCAAGACCTGAGAACCGAGCAGAAAAGGTTGGCTCCACACACACACACACACACACACACACACAGACACACAGACACACAGACACACACACACACACACACACACACAGCATTCCAACAGCGGGGCCACCTCAGATCTCGGATCAGAGCGGCTAATGAAAAGAAGGTGGCTGGTTCACCGCCCGTTCTGACCCGTGGGCCCGCGGCAGGCTGCTGCTGCTGCCCATTATTACCGCCCATGTGATTCCAATCTGCCCGGGCGCTCGCAGGCCGTCTCAGACTCTTTCTAACCGACATGGAACAACCGCTCGGGGGGGCGTCAGGCAAGGGGTTAAGCCTCATACATACTGTGTGACTGACCCTCACGCTAACGCTAAGGCCAGGTCTGGGCTCTCTGCCCACAGGTTGAGAACCCCTATGTTAGAGAGAGAGAGAGGCAGAGACAGTGCCTGAGTGAGTGAGTGAGTGAGTGAGTGAGTGAGTGAGTGAGTGAGTGAGTGACAGAGAGGGAGGCAAGAGAGAGAGAGAGAGAGAGAGAGAGAGAGAGAGAGAGAGAGTGAGAGAGAGACAGAGAGACAGAGAGACCCCTCACCGTTACAGGTTCCGTCCTCGGCGACGGCGTACCCCAGGACGCAGGGCGTGTTGCTCCGGACGCGGGGGTAGCTGGGCTCCACGGGGCCCGGCGGCGGGGGACGGAACGGCTCCTGGAAGCCCGCCCCCGGGTCGGGGTAGGGGGCCTCCGGGAGGGCCGGGACGGCCGCGGGCCGGTAGGGCTCGGGGCCGTAGGGCTCCGGGCGGTAGGGCTCGGGCCGGTAGGGCTCGGGCCGGTAGGGCTCGGGCCGGTAGGGCTCCGGGCGGTGCGACTGGCTGTACAGACCCCGGGGCATGCAGAGGTAGCCCCCGTTCTGGTTCACACACACCATGTCCCCGCGGCACGCGTCCGGCAGCGAGCGGCACTCGTCCAGGTCTGTGGGGAGGGGGGGGGGGGGGTCAGAGGTCAGACGGGTTGAGGGACAGATAGGGTCAGACAGGGGTCAGGGGTCAGACGGAAGAAGGGACGTACGCAGGTTACAGGCGGACAGACAGGTGGACACAACACATTCTCAGTAAGACTGAGACAGACAGACAGACAGGATTGAGGCGGAGGACAGACAGACAGACAGACAGACAGAAGGACGTCCCCGAGCTTCAGGAGAAGGCCTCTGTGTCCAGCACTTCAACTACGGTAGGATGTATGAAGCGCTGCCTTGGACGTTTCCGGACCCCCAGCCCTGTGGCGGGGCACGGGGTGGTGTGGGGGTGCGGGCAGTGTGGGGGTGCAGAGGGAACACCGTATCCCTGTTGTGGGCTAACCTCCCTCTTCCTCTATGAGTTACAGGCTGCACTCCTGCTTTCACTACGGCTGACCTCTCCTTTAACAGAACACTCAGCAGACGCTCATATAGCAGGTTAACATATGTTCTTAATAAAAGCGTACCCGTCTGTCAGCTTTATGCTGTAACTGTAGTAAGTAGTGTAACCGCAGCTTACATATATTTAGATCTTACTGAGCGGGATGAGCCACAACCAAATGCTTTAGAGTAGGGAGGTGGTCTCGGACCACCTGGCCCGGCAACATGGGACTATGATACTCTGATACGTGTTGACTCTGTTACGCAAACTCAGCCATGTGTAGCCTCCGCTAAACCGCGGAGTGATGGGCTCCGGGCGGAGGGATATGGACATTGCTCGGTTCAAGCGGCCGTCAAAACGTTTAGCAGCAAGTAAAATGACAAGGCGTCAAGTCAGGTCACTCACCTACACACTGCCTTGCCCGGCGGTCATAGGCAAAGCCCTCGCCGCACGTCTAGGAGACCACCAAAACACACGTTCAGCTTCAACGCAACATCACTGACGCACAGTACACGTTACATCGGCTGCTGTTCGATATTGGTTAAATCATTTATTTATCAATAGAGAACATAAAAAAATGCAGAGCGAGTTGCAAGTCCATGTTTCCTGTTCTAGCGTAGTAGGGTCATAACTTAACGAAAACCACTAGTAGCCTAATAGCTTCATTCATATACATATGATTTGTCTACCTGGCCGTGTCCGGGCTGGATGCAGAGCGCAGTGAACATTAAGGCAGCCAGCATTCTGCATGGAAGGAATGTAAGTAAGAACATATTGAACATAGTACAAAAATAACCCTCATTACAAAAATGTGGACACATTAAACGAATCACACGAATAGCCTGCAAGTGAGTTGGCTAAAGTGTAAAGCGACAAAAAAAACCTATGAGAAATATCTTAATGAATCTCTTGCCTTGCAGAAGTCCACGCGTCGAAGTCCCGTCCCGGGAACAGCATGCTGATGGAGGCTACGGAGCAGTTGTTGGAAAGAGTTGGACGACCCGTACACTTTCCCTAATCCCTGAGCTACCAGACAGGGGGTGGGGGGTGAAGTGCTCCCAACGGACCCAAATACGCGTCTTTACGCAAAAGCCGAAGCCAGGTTCGGATGATCAGCTGTCCGGTCGACCTATAGTTGCCATGCATTAACCAACGGTCCGAAACTCTTGGTTCTGTATCTATTCCCGATAACTCCCCGATGCAGTGTGACTGGCCCCCTTCTAGACGCGCTCAACAGCTGGATTCAATCTCGGAGACACTGCCCCCTCGAGCCGGGATCGGTCGGTGCTGGGGGGTCGGGGGTCTTGGGGGTGCGCGGACCGGCGGACGAAGTGCGCGGATTTATGAGGGTTGATGTGTGGGGGTGGACGTCAAATATTAGTATAGGCCCACGTTACCACACCCCCCGCCGGGGTCTCTCTCCCTCCCTCCCCCTCTCTCTCACACACACACACACACACACACGTTGTGGATCGATCCTGTAACATGAAACTTTCACTCCCGTGTTGCATAAAAAATGAGAAAACAAACAAACTTTACCAAAGGGGCAAAGAGGGGCCTTTATTTGGTTGGAAAAGGAAGCCAAACAATGCAGAAAGGTACACGTGATTATTTTCATTCAAGTTAAAATCGAACTTGTTTATTTGTTACCTCTGAATTCCAGATGGCACATTTGTATAAATCATTCTATGGATTTACAATTTGTACAGCTTTCCTCATCACCTAGCGGCTTCCATGAAGGATGTTGCCTAGAAAAGGCGTGGAGCGGCCATGGCGCAACACTGTTACACAATGTGCATCTCCTCTTCCACGTCGCAAATATACATTAATATTCACCATTTACAATCCCCATCGCAGGTTCCTAAAAAGCAAAAAAACGTTAGGCACTTAGAATTTCTAGAGGTCCCAAGTGTCCATAAATACGAATAAAAAGCCAGAATTTTACACACATACGCATACATCCATATACATGACAGCGATGTACTCGTACGCAGAAGCGCGCCAACGTGTCCTCTCTCCCCACCGCCGCCGCTCGCTGTAATTATAACGCTGGGTCGCTGGCCGCAGCCTGCGTCCGCGGGAGACCACCGCCTGCAGGAACGGCCGGATGGCTTCAGCAGATGGAACTCGAACCACACACACACACACACACACACGTCTCCGGATGACTGCCCGAGACCGCGGCCGGGTGCGTGCGTCAGCCTCCCTGCGCCGTACAAGAGAACGGGATCCAGCCTGGACCGGCGCGCCGCCTCAGAGGCAGCTAGTGCGCGTCTCGCCACAGGACTTGGCGAGGAACGCTGTGGAAACGCTGTGGCCAAGAATAGCGTCCTGCTCACTAATATAATATTAAGTATATATATTGTATATATGTAAAAATAAAAAATAAAAATAAAAAAAGAAAGAAAAAAAAGAAAAAGCAAAACGAAAAGGCTTTGGATACGTGTGTCTCCATCTGCGGTAACTACTCAGGAAAACACTGTTCTGTGCGCCGGGTAGTGGGGCACTACCCCCACACACCCCCTCACTAAGTGGAGAATTAGTTGCATAGAAAACAATACTGAGGACCAAACACACCTTCCTCCTCCACCCCCAGAAAACCCTTCACCAGCCCTCCCTCGTCTTCCTCAAGAGTCAAACCCAGAGAGGAACCAACATAGGGTAACATCCGACACCCCCGACTCAACATCACCGTCTCACCATCACCCGGCTCATCATCCCCGACTCAACATCCCACACGCCACATCCAAGACCCAACATCGCCCAACAGTTTTTTGTTTTTTTTGTCAGTTGTCCCAAACTTTTATTGCGGAGGAGCGTCTGGGCGGGCGACAGGAAGCGGCGGGCCTCACTGCCTCAGCAGGTCCTTGAGGCCGCTGGCCTCGCTGCAGACGGGCACCGGGGTGAAGGAGGGCAGCGCCTCCGAGATGGGCTTCATGAGCAGGTGGCCCCCCGCCCCGCCGGACCCCCCCGGGACCCCCGCGCCCAGCAGGGGGACGGCTGCCGAGCGCGGCGCCAGGAAGGGGTTGGAGTCCGACGGCCTCTTCGCCAGCCCTGCGGGGAACGCCGGGTCAAAGGTCAAAGGTTAACCTCGACGAGGGTCGTACACCGCAACACAGACATGATGTTTAGACACGGAGGCGCGTTTATATTTTACAAAGACAACGTTGATCAAAACACGGGTGGCCATCTTGATACGGCACCTGGGACAAACCGCAGCCAATCAGAACACAGCGTGAAGCCCCTAGTGGTCACCTGAGGAGCTGCTGCCCCCCCTG